>NW_027118766.1:1521651-1825982 GCF_036417845.1 Apteryx mantelli
CATCCCAGCAGTCGGCTATTGCCTGGGGTGTCCACGGCCTGAGGCACCACACTGCAGGGCTGTGTGGGAATGGAGGGATGAGAAAGGAGGTGGCAGTGCAGAAACGCTGCCCTCTGGCAGAGCAGTGGGAAAATGAGTGATAAAGAAGTCAGACGAGGGAGTTGTAGGGAACAGTGAAACCCCATGGGAAGAAAGACATTTCAGCTGGTGATTGGTTTAAGCTGCTACCTTCAGGTGGGACAAGGGGGAGTTGTTTTGACATGCCACATGGTGTGGACCCTGCTCCGGACAGCTGGACTGACCCCAAGACCCCACACGGTGGGAAGGGGAAGCCTGCACTGCGATTCCTCCATGACTGACGGGACAGCGAAGGATCGGGATCCCTAAGACAGCAACTTGGTTGTGAACCCAAAGCATGTGCAGAATAATGTTTTAGTGTTTGGCTATAGCAAATTGCGCTGCACAATTGCAATGTAGGAGTGAGCAATAAAATACATATATTGGAGAGCCGTGCTGCACCCGGAATCCTTGCTCTGGTACGGTTCCCCTTAAGTTAGTGAACATCCCACCCAGGCACAGCATCACCTTGGCGCAATGCCACAGCATGCTCTGGGAAGGACGTAGAATTTGGGGGAGGTGTTTGTGTGCAGTGGTTGTGTGTGTGCATCATGGTGGGGGTTGTGAGAGAAGTGCGTTTTGTGTGTGTGTGTGTGTCTGTGCAAGACGGGGGGGGTGTGTGCAGTGGGATGGTTTGCAATGCTGACTGCATTAGGGTCCTTTTGAGCGAGACATGGAAGCTCTGTGTGCTTGGGGGGGCACGCACGTGCGTGCTGGGGGAATGTTTGTGCATGCGCCATGTTGTACTGTGTGTTAGGATGCACAGGTAGATGGACATATGGACATGGTTCCCTTCTGCTGAGAGGGGAGGTGAGAGGAGAGAAAGAGGGGTGCCTTGGGGTGCCATAGGGGCAGAGGGGCACCCTGGGGGGGCAGAAGAACACAATGGTGTGCAAAGGAAGCAGAGGGGTGCAATGGGGGGCAGAGAGGTCAGGGAAGTGCCATGGGGGGGCAGAAGGGTGCAACAGGGTGCAAGGTGGGCAGAGGGGGCACACGGGTATCATGGGGGGCAGTAGATGCCATTTGGTGCAATGGGGTGCAATGGGAGGCAGTGGGGGCAGAAGCGTGCAATGGGGTACCATAGGGGCAGAGGGGTGCCATGGGGGGCTGAGGGCTGCAAAGTGGTGCCATGGGAGCAGAGGGGTGCTGTGGCGGGCAGTGGGGGTAGAAGAGTGCAGTGGGGTGCCATGGGGGGCAGAGGGGTGCAATGAGCTGCCATGGGGGACAGAGAGGGCAGAGGGGTGCAATGGAGTGATTTGGGGGGCAATGGGGTGCAATGGAAGCACAAGGGGAGCAGAGAGGTGTCATGGGGGCAAAGGGGGCAGAGGGGTGTCATCGGGGGTAGAGGGGGCTGAGGAGGGCAATGGAGTGCAATGGTGAATAAATATATAACTATGTATAAATATGTATAAGTATTGACTTTTTCCCTTTAGACAGTTCTAAGGCTCGAGTTAAGGCAATAATTTCTGCTTTCTGGGCAGACGTATTTGCGGGGAAAGCGGATGATTCTGTCTCTCCTTGCAAAGTCACCACTGCATATCTGGCCTGCCATTCTCCCCTTACTGTAAAGCTGCTTCCATCCATAAACAGTTCCCATTCAGGATCTGTCAGGGGCTCATCTTTCAGGTCAGGCCGGCTGGAATAAACTTCCTCAATAGCCTGCAAACAGTCATGTTCCAATTCTCCTTCCTGGTTTATCGGGAGCAACGTAGCAGGATTCAAAACGGAAGACACTTTTAAAGAAACATCATCCTGTTCAATTAAGGCGGCTTGGTACTGAAGCAATCTACTTGGTGAAAGCCAGGGATGTCCTTTTTGTTCCAATACTGCTAAAACGGCATGAGGTACCTATACGGTGATGAGTTGTCCTAAGGGCAATTTCCGTGCCTCTTTAATCAATAATACTGTTGCACCAACTGCTCTGAGGCATGCCGGCCATCCTTTACTCACATCATCCAGTTGTTCAGAAAAGTAGGCCACTGCTCTCTTCCATTCTCCCAAGGTCTGTGTCAAAACTCCTAATGCTACATGTTGTCGCTCATGCACACATAATGAAAAAGGTTTAGTCAGGTTTGGCACGCCCAGCGCAGGTGCTCTCATTAATTCAGTCTTTATAGCGACAAAACTTTTACGCCATTCCGAGGTCCATTCTAAGACCTCTCCAGGTCCCTTCATAGCATCATACCATGGTTTAGCAACCAGACTGAAATTCGGTATCTACAGCCAGCACCATCCGGCTATTCCTAGGAAGCCTCTCAATTCTCATTTTGAGTTGGGTGGAGCAATTCTACATACGGCTTCTTTTCTTTCCATCCCCAATTTTCTTTTTCCTTGAGACATTTCAAAACCTAGATAAGTTACCGTAAGCTGCACCACCTAAGCCTTTTTCTGAGACACCTGATATCCGGCCAATCCCAAGAAATTCAGCGAGTCTGTAGTAGCCATTTTACACTCTTGTTTTGTCTCACATCCCAATAGTATATCGTCCCATAGTATATGGGGGGGCGGGTACGGGGACACAGTGCCCATGGGAATGAGGACGTGGGGACGTGGGGAGCACAGGGACATGGTGCCCATGGGAACAGGGACACAGGTGGCACAGGGACACGGTGCCACCACTGTCCCCTCAGTTCAGCCTCTCTCTCCCCCCAGGTGCCGGCTGGCTCCGAGGGCACCCAAGGGATCCTGCGTCCCCTCCAGCGCTGTCCCCTGCGCCGGCCCCCGTGCCGGCCACCCCTTCCCCCAGCTCAATAAAGCTTTGGCATTGAAGGAGCCGGATCTTGTGCTCGCCGATGGGGTGGGGGGGACATCTGGCCACCAGGATGGGACACCAAGGGGGACACGGGGACACCGAGGGGCATAGGGGACATGGGGACACCATGGGACATGGGGGCATGGGGGACACTGAGGGGCATAGGGGACATGGGGACACCATGGGACATGGGGACATGGGGGACATGGGGGACACTGAGGAGCATAGGGAACACGGGGACACCATGGGGCATGGGGGGCACCGAAGGGCCCAGGGACACAGGGGACATGGTGCCCTGGGGCCCCCAAGGGACCCTGGGGGTGGCAGCCCAGGCCGGCGTCCCCGCAGCACACGTGTCCCTGCGGGCGCTGGCAGCGGCCCAGCCCGTGACGGCCACGTCCCCATCGGGGCTATAAGAGCCCCCGTGGCCCGGCCCTGCCAGCCACCGCCATGGCCCTGCCACTGTCCCCACCGCAGGCGCTGTTGCTGCTGCTCACCCTGCTCTGCGCCAGCCCGGGTAGGGCCCCCGTGCACCCCGTGGCTGGGTGCACCCCACTGCTGGGAGCACCCCCCCAGACTGGGTGCACCCCCAAGCTGCGTACACCCCCCCCCCCAGAGCTTAGTGCAAGCCTCAGTGTTGGGTGCCCTCCAGAGCCAGGTGCACCCCTGAGATAGGTGCACCCCATAGATTAATGTGCCCCCCCCAAGCTGGGTGCACCCCTAAGATGGGTGCACCCCACAGCTGGATGCAATGCCCCAGAGCCAGGTGCAACTCCCACAGCTGGGTGCACCCCAGAGCTGGGTGCAACCCCCAGAGCTGGGTGCACTCCACAGCTGGATGCAATGCCCCAGAGCCAAGTGCAAACCCCACAGTTGGGTGCACCCCACAGCTGGGTGCACCCCTGAGATGGGTGCACCCCCTAGCTGAATGCACCCCCCCAGAGCTGGGTACACCCCACAGCTGGATGCAATGCCCCAGAGCCAAGTGCAACCCCCACAGCTGGGTGCACCCCTGAGACGGGTGCACCCCATAGCTGAATGCCCCCCCCCCAGAGCTAGGTGCAACCCCTAGAGCCGGGTGCACCCCAGAGCTGGGTGCACCCCAGAGCTGGGTACCTCCCCCCAGACCTGGGGGCACCCCCCCAGACCTGGCTGCACCCCCCCAGACCTGGCTGCATCCCACAACTGGGTACCTCCCCCCAGAGCTAGGTGCACCCCATAGCCGGCTGCAACCCCCAGAGCTGGCTGCACCCCCCTCCCCAGAGCTCAGTGCAAGCCTCAGAGTTGGGTGCCCCCCTCCAGAGCCAGGTGCACCCCTGAGATGGGTGCACCCCATAGATGAATGCACCCCCCCACAGCTGGCTGCAATCACCAGAGTCAGGTTTACCCCATAGATGAATGCACACATACCCCCCCACAGCTGGGTGCACCCCAAAGCTGCCCCCCCCCCCAACCAGGGTGCACCTTCGGGGGACCCATGGCGGGGTGGGGGGCAGACACCTGGGTCCCTTCCTAGAGGTGTGGGGGGGGAGCGTGGAGAGGTTGGGGGGGGGCTCGGACGCCTGGGCCCCCCCCGCCCTCGGGCACCCTCCCACGCTTCACCCCCACAAGGACAAGGGGCTGCACTCGGCCTTCTTTTGGGGATGACACCAATCACTCCCTGCCCACCCCCCACCGACGCCCCTGCCTCAGGGACAACCACCCCCAGCCGCACTGGCGCAGGGGCACACACGCTTCCTCAGCAACCTCTCCAACCCTGCCAACGCCCACAGAAATCTCACATCGGCCAGCGCACAAGTCACACATTTGCCACTCGAGAGCACAGTTCCACAGAAATGCTTCAGACATCGCAAGTCACAACAACAAGAGCTGCTCTCTCCCACCCGGGAAACTTGATCTGCTCAGGCATTGACACGCACGCGGCAACTGCCACTTCCATAAGAGCGAGCAAGGTCACTCCATCCAAAAGGAAAGATAACCAAGGAATTCATGGAAGACTAGTTCCTATCATCATGGATGGGCCTAGAGCATCCTTTTCATTCACACACACGGAGAAAGGACCATCTTTGGGAAGAAGCAGCAGCCTGCGACAAAAGACTGCTTTCAAACACATGCACAGCTGCTACGAGCAACAGCTATTAACTAGTCTCTGCACAGTCGTTCTCCTTTCCTTGCTCAGGAATTTAGCTTTAGTCAAGGCAGAAACTCTGAATGCATCACCAGAAATATTTCAAACCGGACTGGGCTGTAAAAAAAGGAAACCGAGCACTGCCACACGGAAAGAGACCAGAAGAGCAACAGAAGAGAGAGCTATTCCTATTCCTATTCCTACCCATGACAGAGGAAGCCACCCTGGGTTACGTCTTCATCGAAGACGTCCTTTCCAGAGAAGCTGGTGAAGGAGTGCATGAGAGCCCTTGTGATGCTCTTCTGCTGGGGTGCAGGACTCGGAGAGGATTATGACCTTGTTTTCAAGGGCACCCCACTGTGTGCCCATGCACACTGCAGGTCCCGTGGGGGTGCGAGCAGGGAGGCAGAGCCCCGTGCCCTCCTCTGCTCTGCAGCACCTTCACTTGTGCAATGCCAAGGGCCCTCCAGCTGCACCTCCGCAGCCGGGTCCTTGCCACACCACAAGGTGCCTCTCCCTGCCACTGGGTCACCTGGCATCTCCACAGCCCACACTTCTGGGGCAGCTTTTACCCTTGTGTCTAGAGGGCTTTTCTATGCGGGCAGTGGGGGTGATTCCTCCTAAGAGAGGAGATCCATCCACTTCCTATCCCTGACTGGACTTCCCCTCCACGAGCTGCCCCAAGCATGGGGACGACTGGCTGGGCAGCAGCTCTGCTGCAAAGGCCCTGGCAGCCCAGTGGGCACTACAGGGAGTTGGGCACTCTGAGCCCACGCCATAACCCTCCAGTCACAGGCTCAAGGACAGCACAGTGGGCTCTGCAGCCCTTCTGCTCTGGGTCACTGGGCTAGGCAACTTCTGCCCCCTGCAAAGGCTCTGCAAGCAGCGTCTACATAGAAAGGACAAAGGACACCTTTCTTGGGCAATCCATGCAATAGGGAGCTGTAGCTGACATGGACTTATCAAGCAGGTTAGCTGAGCCTTGTTTTGCTTCCAGAGCTGGTGAGGTGGCTGGGGGTCTTTGCTGGCCAGGCAGTGGTCACTTGCATGGGGAAGGCTTGGCCTCTTGCCCTCCTTGACACAGGCTGATTCTCAACACTGCTGACACCTGCAGCCTGTCCTCTCTCCTTCTTCAATGCCATTTCTAACTCTTTCCAGAAGTGTGGACCAGCAAGCGGAGAGAATCACTGGTGAGTGTGTGCGTGTGTTTGTGTGTGTGTTTGTGCATGAGGCAACTGGGAAACCAGGGGGTCCAGGGCCAGCTACAGGATCGACTGAGTGTCTAAGGCCACTTATTGCAGGGATCCACAGTCCGTGTGTGTGCGCGTGCACGTGTTGGTGTGTGAGTGAGGGGATGTGCTGGGCACAGAGGTCTCGGTTTGGTAGCAGGGGTCTGCAGGGTGCCCTGTGTGGGAGGAGACCACGAGCTGCCCTGTGCCAGGCTCAGCCATTTCCAGCCAACTCTGAGACGGATGACAAGAGCCCATTGCGCACCAAGACTTCAGGCAGTTGGAGGAGCACATGGCGCCTCTGCTCAAATGTACTTGAGAAAGGGCAGTAGACGCTGCAGGCAGGAGACACAGGAGGAGGCCCATGGGAGGAGCCACAGCAGACACGAAAGGGGACACGTGAGGAGAAATGTGAAGAGCCATGTTTGGAGAAACAAAAGGCAGCAGAGACACGGAAGGGGACGTTGTCAGGCAAATGGCTGGAGTCGCACTCTTGCACGGAGGTGCTCCATGCTGGAGCTGGTCCTCTTCTGAGGGCACTGCAGCCCGTGGAGGACCCACGCTGCAGCAGGGACACCCTCGAGGGACCGCGGCCTTTGCGGGAACACACCACGGGGCAGAGGAGTGACTGCTTGCTGTAATGTGACTATTCGCCTGTGGAAAGCAAGAAACAGAAGAGAACCTATTCTTTGAACAGACCCTTTCAATAGTTCTGCATGCGTGAAAAATAACAGGCTTGTCCAAGGAGGGGAATTCACTCTTTTTTTCCACTCTAGCCCTTGAGTCTTTTCACACACTTTCTTGACACCTTGTGCAAGCTGAAAGCCTCCTGGTTTGCCAGCCTTATTCAAGTCAAGGACAACAACCTCCACTGCTCTACCCACAGGCGCCAAGCTACTCATCTCAACAGAGAAGGCTATCAGGTCGCATTTAAGCAGAGATTCCCCTTTCTCAGGCCATGCTGATTACTCCCAAGCACCTTCCTGCCCTTCATGTCTCTGCAAATAGTATTCAGGATTACTTGCTCCATCCCCTTCCCGGATATCAAGGTGAGGCTCACCGACCCTTCTTTCCCTGCATCCTCCTTCTTGCCCCTCTCAAAGACAAGGGTGACATTTGCTCTCTTCCACGCCTCGGGTCCCTCTCCCAATCACTACAACCCTTCCAAGGGAATCAAGAGTATCCTCACAGGAACACTGGCCAGCTGCCTCAGCACTCATGGGTGCATCCCATCAGGGCCCATGGCTTGCGTATGTCCCCTTTGTTTAAGCATTCCCGCACCTCATCCTCCTTCACCAAGGAGAAGCCTTCCTTGCTCCACGTTCCTCCTCTGCTCTCAGGGCCTTGGGATTCCCCAGGGCCGGTCATACCCATAAAGACGGAGGTGAAGAAGGCATTCAGTACCACTGACTTTTCTGAGTCCTTTGTCACCAGGGACCCTGGGCCCCCACTGAGCAGCGGGTGTTGCCGTGCTCTCGCCCGGACCCATGGTGCCACCAGGGGAGCGCTGCAGCCTCCTCTACTGCAGGGTCACAAGCACAAACCTCAATGTGAGAGATGCTAAAATGGCGTTTATTGTGAGCTGCGTGCAAGCTTACATACAGGTGCACTTCGTTTCCACCCCTAGGCTGCGCGTCACACCGCGTGATCTTCCACTACGTCTAGTCTACCGCTTCTCATGCAAATATCTTGTCTATGCAGTTTCCCAAGATCCACCACAAGCGGGACCGCATTTGCTCTTGCTATCCTCTTCCTGTTTAGGGACTTAGAGCAGTCTTTCTTGTTGCCTTTCATGTCCCTTGCCAGATTCAATTCCAGAGGGGCTTTAGCTCTCCTAACCCCATCCCTCCACAAACAGACAGCTTGGTGGAGCAGGAGCCCTTCACAGACCAGGGCACAGACCGGGGGCACCTACTCCTGCCGCCCTCACGGGCTGGGGACTACAGCCAGCAGGCCACGTGGTGGCCGGCACAGTGAGATGTGCCCATTGCGGCTCTGCCCGTTTGCGGACATCTCAAGTGCCTTGGTGAAGAATCAGCTCTCTGGCCAGACCCACACTCCCGCTTGCCGATGACACCCTCCAAGGGATCTTTTCCCATGGGAATCCCTTCCCACGACTGCCCTGCAAACTGCTCTTTCCTTTGAGGAGTCTGAAAGTGCCTAGACTCCCTTTCCTTTGCACTCAGGAAAATCAGATGGCCACCGCAGACACCTTTACACCTGGCACAAGCAGGGATGCATGGCATCCTTGCTCATATACTCACTGAGACACAGGTCCCAAGGGGTTTTCCTTGCACCTCCTCCTTCAACCCGCAATAAGTGCCATCCATCTGGAGACAGAAATGGGGAGAAAGGGGTGGGAAAAGAGCCTCCGGCCAGGTGACACTCTGGGAAAGGGAAAAGGGGGCCTTGTGCTCCATGGGAGACTGAGGTGATTCCCACAGACACAACGGCTGTGTGACCTGGGAACAGTGATGGACACATGTCCCAGGGAGGTACATCTGCTTGGGGGGCAGCAAGCGCGTGCCAGGCTTTGGGGAGACTCTTCCATCAGTTGCATTTTTCTCCTGACTAGGAATTAGAGCCTCATTTTGTGCCTCTGTCTCTCTCCCCCTCGCTTTGTGGATTTCAGCGCCTGGCATGGGAACCACCTGGCTGACACCCTCATGCTAGGCACCTCCCTGCAGCCCCAAGCACCTCCCGGCACCTCATCCCCAGGGGAAGGGGCTCTGGGTAACCCTGACACGGCAGGTGCACGGCTGTGGGAGGCAGGGGGGCTCAGCCAGGGCGTGAGAGCGAGTTTGTGCCTGCTGTTGCAGCCGCTTTTCAAATGCTTGCAGGCAGATTTGACAAGAGGTAGCGATGTGTGCAGCCCAGCTGGAAACACGGAGGAAGGCTGAGATGCGCACACAGATGAGAAATGACCCCATGCAGTCGCTTGGACAAATACCACCAAGAATGGATGGGCTTTCCCCTCTCCCACAAAGCCCCTCCTTCCTCTCCCTGCAGCACCCAGGGCAAAGAGGGTTTGTCTCAGGCAGCCTTCGCTGGAGGGAGAGCAGCAGCCTCTGCAGTCTGAGCTCGCGGATCAGACACTCCTTTATTCACAGGGCAGGTGCGGGGCACTGGGAGTAAGATTGCAAGATGGGGCACGGGTGCCTGAGGAGGAAAGGACTGCTCCGATGTTTGGCTCTATCTTTTCCAGACAGAGGGTCATCTCTCCTACAAGGAAGGACCAAGAGAGCTGGGACTCTTCAGCCTGCTCTTTTCAGTGCTGCTCGGGCAAACCCACAGCTCTACAGGGCACAGAGCTGCAAAAACAGAGGCCCCCGGGACGCCCAGAGCCAAACGCAGGTGCCCAGGGCATGCCAAAAAGAGGACGGAGCACCCGGGAGGGCACGAAAACACACGTGTGCACATGACGGGCACTAAAGGGCAGCTGTAGGGCCCCAGGGAGACCCAAAAAGCAAGCGCAGAGCTCGAGGTGGCGCCGAAACCAAACCGAGGGGCCTGGGGGACAACAAAGTCGCAACAGCAGCCACGCCGTTGGGGGGGGGGGAGAGCACAAAATGGCGGCTCTGGGGGCGGGGCCTGGACCCTCAGGGGCGGGGCCTGGGGAGGGGGAGAACCGCCCCATCCCTCTCGCCAGGGGGCCCCAGCATCCCGCCTCTGCGCAGCCCCGCAGCGCTGATTGGAGGGGCCGTGGGGGAGCCGTGCGCTGATTGGCCAGCAGGCGGGGCTGTGGGGGCCAGGCCCAGGCGCTGGCGGGCAGCGGCGTGGGGCAGCGGGGCTGGCGAGCTGCTGGCGGCCCCTCGTGCCCCGGCAGCGCGGGGACCCCCGTGCCAGCCCCGGCCCTGGCAGCGCCATGGAGCAGAGCGGAGGGGAGGGGAGCGGAGCGGAGCGGAGCGGAGGGGAGAGGAGGCGGCGGCGGCGCTCCCGGGCCCCCGCCTCGCCGCTGTTGTGTCTCGTGTATGGGTCAGACGTTCAACTCGCTTCTCCCATGTAAGGGGATAGAAGCATAGAGCAGCGTACCGTTGAAAGCAGGTATGTATGAAATAAAAGGAGGGAGCGTTAAGGCAATTTCCACTCTGCTCGAGTTTTGCAGAGGAACTGCTGCTGTTCGTTACAAAAGAGAGCAGAGAGTTTTATCGCTGGTGTTGGTGGGGGGGCTGTGCTGCGGCTGGTGGGCAGCAGGCGGCGGCGTGCCGGGCCAGCGCCTGCCCCGGGAGTTATCAGTTTGGAGGCTGAGCAAAGCACGTCAGCCCGTGGGCACGCTTTGTGCTGATTCGTGCCCTGTGACTTTGGTGCTGTCTTTGCAAAAGAGCAAAGGCCCAAAGAAGCGCCAAAGCCCGGCTTGGCGCAGAGCTCTGCCCAGGGCAGAGAGGTGTGAGGGCAGGGCTGCAGAAGGCCCTTCTGCAGTGCCGCGGGGGAGAGATTTGTCAGCGTTTGTCAGCGTCTGCAGAGGGTGCGGAAGGATTTATCATCGAGTTGTGGAAGCTACCGGGGACGAAGGCAGGTGACTGCTTTCCAGGCGGTGCGGGGCAATGTCTGCGCTCTCTCCCGGGCTGTGCCATCTCGGTGGCGCTGAGCTCACGAGCCGGCAGGTGACAGGAGCTGAGCTCACAGTGGGATGTGCCACGTCTCAGGGAGGTCTCGGCAGTGCCCCAGCGGTGCCCTCACTTCGCTGCGAGGCCTGGGCGCTGCTGGGCACTGCTGCCGCGCTCCCCACGGCTGCCCTTGGGAGCTGCTGCAGGGCAAGGAGTGGGGCCGGGAGGCAGCGGGGCCGTGCTGGGGCCCCTCGGCGACAGGCAGAGGAGCAGGGGTGCTTTGGAGAGGAGTTTTGCTTGTGTGGCCGGGAAGAGCGTCCTTTTTGCCCAGCTGCAGAGGCGAGGCGAGGAGAAGGGGGCAAGGGAGATGGAGGGCTGCTGGCCGGAGACGATCAGCCCACAGCGCAGTTTGCTCTTCCCAATGCTGCTGCGGCTCTCCACCAAGGGTAAGGCCTTTGGCAGCTGCTTGGCGACGTGTCGCACAGAGAGTGTTAAGTGGCCAAAGCGCTGTGGGTGCGGGGCTGCGGGTTGTCTGTCCAGGGTGTGGGGATGCCCCAAGAGGCCTGTGTGAGGGTGCCGTCTGCCTCGGGGAAGAATGTGTCAGGCAGGAGTGGTGGGGGCTTTGGCGGGGGCTGCTCTGAGCCCCAAGGCTCCTGTGGGTCTGGCTGCATGCCTTGGTGGCAGGGGGCAATGGAGGTGCGTGTTTCCTTGGGAGTGGGACCCCCTTTGGAGTGTGGGTCTGGGAGGAAGGGGGTCCTGCGTCATGGAGGCTGGTGTGTCCTGCAGCTGCCGTGGGGCTCCCAAGAGCCTGCTGCAAATGGCCGTGTTGGGAATGGAGCCTTCCCCTTGTGAAAAATCCAAGGCGTCTGTTTGGGAGAACCTCTGGTCCTTCCCAGGCCTCCTCTTGTGCCTCCAGCTGCGCACAACATGTTTGGCGCTCAGAGATGCCATGTGCAGATGGCCACAGCCCTTGTCCCAAAGCCCTCCCAGGAGCCTAGTTCCACTGGGGCCTTCCGCTGGCCTAAGAGTAAGGCCGAGAGCCTGCAACTGGGGCAAAGCCCAGCTCTGCAGGCATGGTGGTGGCTTTTGGGAGGGTTTGCCTACACCTTGATGTGTCCCTCCGTGGGGCAGGAGCTTACCGAGAGGTTGTGAGCCGGCTTGTCTGAGGCCTGCCATGGCCTTGCCTTGCTTTCCAGAGATTGTCGCTCTTTGGGACGCTGCGTCGGAATACATCGTGGAGCAGCTGATGCGGGACAAGGTGGGCTGGCGTGGCATTGCCTGATGCCTGGGGGACACTTGAGTCCCGCTGAGAGCCCTGGGCCGCGGGGAGCAATCCTTTCCCCAGGGTGACAGAAGCACAGCTGTGCCACAGAGCAGCTTCTGGGGCAGGCAGCACAGAGATGGCATGCAGGTGTAGTGGGGGAAAGCATTTGGCATGTGCCAGGGTTTCTCTCTTCCCCCTGGGCAAAGGGCAAAGAGCAGGTCGAGAGAAGGGGCGGTTTTCGTGGGTGTGTGGCAAGGCTGTCGGCAAGCCGTGGGATCTTCTGTAGGTGAGGGAGGTAGGCAATTCTTTCCAAGAGGCGGTGGAGCAAATGTGGAGAATGTGGCTGTTGTGCAAAGCTTTGCAAGGGCCCCTTCTTGCCCCATTGTGCCTCCGGAGTGGGGAGAGCACAGAGCAGTGGCGCCACATTCTGGCAAGCGTCCCTTTTTGCATCGCCTAAATGCTGCTTCGGGGGTCTTTTGTCTTTCCTGCATGCAGGCTGTCCTGGTAGGAGGGCTCGGGACCGTCTTTACGCTGCAAGAACAATTCTGCCTGCGCAGTGGCAAGGTGCTGGCGGTTCAAAGACCCGTCTTCCATCTGAGCATGGCTGTGGACTGGCTGCTTGGGCTCAAGCGCCCCGCAGTGACTCTCCCTGGTGAGAAGGTTCCTCCAAAGGTTGGGGGACAGCTTCAGCTTTGCCAAAACAAACCTCTGCCCCAGAGCTTTTTGCATAAGCAACCTTTTTGGGAATCTGGTTTTAAAATTGGTGCATGAAGCTGGGCTCTCTCAGAGCCACGCAAACAACTGGCTCCCCCTTGCCCCCATTCCTTCCTGGCCCAGCAATGGCGATGTGGCCGGCTGTGGCAGTGAGCTTGTTGCCCTGCCTTGCAGACGATGTGAAGCTCAAACGGCTGAACTACCGGCGCTTGTTGTGGGACACCGGCTTCCCCGTGCGCGTGGTGGAGTCCTGCGTGCAGGAGACCGTCCTCCTGTTCTCTTGCCACCTGCTGAAGAAGGAGCATGTCACCTTTGTCTTCAAGAACACTGGCGTTCTGGCCTGCAAAGGAGACGAAGCGGGCATGAAGTTTTGTCCCTACCTCATTCACTTGCTGGAGAGCAAGGCAGGCCTTCTTGCAGCCCTTCACAGTGTGAGTTGCCCAGCTTTGCTGGCCTCCTTGTCTTTCTTTGGGAATCCTCTCAAAGGACGAGCAATGTGATCTCTGTTGGGTGGCCGGGATGTGGCGGGCTAATGCAGTGCTTTCCCCAGGGCTTGCCCCCACTGACTTCTCCACTAGCAAAGAGAGCCTCTCCTGAGCTGCTTGCTTCTTCCCGCTAAAAAGAGCCTGGTGGCATTATTGCCCCGTCTTCATTCTTTGCTGTGCCGCTGCTCTGCGCCAGAAGTAGGGCTCCTCTTCATGGCAGAGGCTTTTGAGTGGAGGGCTTTGGAGAGGCAGGTTCCTCTCTGAGCAGGATCAAGTGTGCTGCTGTTGGGCGCAATGAGAAAACTGCCTTGTAAGCCTCCCAACGGGGGTGTGTTGCCTTGCAGAGACCATGGCCAATGGATGCAGAGAGCTCTGGGGGAGAAACGGCCAGTGCAGGGATCCAGTCTAGCCGTGCGCACGTGTTCCCGAGGTAAGCACGTTTCCTCTGCAGTCCTTGGCCCACCGAGTGGGAGGTTTCCCAGCTCCTGCTGGAGAGCACACACTGCTGGGGCTGGACGCTCAGCACGGGGTTGGGAGAAACTCCCTCCCGCAGCGACTGGTTGCTGCTTAAGTAACGCTGAGCTTGGGCTACATGTGTGTACGTGTCAGCTGGAGTGATGGGGAATGGTGATTGCATTTCTCCTGCGCAGCCTGCCCTCATTGCCTTCAGAGAGAACTGATGGCAGACAGAGAGGAATTGAGGCTATGTTTGTGTCTTTTGGGGGAGAGTGCCAAAACCGCCCATGCCTGCGCACAAAGGGGAAGGCATGGGAGGCCTGAAATGACAGTGAGGAGGATTAATGGTGGCAAGCTGCAAGGGCAGGTGGAGGCCTTTCCTCCAAGCGCTGTGGTGATTTGTTTCGCAGGTTTCAGCTCACGGTGGAAGGCAAAGCAAAGGGCAAGGCTGCCCCCAGATGGTGCCGCTGGGAGATCAAGGCCCTAGGAGAGCTGCGGAGCACCAGAAGCAGCGGTGCTAAGGGAAGAGCTGCCTCCTGAGCAGGTTGTGCCCCCACTCGCCGTCCTTCACGCCTGGTGACTTTCAGCCAGCTGCAAAGGCACTGCGCAAGAGGCTGCTCTGAAGAGCCCCCTCCTTTCCTACTTGCAGAGGGGCATGGTGGCAAGCTCCTGCAGAGCCAGCAGCAGCTTGCTCTGCCCATGCTGCCAAGCTCAGCGGCAGGCACGAGGCAGCAAGACGCAGCGGAGGAGAGTCGTGCCAGGTGAGACCCTTGGGGAAAGGCGTAAGGGGAAGCCTTGTAAGGCTGCAGGAGAGACGTCCCTTTGGGCTCGCAGGCGCAGGCAGGGACTCGGAAAGCTTCCTGACACACAGCCCAGCAAAGGCTGCGCTGAGCTCTGGAGCCCCTGGAGGGGCATTTGGTGATCACATGAGAGGGTAGGAGGGAGGGCAGTGAGGGGGCATCAGCAAAATCTTCAGGGGGTGTTGTGCAGTCCCCTGTGTTGGTTCTCCTGCCTGTCTAGGCGACATGGCACAGCAAAGGCTCTTCAAAGCTCTTCAAAGGTGGCCCTGAGAGTGGCCACCTGCCAGCTTGCCATGGGAAGCAGCCTCATCTCCGCTGATTCTTCTGCAAGCCTGGGAAGCATTGACAGCAGAGGAGGGAGTTCCTTTTAGCCTCTTCTTTCCTCTGAAATGCCATCTTTGCGTCAGGCGCAAGAGAGTGCCAGGCCTAGGGAAATGGCGGGATTGCTTTTCTTAAGTAAGCCCTTGCTCCTTCTTTGACACTGGCTGCCCAGCAAGAATCTCTTCCCCATCGCTAAACACAGTGCCTTATGGAGCACGGAGCAGAAGTGGAAGCAGTGGGCAGGCAGGGTAGAGCAGTAGCTGTAGGAGGCTGTTGTTGCAAAAGCTGCTGCTGCTCTGCTTGGAGCGCAGGAAGAGGGGCGTATGCAGGGGCTCTGTGCGCATTGCTGAGGCCACCTTGGTCCCTAGGTGAGTGTTGTAGCTGGGGGTCACCTCTGTTTTTGTTGATGTGACCACGATGAGTGCAGTAGAGCTGCATGTTTGGCAGAAGTGCCTCGCACTGCAGAGGCAGGGGCCGAGCTTGGGAGCACGGGCCGAAGAACAGCCTGCGCCTGCGCTCATGCAGACTCCTCCTGGTGTCTCTTTGTAGTCTGCTCCCACTGTGTCCAGGCAGCTCCCCCAGGACGAAGGAGGCCGGCAAGCAGCAACCGCCTCCTGCTGCCAGCTCCATGGCTGCACTCGCTATTCCCGAAAGCTGTAGGAGAATATTGCAGGTACATGCCATGGGTTGCTGTGATGCCTGTGCTGTTGGAAAGGGTGCAAAAGCCCCGTTGTGCACATAGCAATTCTGCCAAGATGCCTTAAGAGCTGTTCATGTGACCATTTCCCTTCCTTCCTTCAGATCTCCTTAGTAGGCAGAAGTTGTGCTCTCCCTTTCCAGTGTGTTCTTCCCTCCTGTACTTGCATGAAGCACACAGGGCCACTTCCCTGGGGCATTGCTGGCTCTAGCAGCAGGACGTGGTGCATTGTGAGGCTGTGGAAAACGCACAGGTCTTTTCTAGACACTGGCTAGTTGAGATCGTTGCTCCTCACAGACCGTTCAATTGTGTGTGTAATGAAGTGAGGAGCCTGGCGTAACTTCAGGCCTCGTAACCTTTGTGGAGGCAAACTCTGTCAACAGGCGGGCTGAAGAGAGAGCCCAGGAGTGAGGGTACGACCTGCAGAAATCCCTTCCCTCGCAGCAGCTGAGACTAATGCTGTGTGCTGTGGCGTTTCTGTGACCCTGCAGGAAACTGGCGAGCTGCGTGCGCAGTGAGACCGAAGGCAGAGCCTGGGCTCCTTGTACAGGGAGCGGCACGAACAAGCGGAGGCAGAACAGGCCGCATGGGAAGCCTGGAGTGCAGGGGAGGGTGCAGAGCCAGCGCAGGTAGTGGCACCATTGGACACCCTTCAGAACAACAGCCATCCTCTGCATCAGGGAGCCGAGGGTGGAAGGTCTGCAGGCGGAGGGGTGAGGGCTGCTTCTCAGTCAAGGGGACACTTTGCAACTAGAGCCCTGCTAATTACCACCCGTGGTCTTGTGACTCCCACCCAGCTAATACTCAGTTGTAATTGGATCTCCCTTCCCTGCCCAGCACTTTTAGTGTTTCGGGTGCAAGTGGTTCCCTCCTTACTTCGCACACCCCCTCCAAGGCTTTTGAGCACAGACTGATGGAGAGTCTGCTGGGTTTTCCAAGGCTGTCACATGAGCTTGGGTCTGCAGCTCAGCCTCACCACCATCTGTACACATGCACACGCTCACTGTTGGAAGGTGCGGGTAAAACCTGAGGCGAGAAGGGTTCGGATCGCTTGGTGTGCCCTGCCGAAGCCAGGGAGGAACTCGTGGGAAGTTGCTGCCCTGCAAATGGCAATTCCCTCCTGCCCATTTCTGATGGTCTCCGTGATGTCAGAAGGAAAGCGGAGGGGCATCTGGGAATTGCAGTGAAGGGCTGCTGCCCCGCTGACCTTGCCCTGGGAGCTGGGGTGGAGAGCGTGCTGGTTGCGCAGCTGCTGCGCAGGGTCCTTGCCAGAGGGCCTCTGGGAAAGGGCTCCTCTCTTTCCCGTCTGGTTTGCAGACAGTGTCTCCTCCTTGGCAGGACTTTGGCCGTGAAGAGACTTGGGCTCCCCATCCTCCAGCGCAGCCCAGGAGAAAGGAGCGCAGCGTGAGGTGGAAAAGGCAGGAAAAGCCTCCGCCAGTGGAGGAGAAGAAAGCAGGAGCCAAGGTGGAGACAGTGCAGCCCCAGTAAGTGTGCGCTGACCCCAGGGGCAGCCTGGGGCAGTTGAGCACTCGGGACGCCACCGGGGTGTTCTGGCACCAAATCCCTGAGGCCTGGTGTTGCATACAAGACCCTGGGCGTTCTGGTGCCCCGGGAATGAGCTGGGTTAGGCGTGCCTCCTGCCAGGGGCCTTTCTGCAGCCCACAGGTAAGCCCCCAAAGTGCCCCCAGGTTGAAAGGGGCTGTGGGTGCACACGGGCGTGGGTGGGTGCAGGGGCTGGAGCAGGGCCGAGGCAGGAAGGGGCCGAGGCAGGGGGTGAGAGAGTTTTGCCCTGTTGTTGCAGCCACCTTTCCCCTCGAGCGGCGCAGATTCTGAAAAGCTTGGAGCCCTATAAAGCCTGTTGGGAAACATTCAAGTATATTGCGGAGAGGAAGAGACAGCAGCAAGCGGAGCAGAAGCAGTGTCCCTGGTAAATATGTGCAAAGAGGGAGGGTGCTTCCCCCTGCTGCAGTGCCCATGCTGCCCCTGGCGGCAGCAGGTGGGCAAAGGGGCTCTTTCTCGGGCAGCCCTGCGGAGACAGGAGCACGTTGTTGACCCTGGCCTTGAGCTGGATGTCCCTGAAATGCAAGGGGCAGCTGTTGGGCACCACCAGAGGTGTTCCAGATGGGCCATGACAGTGCTGCCTGCTGACAAAAGGATCCGTCTGATGTTTGGGCACAAGGGGCCTGTGTCTCATCAGAGAGAGCTTGCAACTTCACCGGAAGCAGATGGCCTAAGATTTGGCCTGCGTTAGGCCTGCACTGTTTCTCTGCCTTCTCCCTGTTCACCCAGCTGTCCCTCTTTCTCTTTAACTCTCTAGCACTCGGAGAAGCTGCTGGTATGGCACGGCAGGGGGCAGTACAAAGAACGTTGGCAGTGCAAAAGACGGGACCAACATGAGCAAGCGCAAAGGCAGGTGCTCAGCCATTGCCTTGGCAAGTGCCTGGCCCTAAAGCTTGGCCAGCCCCAAGGGACGGCACCTCCCTGGCCGAGTGGAGACATCTTTGTGTGGGAGCTGCTGCTGGTGCTGTCAGTGCCATGGCCTTTGCGGCAGTGGGGCTGTTAGGAAAGGGGATGGGGGGCTTTCCAAATGCAAAAGTCCCCCTAGAAATGCCAAATAAAGAGCAGTGCTGCTGTTCCCAGCTGGAGTGCCCAATGCATGCCTGGTGATGCCTTGGTGTGCATGGATTATCGACATCCCATGTGTGGTGCCAGGAGTATTTGTAGCAGCAGAAGGGAATCATGTCCATATGTGCCCCCACCTGCGCATCCTAACACGCAGTACAACATGGCGCGTGCACAAACATTCCCCCCAGCATGCACGTGCATGCCCACACACACACACACACACAGACATGCACACACACACACGCACACGCACACGCGTGTGCACACACACACACACACACATTAGCATATTAGTGAAACTGGAAATTATTGTGCATATTAGCACAACTATTACACACACACACAGAGCAGAATGATGATAGCAAACATACTTTGTAAAACAAGAGAAGTTCCATGTCCAAGTATTCCCGAAAACCACAAGGACCAGTTGTCACTTTGATGTCATGGGTTTATTCCGACAAGTATTTTCTGAATATCATGGCACACTTCCTCATCATTTGGGGGTAGAAAGGTACAACATTCTTTACCAATCAGGGTACAAAAAAGGCCTTTGACAGCTCGGATGAAATTGAGTGCCATCCGATTTTGCAACACCATTTGCTGCATTGCTGATACTGCAACAGTAAGGACTTTTACAGCGTCACTAGCAGGATTGGCTGCTGCTTCAAAAATTAGCGCTAGCTTTTCCCAATAGGTACTTCATCAATCCTGCATTAGGTAATTCTCAATGCAAAGGGTTAAGCTGCACTACTTGGGGGTTTCCTCCTCCTCCTCTTGTTGTCTCCGACCATATCTAAAGGGTTGAGGTAGAAATAGAGAGGCCTCAGAGATGGTCCTGGGCACCCTTGTGTTCTCCCCAATGGGAGGGGCGGCTGCCCCCAGGGGCCACCGTATACCAAGCAGCACCAGCAAGATGTGCATCCGTCTAATTGGACTCCGGCCGCTACACTAGGAGTCCAGCGGTATCAATCCCTTAATGTTGGAACATCCCGCTGCGGACACCACAAATGTGGCGTTGCGCCAAGGTGGCGCCGCACCCCGGGTTCTTTGGGATGTTCACTAACTTAAGGGGAACTGTACCAGAGCAAGGACTCTGGGTGCAGCACGGCTCTCCAATATATGTATTTTATTGCTCACTCCTACGTTGCAATTGTGCAGCGCAATTTGCTATAGCCAAACACTAAAACATTATTCTGCACATGCTTTGGGTTCACAACCAAGTTGCTGTCTTAGGGATCCCGATCCTTCGCTGTCCCGTCAGTCATGGAGGAATCGCAGTGCAGGCTTCCCCTTCCCACCGTGTGGGGTCTTGGGGTCAGTCCAGCTGTCCGGAGCAGGGTCCACACCATGTGGCATGTCAAAACAACTCCCCCTTGTCCCACCTGAAGGTAGCAGCTTAAACCAATCACCAGCTGAAATGTCTTTCTTCCCATGGGGTTTCACTGTTCCCTACAACTCCCTTGTCTGACTTCTTTATCACTCATTTTCCCACTGCTCTGCCAGAGGGCAGCGTTTCTGCACTGCCACCTCCTTTCTCATCCCTCCATTCCCACACAGCCCTGCAGTGTGGTGCCTCAGGCCGTGGACACCCCAGGCGACAGCCGACTGCTGGGACGCACCAGCGCAGCCTGCTGGGATCGCAGCTCTCCTAGCCAGGAGGCCTGCTTTTGCCTGCTGGGCTGTGACACGTGCCCACTCATCACCTCCCACCCCACTGCCACAGGTCTTGAAGAAAAGAGGAAATCCTGAGTGTGCAATGCAGAAATCCTCAGGAAGTGCTGTGCAGATGGTCAAAATCCAAGGCCTGTGAGGGGGTGCTCTAGCAGAGAAGGGGGAAAAGTCCTCTGTGTCCATGCTGTGGACTTGTGAAGATGGAGATGCAAGCTGGCAGGAGAGGCACGAAGTCAAGTTCCTGTTGTTTGCGCTTCCTCAAGGCTCCTCAGCAGGTTTCGTAGGAAGGCACATAGGAAGCACACTGTTGTGGCCGCAGGCACTTGGCACGACACCTTCTCCTGTTCCTAAATGCTGGTGTTAGACGCGTCTTTGGTGAAACTCCCTCACCTCACGTCCCTGTGCAATAGACGCCAGAGTCCAGGTGCTTTTCCGGAGAGGGAGAGAGTCTGCTTTGGGGGGCCCAGTCCTACAAGCAGCTGCGCACAGACGCACTCTTGCCTCCACTCGTAGCCCAGGTGACTGAGGCCAGGTGCCCTGGCACCCCATGCATGTGTGCACAGGATGCTCCTTGGGGGCAGTGCTGCCACCTCCCTGCTGCACGGTCTTTGGCAAGCGCAGACTCTGGGAAGCTCTGGCCCACGTTTGTCCCTCCAGTCTTCTAACAATACTGGAACTGACTGTAGCTAACTACACACTAAGACTACTGTCACCAGCTCTAAGCTACCTAGCCTCATACTACACTGGACCATTAACTGTGCTACAGGAAGAAGAACTATGCCCTTAGTCTGACTAAGAATAACTATAACTTATAACTTTAACTAATGCTAGTAATGATACCGAATAACTATAACTAATAACTATGACTAATGCTACTAATAATACCGAATGACTATAACTAATAGCTATGACTAACGCTACTAAAGATACCGAAAGACTATAACTAATAACTATGACTAACGCTACTAAAGATACCGAAAGACTATAACTAATAGCTATGGCTAATGCTACTAATAATACTGAATAACTATAACTAATAACTATGACTAATGATACCTATAGCAACTAACTGTCGCAAGGGGAACTAAGAACTCTATCCTACACTTAGCAAAATACCTATGAACTAAGAACCTCCCAACTGCCCTAAGAATTCTCAAACTAACTGTCACTAACCACTAAAAATGAAATAACTACACCTACACTAACTGTCTACATACTAATCCTCCCAATAATCCTAAAATATTAACGATCCTTAATGTCCTATCCCCTAAACAGAGCCGTGGCGGGGTGGTGGGAGCCGTTGGCGGGCGCTGTCTCCGTCCCGCAGCAGAGCGGAGGGGAGCCCTGGCAGGGACGTGTCCCCGCGGTCGGCCCTGCCTCTGCCGGGCAGATGTTGGTGCCCGGCGGCCAGGGGAGGCACGGAGGCGCCGCGCGGCCCGGCGATCCTCGGCCTCCCAGCCCAGCGCCTTGGGCTCCGCTGCCCTGGCTGGGGGCGGCACCAGCCTGCTCTTGCTGGGGGGCCGTGCCCCGGCTGGTGGCCACCGGGGGCCTCCTGCCGCGCTAGCACCTCCTCCTCCTCTTCGGCCCCTGGGGCAGGTCCGCGGGGCGCGGGGCGGGCTGCCCCTCCGCAGGGTCCACCTCCATGGGCTCCTCCTCCTCCTCCGCGGGCTCCACCTGCATGGGCTCCGGGACGGCTGCGGCGCTGCGCAGGAGGGTGGCGCGGCGCTCCCAGACGCTTGCGCCCACCTTCCTCTTGATGCGCAGCGCCGCCTTCCTCCTCGCCCACAGCTGCTCCAGCTGGCCCATGGCGGCAGGAACGGAGAGCTCGCTGCGGGCCCTCTCCCACCACCGGCCTCTCAACGGCTCTGGAACAGCAGCGCTGAGCTCACTGCTGACACGCGCGCGCCATGGCGACGGCATGTCTTGCTCGGTCCCCACGCGCGGGGGCCCTGCCGGGCTCTGCCCCCACCCGCGGGGGGATCCTGGGGGCTGCAGGGGGCCCCGTGGGCAGGGGGCCATGCGGCTGTGGGCTGCTCTCCTTGGCACCCTTCCCGTGGGCCGGCCTCCTTTCTAGACAGAAACATGGGGGGCGTGTGGCTCCTTCAGGCCTTCCAGGGCCCCAAGGTCCCAAGGCCCCAGGGCCCGGGACACAGCGCAGGCCCTCATGCAGCTACAGGTTTTGAGGGATGCTGCTGAGGAAAGAATCCATCTCTCGGGCACCCAACAGGACAAGAAGAGTTATTTTGCCTTGGAAAATGCCTGTTAGTTATTCTTGTGCACTTGCAGTGACTGGCCCCACACCACACTCCTTTTTCCTTTCCGAAATGCAGGTGTGGGCAGCAAGCAGCACGACACCCACGCATGATGACCCCAGCGCTGGGGGGCTTCTGCCACGTCAGCATGAGCAGGACACAAAAGGCATCTCCGGGAGTCACCGTGGCCCTCGCCACCTGCCTCCCAGGTCATGGAGAGCTGCAGAGCTCCTCCAAGCCCTCCCCGCACACTCCCGCAGACAGCCGGGTGCTGCCTGGCACAAAGCCTTCCTGGCAGCGGGCGAGGGGAGGGAGCTGCTGGCGCCCAGCTCTGGGCTCCAGGGAACAGGCCAGGGCTCGGAGCGGGGAGCTGGCAGCAGGCTCCCGCGAGGCTGCTGCTGGCAGCGCAGCCCCAGCCTGGTCCTTGCCCTGGGGACGTGTGCTGGTGGGAAGGGCCTGGCCAGGAGGGAGCCACGTGCCTGCGGAGGCAGCAGCAGCATTGCCCAGCTCGGTGCAGGAGGGCAGAGCAGGGGCTGCTCTTGCGCTGACTTCAGGAAGGCGCCACGCTGTCTCCCACAAGGTCTTTCTATTGTTTTTATTATTTCTTTTTTCAGGGAAAGCTGATTGAGTGTTCTCAACCGTAACTGTTTGCCCTCTTCCGAGTATGTTGTTGAGTAAAGAATGCTCTGTATGTAGCTCATGCACGTGCAGGCGGTGATCCACACACATGAGGAAAATGATCATTGTGTTCCCCGTCACTGTTGTCAGGTATATAAGTAGAAGGAGCAGGGAGAGAAATTGCTGTAGTCTTTGATCAAGCCCTGAGAAACCCTCCAGGATGAACTCAGCAACTATAGTTTCATTTCCTGGTCCCATGTCTAATTTCAGTACATGCTGCTGAGACAGGAGCACGAAGAAGCAAGCGTGAGAATTTCACAGTCTCGACGGGAGGGTAGATCCTTCCTTCTTTGCTCCCTTGCTTGCTTCCTAGGTAGCACAGACAGAAATTTTCCTCTCAGCCATTCATCGCACCCTGATTTCTCCGCTTCACATTTACAGTCCTCAGAGATTTTACTGTCTTCTTTCTACCTTCTCCAAATGCTCACAAAGGATTCTTTCTCACAAGCACAGTATTGTAAAGAGGTTGTGAACTAGTTCATGCCATGCCTGGGAAATTCCCTGTTCACTTCGACCTATTGCAAACATCCATCACATCTGTGCTTCAAAAGCCAACCTAATCTCCCAGCAAAAGTACTTACTATTATCTACAGATGCCAGTCCATCCATTTAGATTAGTATTTGGAAAGTTATTCCTTCTACTTTTCGGTGCTTGCCTTTTTTGACTTGGAACTTCTGTGAGGCTGTTGCTTTCAAAACAAGCCAGTACTGAGCATCTCTTCTGTAATCCCCTGCTTTCTTCTACATCTTCTTCCTCTCTGTTTCTCCAGAAACACTGAGGAAACATTGTTATTAAATGTCCTGACCTAAATGCCTTGCTTTCCCTTTAGGGGAGGGGGGAAATCTTCTCATCTTAAAGAACTTAAAGGCTGTCCTTTTGATTATTTGACATAGGAAGCATCTGGAACAAAATAATACTAAGCAGGGTGATGTTTCAGATGTCTAAAAGTCAGGCACTTCAGTTTGAGCAAGTTAGCTTCCTCCCATCTTGTCAGTGCAGAGAGGGAGAAGAGTGTCTGGAAGAGACTGGTAACACTTCTTTCACACGCCAGTTATAGTCTGGGAGGAGCCAGCCTCTCTCTAGAGCTCTCTCTTTGCCTCCATTAACAAAATAGGGAACAAGGGAAAACAAGTGCAGACACCAGCTGCACACAGACACCTCTAATGAAGCTGATGAAACCCACTACTTCTGTCTCAAACCTCTTAATTTACTAAGTAGCTAATTTCTTTTTCAAACCAAAGAACACGTCTAACAGCAGGAAGTCCAAGGAAAACATAGGCAATAAATACTGACATTTTTCCCTCCACCTTTGCATTTAGTTTTAGACATATAAAGGAAAGGAGCAGATGACTCCACAAATAGGATGCTTCAAAAATGCAGGGGCAGAGGGGAGAAGGAGATGATGGGTTTCAAGGAGTGAACCAGAGGTTCTGCACAGACTCTGTTGTCCCCCCAGAACCTGTCTCAGAGTGTAATGGGTGACTCTTACACAGAGAGTAAAACGGGAAGCTCATTAGTGGGCAATACCTCATGTTTGCATTGGTGTTTTAACCTGGAGCTCAGGTTAGTCCTAGATCCCAGATGCTCTCTCTTGCTCTCTGCTTCTAGTCTGGCATAGGGGAATCTCTGGACTGGGTTCATCTGGAAGATATGCTGAAATTGAACCACTGGCTGTAATTATTTGAGCAAAAACTCAAGCCAAGTCACCTACAGCAATATCACTGTAGCCTCAGTGAATCAGAGGTGACAGTCCCAGCTTCCCATTTGCTGGGTAAGTTCCAACGCTCAAAGTGTTGTGTCTTCTTAGTCTGCTGGATGTCAGCTAAAATCATGCTTCTCCTCAATGTACTTTCTTAGAGGAGCCTGCAAAGCTGCTGAGAGCTTACAGCAAAGCAGCTTCTCTGCTCACCATGGAGGTAACCGTCTTGAACCCTTTCATCAGGCTTTGGTTGGTTCAAAGGATTTGCTGTATTCAGGCCCCTCGTAGCCAAAAATGGAGCTACCATATGCAGTAGTGACGATGGCAGTGTCACCGGCTATGCTGGTGAAGAAGGCTTCATATGGCTTTCCCAGAGGGTATTCTCAGGATAGTGCATCTAGTGCAGGCATAAGACACAGGGGTCAATGTGAAGGAGCTCAGCAACACAGCAGAGGAGAGAGCAAAGCTCATGTTTGAAGGTAGCTGGTGCCCATGCAGGCTGCTCTCATCAAAGGGATGAGGCCACAGAAGAAAGAGTCTCTTTACTGGGGACACAGGGTACCTTGGTATATAAGATGGTGGGGCTGAGCAAGGATAGAGATGCCGTCACCCAATGGGTAAAGATGAGCGTGGAGCCCAACCAGGGCTTCATAAAGATGGTGCAGTGCGATGGATTGCAAATGGCCCCACAGCAATCAAAAGACAGCACAACAAGCAGACTGAACTCAGCGGTGCCCAGGAAGATGGAAAGCACGGTCTGGAACTGGCAAGCAGCTGTGGGATGGTCTTAATCTCCAAGATGAGGCCGACAAACCTTTTAGGGGCAAAGGGAACCAAATATCTAGGAAGGGGAAGCTGCTGGGGAAGAGATACGCTAGGGGTGGAACTGGTGGTTGAGTCAAATGATAGATATCATGACCATATGCCCCATGGCAGTGAGCAGATAAATCACCCACGGCAGTGTGAAGAAGAGGATTTGCATTTCATGAGTGACTGAAAAGGCCTTGAGGAAGAATTTTCCCGCTATGGTATGGTTGGGAGGATCCATTTCAGAAGCCAGTCAGTTGAAGGTGGGACAAGAGTAACTAATGTCATGTGTGGTGAAATTCGCCTTGCTGCCTTCATCAACTTTCCCTTCCCTTTTCCTAGTCCTACTTTTCTTTCTTGAGGTGGGAGACCAGAACTGCACAAGGGATTCTCATTTTCTCTTTGTTTATATCCAATGCCATGAAATAAAGGTTGATTCATCCCGCCTGTCTTTAGACACAGGAAACAACTCTCCTGCCTCACTTGCTTGCAGAGGTAGGCCAGAGTGCTAGCTAAGAGCCAGTACTTGTGGCAAAAGCTCTGGAAATCAAGTTCCAGGTATGAAATTCAGGTTTCTCTTACAGTTAGAATTGTGGTGTGGGTGGGCAACAGGCTATCAGGCCTGTGCCTGTATGCGCACTCAGAGCACTCAAGTCATTAATCCCCTGGGTGGCCCAGGAACTCCCCCATCTAGTAATCCACACAGGTGAGCTGATGGGCAGGTTTGAGACAGGGGATGGACTTGAAACTAGGAGACTGACTGAACTCCTACCACTTTCCAAATTAAGTGTTGGACTGACTGGTGCAGAACCTCTCCAAGTGGGTGTTTCAGACAGTTCTAGAGATTTCCAGGGGCAGATCCTGCTGTGCCTGGACCAATTCCTGTGCTTAAATGTGGTGAGTACCATCTCAGGTGGAGTATCTGGCTGTTTCAGAATCTCTGCAGCAGCTCCTGCTGCAGAACTGATTAAATTGTAATTATTTAAGACCCTTGAAAATTGACAGTAGAAACTGCTCCTGCAAATGAAGAAGTGGCCATGTAGGACAGTCTTCTGTGCATTCTTAGGAGAGTTAGGAGATGCTTTGGTATGTAGTTTGAGGTAATCAGTAGCAATGGCTCATGCATATGCTGGAGAGGTCACACAGGACCACAAGCCAGCTGGACTATAAAAATTCCCCAGAAGAACAGTTCGGGGAGTCTCATCTGATCCAGTGGAAGCCACTGTTGGAAGGACCCTGGCAAAGGAGACTGCCACCACCATCTGGACAGTAACCAACCATCCCATTCAAGAGATTTGATGCCCCTTGTGAGTGTTACCTGTGACACGCCAATAGAGGGGTGTCTGTGATTCTTTTGAATTCGGGGGTTATTTGCACTGAACTCCAAGAGATCATCATTTGTCAAGTATGAGAATTTATTAGAGATAAGAGGTTATAACAAAAAAAAGCTAGAAATATAACAGAACTGAAAAAATATATACACATATCAGAGCTCTACAGTTAAATCATGGATGTACGGTACAGCGACTGCTCTCGCCCTTTATTGGCCACCCTTCCGGTACGGTTTTGCCCAGATTCTCCTCACCACGCCATTGACATCCACAGGCCAGCTGATGGTCGGTCAGAGTCCACACCAACTTCTGTGGCTTACTCTCTTTTATAGCCAGTCAAAACAACACCAGACCGCAGTTACACAAAAGCTGTATGGCCTCAGTCAATAACAGCATGCACATCAACAGGTAACCTAGTGCTCAGCCCACAGCACTGTTCAGTTAGTAACAATTTGCCCACTAACAGGTCTTTCTTTGGGGAATGGTTCCACAGCACCTAGATGTTTATGGGGGGAGTCTGTGGTGTTGCTTCTCCTCTGTCTGGAATTGTCAGTTGTGGGGTCGTTAGACGGTTGCCCCCAGGCTGCAGCAACCCCACAGTGTGGCGGCTCCAGCCGTGATGCACCCGGGGTTCCTTAAATCCTGGGATCACCCCAGAGCAAACCCCTCTTCTGTGGGCTGCACCATCCAGAGTCCCACGCTTGCCTGTGTGGCGCCTGTCACTCCACCCCTTGACACCGCCAGACACACGCATTTATTTCAGAAGTCAGCTAATTCCCCTTGGTGTGCAGTGGGCGGCTTTTGGGTAAGCACAGTACTGGGGAAATGCACACTGCTATTAATAGACGCCAAAAGTAAAGCATGCCCATTTGCAGTAACACGTAAACAACTGTTAAAAATAACAGTCTTAATCCTAATAGCAACATGATTGGTCTGGCCTATTGACCCAAATTCGGTGAATCCGAGTGTTGTTCCAGCTCCATATCTTAACACAGAAATCTTATTTCCTTTAATTGCAGGCATTTCTTTCCTGCACCAAAAGATCAGTTTGTTCCCCAAGCTGGAATAGTTCCCTTTAGAGGAGCTTCAAATAGAGTTGGTCACCTTTTTTTATTATTCTTTTTCCGTATTTCCCTGTCTTCTCTACAGGAAACAGACAACTTTAACTTCAGATCAACAGCTGTTACATTTATGCTTAATTTTACCATCTTTTTCTGTTTCTTTCCTTTCCTTTCATCAAGGGAAGGTGTTAGCCCCTTCCTTAGGATCATCAATTTTTACAAACACTAGAATACAGCTGTTGAGTTTCGTTATCAGCCTGGTATGTGTATCCCCTCATTCTTAGGTCTGCCATCTTCCTTTGATGTTACTTCTCTCCTGGCTCCTAGATTCATTCTATTATTTAGATACTTTTAAAAAACACATTACTTAGCCTAACAATTCTACCACTCTTTCTGGCTGCTTCTTTTCAAGTTGCTGCTCTTCAGAGGGTCACTCTGTAGAACCCAGACAAAAAGAAAAGCCTACCAAGGCCATTAGGTTGTTATAGTTTGGTTTTAACTGTAACTGCTGAAGCTATTTCTTTTAAGGTTACTCGGTTACATCCATCTATTTTTCAAATTTGAACAGTTTTTCTTTTTTTTCATTGATTTTTCTTTATGCTCAGAAACTTTTACTACAGCTTGGGGCATTTTCCAGCCCCTGCTGGTTTCTGGTGTACTTAGAGATGCCGGCTTTCCGCATTCGAGGTCTTTTCTTGTTTCCTAACTCTGCCCCTGGGGCTCTTAACTGCAGAGCCCGATCTCCACCCTGAGTCCTCCTGTGCCTCAGTGCCAGGCAGAGCAGTTATACTGGCCGGGGGGGCAGAGCGTTTCTCACGGTCTTGTGAGAAACAAGCTGCCCAAGCCCGGTCCTGCTTTCCACCCAAAGCCTCCCCTGCTTCGCTCCCTCTCCTCTTCCACCTCTCTCTTTCACGTCTGTTTTTCTTCCACATGGTGGACTCCGATTGGCTGACAGAGCCGTCAGTGAAATCCAGACCCGCCCCCCTCCTCCTGCCAGCCAATAGGCAGGTCGCAAATCAGCAGCTGCCTATGGGAATGAGCTAGGGGAGGAGTCACAATGTTGCAGCGTCCAGATGGAGTGTTGTAAAGGTGAGGTTACAAACTGTCCATTTAATCAGGGAATGTGGGAACAGAAGAGAGAGCCAGACAGCTCCTGGGGGTCCTGGGCGATGCTGGGGGCCGTGCTGCTCTTGGGGATCCCAGACCAGGCTGTGTTTCTTACAAAAGTCTGGAAAAGCCTTGATGCAAGCCCCTAGAGAAGAGGGATTTTCCTGGGCGCTTAGAGAAACTCATGCAGGACCCAGGGATGTTGAGGGAAACCCATCCCACCCACCCCCAAGCCCACTGCTCTCCCTGGAGACCTTCCTGCATCCTCGGGCTGGGAGCAGGAGGGGGTCTGTGGGCACAGCCACATCCCAGACTAGCCTCCTTCAGGCCTTCAGCTTCACAGCGTGTCACAGCTTCAAATGAGCTCTCTAGAGCAGCACTTCCCATGCCCCTGGTGTGGAGAGAAGACTTTGGGTAGTCAAGCAGGAGACAAGGGAGAGAAAGAGCAGAGACATCAGAGTGCAGACCTGGGGCTCCCAGCATCGTAGAGGGGGTGCCACAGGCTCAAGAAGCAACCCAAAGAAGTAAAGGAGTCCTTCCTTTTGCAGTGACTTGGAAAGCCACATCTCTCACAGCATTCAAGGGGGATGGAAACTCCCTTCTGCAAGATTTGCCCCAAAACTGTGCAGAGATTAGGAAGAGCAGGAAGGCTGGTTGTAGGGATGCTCTCAAACTTCAGCAGCTGCAGAGCTGGGAGCTGGTCATCTCACAAACTTCGGAGTGAGTCAAAATGCACGTCCTGAGGCATCGCACTGCCTCATAGACTCTGCACTGGAGCCTGGACAGCAGCACTGCAGTACATGGGCATGTCCTGAAAAGCCCAGAGTCATAAAATGTGGGAGATCCAGGATGTCAGGGGTGCACAGACCTGGGAGAGCAAGGGTGCCTGCGAGGAGGAGGAGGGCAGGGGGCTGAGGAGCGTACCCAGGGGAGAAGCACAGCCCCAAGGTGACACTGAAAAGCACAAGGACCAAATGAGGCCCAGGGATGAGAAATGGCTTCCTCAGGCTCAGCCAGAAGGAAAGATGGGCAAACTTCATGGGAAATGGGAAAACTTCCCCACATTTGCTGCCTGGCCTCGCCCATGGCTTTGGAGCCTGGCAGGCTCCAGGGTCCTGGATAAGGGCCTCTGGATGATGTGTGTTAAGGCTATGTTTGCTCTTCTCTGGCATAGCATCTCTAGCTCAAGCACTGCCAACTGAGAAACCTTGCCGAGCACTTTTAGAAGCAAAGAGCCTGCCTTGGTGCCTAAAGGAGGAAAGCTACGTCCTGTCCCACATTGTCCTGCATCCTGCTTCCACAAAAAGAGGGGCCCACAGCAGAAACCAGTTTTGAGGCTCACCAAAGCATTTCTCAGCCTGTGGCCATGCTTTGTGCTGGTTCATCCCACATGCCTTGGATCCTGTAAAAACGCCAACCCCCAAACCCCAGATTCCTGCACAGGTCTGCCCAGTGCAGTGACCTGTCAGTGCAGGGGCGCAGAAGTGACATCTCCAGTGCCCCATTTGAGATATTTCACAGTCTTTGACACTGTCTGGAGACATTCCTGAAGGATTTATCAGAAAATTATGGAAAATAACTGCAGTGAAGGGAAGTGATGGCTTTCCAGGATGTGAGGGGAAATCTCTCTGCTCTCTCCCTGGCTGTGCCATCTCCATGGCAGTGACCTACAGAGCCCCCAGATGACACGAGCTGAGGTCACAATGGGACGTGCCACATCACAGGGAGGTCTCCCCGGTGTCGTTGTGGGGACCCTCACTTCCCTGTGAGGCCCAGGCACTCCTGGGCACTGCTCACACCCTCCCCACGGCTGCCTTTCATAGTGGCTCCACGGCAAGGAGAGGGGACAGGAGGCAGTGGGACCACGTTGGGGCCCCTCACCAACAGGCGGAGGAGCAGGGGCATGTTGGAAAGGAGTTTTGGGTAATGAGATGGGAAGAGCGTCCCGTTTCTCTGGCTGGAGAGGTGAAACGAGAGCAAGAGGGCAAGCGAGACGGAGGACTGCTGGATGGACACCATCAGCCAGGACCACAGCTCCTTGTCCCCTGCGCTCCTGCGGCTCTCCACCGAGGGTAAGGGCTTTGGGAGATCCTTCCCGAGGTGTCGCACAGAGACTGTTAACTGCCAAAACTGCTGTGGATCCCGGGCTGTGGGGGTGCCTGGACAGGGCTGGGGGCTGCTGCGAGAGCCCTGCCTGAGGGTCCCCTCTGGCTCGGGGGACAATGTGGCAGCCAGGACTCCTGGGTCCTGGGGATGGGGCTGTCCTGAGCCTCAAGGCTTCTGTGCGGCCAGCTCCATCGCCTCTTAGGGTGGGGGGGGGCATGGGAATCCATGACAGGTTTCCCTGGGAGTGGGTCCTCTTTGGGGTCTGGCTCTGAGAGGAAAGGGGTCCTGCATCCCAGACGCTGAGGTGGCCTGCAGCTCCATGGGGCTCTCAAGACCCTGCTGGAAATGTCCATATATGAGAATAAAACCTTCACCTTTTAATAACTCCAAGTCCTCTGGGTGTTTGGGAAAAATCTCTCTTCCTTCCCCCTCGATCCTTTTATGCTTCCAGCTTGGCGCAGCATGTTTTGGGCTCAGAGATGCCACCTTCAGATGGCCACAGACCCTGTCCTCCTGCAAATTGGGCTCAAACCTCTGCACCCAAAAGAAAATACATTGGAGAGAGCAGCCTGGAAACAGGCAGAGGTGCACTCCTCATTCAACAGGTCCTGGCTGACGCCAAGGATTTTTCTCTGAGCTGTGGTGGGCAGTGCTGGGGTGAGGCCAACACAGCCATCTCCCCCAGCACCCTCACGACCCCACACCACTGCTCCCTAGCCAAGCCCTAGGGCTGCCGTGGGCAGGGCCCCGGGGCAGGAGGGGCGAGAGGACACTGCCCTGCCCTGCCCTGCCCTGCCCTGCCCTGCCCTGCCCTGGGGGCAGCAGGACGCTGCCTGCGGGCTCCGGTGCCACGGCCAGCCCCAGGGCCCCCATGCCGGTGTGATATGTGCTAATTTGTTACATCAAAGTGAGAAACAGCCTTGGGAACATCCTGGATTGTGTTCTGTGTAATTTGTTACATCAAAGTGAGAAACAGCCTTGGGAACATCTGTGGGAACATCCTACATCCTGTGGTGGGGGCATGTACCCTGCCTGAGATAAGGGAGTTGAGCTAGCGAAGCGGCAATGTTAGTTTAGATAGCCTAATATGGCGATGGCGATGTCACACAACTGTGAAATATAGCATGACCACGGAAGTCGTAAAATATATGTGTGACCTGAGGGTCACCACTCACAATGCAGAGGAAGACTCCAGCCTTCATCCCCACGACCACCAGAGGGCTGAAGAAGACCCCCTAGCAACAGCCGGCGCAACCGCAGAAGTTACAGGAAGTGCCACGTATACCCGGAACTGGAATCTCATATAAGGAGACTGTGAGGGGGGGATTGCGCGCGCCGTTGGTGAGGCAGGAGACTCCCCGGCCACTCAGCGCTGTTTTGCTTACTTGTAACTTGCTCAATTATTCCATTAAGTTGGATTTTATGCAAACCAATTGGAGTGGTCGTGTTTGCCTAAAACACCGGTGTCACGGATGCCACCAGCACAGGCCCCAGCGCTGCCCCCCCGCACCCCGCACGGCCCCCAGGGCGCAGGGCAGCCAGCAGCCCCGCGGGGCCCCTGCCCCACAGCCCAGCACCGCCCGGGCAGCGGCCGCACCCCGGGACCCCACACTGCCCGCCCACACTCCACCGCGCTGCCCCCAGGCCCCGCCGCGCCCCGCGCTGCCGCCCACAACATGGCGCCCGACCAAGGGGGAGGGGGCGGAGCTGGCCGCCAGGGCAGGAGGGCCCAATGTTGCCATGGCATCGCCCCAGTGCAGCCCTCCTATTGGCTGTCAGGAGGAGGAGGGCGGGCATCAGTTTCACTGATGGCTCTGCCAGCCAATTGCAGTCCAACATGTGGGGAAAAAAAAGACGTCAAAGAAAGAGGTGGAAGAGGAGCGGGAGCAAAGCAGGCGAGAAGCGAGCGGGCGAGAGCGTTTGGTGGGGGCTGCGGGCGCGTTCAAATGGCGGCGGGTGCCCTCCCGCCGGGGCGGGGCAGCAGTGCTGGCGACGAGGCTGCTTTGCTGCAGGAGCTGCAGCAGGGGCTGGTGGGGCCGTGAGCAGGGGCCAGAGCGACGTGGGCCAGAGGGGGGAGCTGCCCTGCAGGCAGACGTGGCGGCCTGCCGCGAGCAGCTGGGCCGGGGCGGCTCGGTGGGGTTTGGGGGCAGGAAGCTTTGGCCCTGTGGTGGCTCTGGGATCCCTGTTAAAGCGTTTCCCTGAGCTGCTGCTGCCAGCGCAGCCCCAGGTGCTGCTTTGAGGTGCGTTTGGTAGGTGCTGGGCAAAGTGTGAGCAGGCTGCTGGTGTTGTCGCGAGGTGCCCTTCCCAATGGTGTCTTTTGTTGTGAAAACTGCATTTTGGAGTGGCTCTGAGAGAGGCTGTGCCCGCATGTGATGCCGTGCCTTAGCCGTTGTTTTTGCTCCCTGCCTCTTGCTTTGCACCGAGACCTGTGAGCCTGGCAGCAGGGTGAAGGGTGTTTGCAGAAGAGCTCTGTAAGTGTGAGCTGTTTTGCTTGTCAGGGCCTTGAAAGTTGATGAACGGCCAGTGCTTGCACTTGCCGTTGTTCTTTCCATGCTCCTAGGTCAGGGTGAAGAGTTGCTGAATTGTGTCTCTGCTGGTTTCACCAACTGAGATGCCCTGGCCTGAGTCCTTCCACGTGTCTCCAGTTGTCAGGGCCTAAAATAGGAGAATGCTTGTTGTCCTGGATGTGTGGAGGATTTTCTGGTTTTGTTCAGCACTGGGGAAGGAACCAGAGTTCTGAGTTGCGGGAAGGCTTCTCCCTGTGCCTGGGACATGAGGCCCTGCTGTCTTCAGTTTCATGATCGCTGCTCCCATGCAATCCTCCCGTTAGAAAATGTTGCCAAGAATTACTTGCAGGCTGTTCTGCAATTCTTAAATTTCATAGGCTAGGTGTTGATAATGCATAGCAGAAGCTAATCTTTTGGTGTAGTAACTGGTAGGCAATGGGTGTTTGAGAGCATTGTGAGTATTATGAGGCCATGATGTGAATCTGTGATGTGATGACACCTCTGTGTGAGCAGCTGACAGGTCAGGAGAAGACGCATGGCCTGGATGCTGGTGGTGAGGTCACTTCTGGGTTTGTTGCGTGTGCTCAGAGGAGGGATTGACCCCTGCAGAGCTCTACAGCAATACAGAAATGCAACTCATTAATCAAGCAGAAGTCGATATTCCACATCATCTGACACAAATTTTATTCCACTCCATCATCATGAGTTAGTACTGCTACATTTCAAATGCAGATGATGTTCTGTGGTGAGCATGGACGTGGAGTTTGCCTTTCCACTTGTTGCTAAGTAGAAGCTTGCAGCATCCTCCCGGTCAGCTAGGGAGTGCAGCTAGACTTTTGAGGCTGCTAAGTGAATGTAGTGCTGGTGTGAGCAGTGGTGTGAATAATCTCTTCTTGCCAGGGTGTGTGTGTGTGCTTTAGAAGTTGCCCCTGTCAAAAGAGCAGGGAGCCTGTGAGATTTTATTGCAAGGTCTGCATGCTGTCTCTGTCTTTGAGGTGTCCAGCTGCTTTTATGACACGTTTGGAACTGTAACACTTTAGGGGTCTCTGATTTTCTGTCCACGTATGCAGTCACTGGAGAATGGGTGCAAAGGCTGTTGGAGGAGACAGAAGGAATGTCACCCCCCAAAAAGGGTATGGGCCACATTTTGAAAGAGATTTCTTGTTCAGAGAAGTTGAGGCACAAGCGAGAGGGAAAAGCTGGCCTGATCAGCCACTGTGAGAGTACTTCTTCTCTGCTTCCTGGTGGGAAGGTGGGAAGTGAGCAGGCCCCGGGCTGTGAGTGGCTGTTCAGAGGCAGAGCCTGTTGCAAGGCCTTGGAGGACTAGAAAGGAATGGAAGGTCTGGAGAGTTGGGCTTTGTGTGTTGTGGGGTGCTTGGGGTGCCCTGTGTGCTGCCATGTGTGGTGCTGTGGGCTGTGTGTCGCTGATGCAGAGGCATGTGTTGGTTGCCAACCCTCTGTGAGGTGTGGAGGTAACGGCGTGTTACAGTGTGAGATGCCCTGTGGTGGAGCCGGGTGGTGGCGCCAGTGTTTTGGTGCTCAGCGTGGGAGGAGGTGTCTGGAGAGAGCAGTGCTCTGCTCCCAAGGCCCAGCCTGCCATCACGGTGTCCTTCTGGGAGACGTGGGTGAGGACTGTTGGTGACCGTGTTGCCTCCTTGGAGCATCGTGGTGCGAGGCAGGGCTGCTCCCAGTTTGGTGGTTTGTGTCAGCTGAGGTTCAGGCTTGCAGTTTCGGAAGGGTTTGATGCTTCCGTGAGTCTTTGGGATTTTACTGACTGCTGGCGAGAGTTCTCTTCTCCCTCCTTAAAGGCTTTCTGCTGAATCTGGACCCTCATTGCATCTTCCCATCTCAGACGCTAATCCATTCCAGTCCCTCAGCGAGATGGGTAGTTAATGAAAGCAGTCAGAGGCATTTCTGCACGTTGTGCCTACGCAGAGCCTTGCAGAGAGGGGAGATGCCCCCTCACAAGAAGTCAGGCCTGTGAGGGCGATGGGTGGCTCTGAGACACCTGTCCTTGTTGAGCGGTGGAGGCGGCATCTGCAAAGCCTCTGGTGCCTTTGGCAAGAGTCTCACAATAGCATATTGCTTGAGGCTGCAATGGGGGAGCCATGTGGAGGTAGCAGGGCTCCAACGCCCTGCTCCAGGCAGGTGCCAGTAGAGGAGGTATCTTGGGGCCTTTTGCAGTGAAGTTTTGATTACCTCCAAGGATGGAGATCTGGGAACCTCTCTGTATCCGTGTGCCGCAGTTTGGCCACCGTCACGGAGAAAAAGGTTTCTTCTTAATGTCTCAGAAGCATTTCCCATTGTCCGATTTGTCCCTGTTGCCTCCCATGCTACTAGTGTGCACCTCCAAGAAAATCCGGCTCCGTCTTCTCTGTGCCCTCCATAAGGTAGCTGTGCACAGCATGAAGATCCCCGTTGGCCTTCTCTTGTCTAGGCTGAACAAAGCCAGCTCTCACAGCCTCTCCTTTTATGCCCCACGCTGCAGCCCCTGACCGTCTTGGTGTCCCTGTGCTGGACTCCCTGCAGTGTGTTAGCGCCTGTGCAGACCTGGAGAGCCCAAACAGGACCTGGTATACAGACATGGTGTCACCTGTGCCAAAAAGAGGGGTAGAACGTCTTGGTGGCCCTGCTGGCTGTGCTCTCACCAATAGAGCTCAGCACAGAGGGGAGACATTTGCCCCTGCCTGTTGCGACTCTGTAAGGCCAGCAGAACTGCCAGTACCACTCCGATTCTTTCTTTCTTTCTAGGTTGCTCCACTCATGGAGGTTCCCAGTGCAGTGCTAGAGCCGCTGAGGATGGAGGCAGGATGCCAGGCTGTGTCCCTGTACCTGTCAACATCTTGGCCAGCGTCGTGAGCCCTCTGTGAAAGCAGCTGCAAGTGACTGAGAAGAGGCTACGTGTGGATGCGAAGGCTTCCATAAATGCGCCTGTCTTCCCTGGGTGACTTGGGTTGTGGGTTCAGCTCCTGGTACCTCTGCTGTGCTGCAAATTCCGCCTCCCACAAGTGCTGTTATTGCCAGCCCGCTCAACAAATGCTACGGTGCCCCCTCCTTTTCCTAGGAGGTTGTGGTGCCATATAGGATGAGTCCAAGACCCTTATAATAGATGCCAGCATGTCCTGAGTGCCTTTGTGTGAGTGCCCCAAAGCGTCCATAGCTTGATCTGTGGAAGTCTCAGAGCTCTTGGGCTGCTGGCTCTGCGAGGGGTGAAGATGTGCCCAGGGCCAGGTTGCCCGTGGCACGCAGCCCTCCGTGCTCTGTGAAGCCAGCTGTGGAGCGCGGACTGGTGCTGCAGAGGCTGCGCAGCCAGGAGAGCTGTCATTTCAGCAGCCGTCCAGTGTGGGGCTGTCTCATTGCTTGGGCCTCATTTCAAAGGCTCTGCACCCTTTTTCCCTTCCCCGTCCAAGCTCCTTGTCCAAGTAACTAAAGGAAAGGAAGGGAGGTTCCTTTGGGCTCAGGAGGCCTTCCGGACTCTCAAGTGTTTCTGTGTTGTATCTGTAACTTTTGTATTACTACAGAAAATCCCCATGTCCCCATCCCTAGCAGGAGGTTCGTGAGGGGATGGGGGTGGAAAGCAGCAGCCTGCTGTGCCCAAAGAAAGCAGGATCCTTCCCTCTGAAAAGAGCAGCATCACCCAAGGAGGCAGCTCTGTGCCTGATCTTGTGCTGCTCATTTGCACAGGCCTTGTGAGCCTAGAGTGCCTTGGCCACCTTGTGGTGTTACCGCAAGAGCTTGCCTGAGTGTCTGGGTTGAGGAGCCAAGGGAAGGCAGCGAGCAGAGCAGTGGCTGGGGAGTGTGCAAGTGGCGAGTGTCCTGCAGGCATCTGTTCTTGCTGGCACTTGGTTGTATGTAGCAGAAGAGGCAGCTGTGTGGGGCAGAGGCAGTGTGTTTGTAGAGTAGGTGGCAGAGCAGAGGTCTGGCGTCAGGTTGATGCCTGGTGCAGTGCCGAGTTGATCTGAGAGTGTCAGAAAGCCTTTGCAGTGCAGCTGCTCCCTCAGCTGATCTCTGTCCCTAGAAATGCACTAGAAATGGAAGTGGCATGCTGCTGCCGTTGTGTAGGTGCTGCAGTGCGAAGGCTCCCAGCTCGGACTTGATGGTACTAAAGGAAAAGCGAGACCAATTGTTCCTTTTGTGATTTGTTGCCAGGATGCCAGAGTGGAGCTGTCCCATGATCTGGAGAGAGTCTTGTCAGGAGATGAAGGCCTTTTGCAGAAGACTGTTCTGTACGGAATGATCACAGCGTAATCAAGGGACGTGCGAGTGGCCCAGATGAGCTTCTCCTCTGTGAAGGTTTGCACTTTTGAGCTCCCTTGTGACTCAGTCAAAGATAGGGCAGCAGCAGGCAGGTCGATGCCATTTGTGCTTGTGAGGCGAGTTGTGCCTCTGAAGCTGGTAGGCCAACAGCATGCCCATAGCTTTGGTGATGCTTGTGTCTCAGTGCCTCATAAACGGGGAGCAGACCCTTTGCTGCTGTTGGTGCTTTTGTGGTGAGTTGTGCATCAGTATGTGACTGGCGATCAGCATGGACATTGCTGCTGTTTGTGCTTGTTTAGGTCAATTGTGCCTCAGTTGCAAAGAGGCCAGGAGCAGCTATTTGGCTTCATGGCTGCCTGTGAGGTCACTTCAGCATGAGCACCTGAGAGTCCACCTCGATGCATATTGCTGCTGTTTGTGTTTGTGCAGTTATTTAGCCTCAGTACCTGCTAGGCCACCAGCAGCCACGTTGCTACTTCTTTGTATCTGTGAGGCCACTTCTGCTGAGTGCTTGATAGGCCAGTGCTAGGTCCAGGGTTGCTGTTCTTGGTTGAGAGGTCACTTGTTCCTCTACTGCCTGATAGGCCAGTGCTGGTGATGTGGGTGGAGTTTGTGTTTGTGATGTCACTTGTGGCTCAGTGCCTGATAGGCCAGTGCTGGTGATGTGGGTGCAGTTTGTGGTTGTGATGTCACTTGTGGCTCAGTGCCTGATAGGCCAGTGCTGGTGATGTGGGTGGAGTTTGTGTTTGTGATGTCACTTGTGGCTCAATGCCTGATAGGCCAGTGCTGGTCACATGGCTGCAGTTTGTGGTTGTGATGTCACTTGTGGATCAGTGCCTGATATGCCAGTGCTGGTCACATGGCTGCAGATTGTGATTGTGATGTCAGTTGTGGCTCAGTGCCTGATAGGCCAGTGCTGGTGATGTGGGAGGAGTTTGTGTTTGTGATGTCACTTGTGGCTCAGTGCCTGATAGGCCAGTGCTGGTGATGTGGCTGCAGTTTGTGGTTGTGATGTCACTTGTGGCTCAGTGCCTGATAGGGCAGTGCTGGTGATGTGGCTGCAGTTTGTGGTTGTGATGTCACTTGTGGCTCAGTGCCTGATAGGCCAGTGCTGGTCCTGTGGGTGCAGTTTGTGGTTGTGATGTCACTTGTGACTCAGTGCCTGATAGGCCAGTGCTGGTCATGTGTGTGCAGTTTGTGTTTGTGATGTCACTTGTGGCTCAGTGCCTTATAGGCCAGTGCTGGTGATGTCACTGTAGTTTGTCTTTGTGATGTCACTTGTTGCTCAGTGCCTGATAGGCCAGTGCTAGTGATGTGGCTGCAGGTTGTGATTGTGATTTCACTTGTGGCTCAGTTCCTGATAGGCCAGTGCTGGTCACGTGGGTGGAGTTTGTGTTTGTGATGTCACTTGTGGCTGAGTGCCTGATAGGCCAGCGCTGGTGGTGTGGGTGCAATTTGTGTTTGTGATGTCACTTGTGGCTCAGTGCCTGATAGGCCAGTGCTTGTCACATGGCTGCAGTTTGTGGTTGTGATGTCACTTGTGGATCAGTGCCTGATGGGCCAGTGCTGGTCACGTGGGTGGAGTTTGTGTTTGTGATGTCACTTGTGGCTCAGTGCCTGATAGGTCAGTGCTGGTCACATGGCTGCAGTTTGTGGTTGTGATGTCAGTTGTGGCTGAGTGCCTGATAGGCCAGTGCTGGTCCTGTGGTTGCAGTTTGTGTTTGTGATGTCACTTGTGGCTCAGTGCCTGATAGGCCAGTGCTGGTCACATGGCTGCAGTTTGTGGTTGTGATGTCACTTGTGGCTCAGTGCCTGATAGGCCAGTGCTGGTGATGTGGGTGCAGTTTTTGTTTGTGAGGTTACTTGTGGCTGAGCGCCAGATAGGCCAGTGCTGGTCACGTGGGTGGAGTTTGTGTTTGTGATGTCACTTGTGGCACAGTGCCTTATAGGCCAGTGCTGGTGATGTCACTGTAGTTTGTCTTTGTGATGTCACTTGTTGCTCAGTGCCTGATAGGCCAGTGCTAGTGATGTGGCTGCAGGTTGTGATTGTGATTTCACTTGTGGCTCAGTTCCTGATAGGCCAGTGCTGGTCACGTGGGTGGAGTTTGTGTTTGTGATGTCACTTGTGGCTGAGTGCCTGATAGGCCAGCGCTGGTGGTGTGGGTGCAATTTGTGTTTGTGATGTCACTTGTGGCTCAGTGCCTGATAGGCCAGTGCTTGTCACATGGCTGCAGTTTGTGGTTGTGATGTCACTTGTGGATCAGTGCCTGATGGGCCAGTGCTGGTCACGTGGGTGGAGTTTGTGTTTGTGATGTCACTTGTGGCTCAGTGCCTGATAGGCCAGTGCTGGTCCTGTGGTTGCAGTTTGTGTTTGTGATGTCACTTGTGGCTCAGTGCCTGATAGGCCAGTGCTGGTCACATGGCTGCAGTTTGTGGTTGTGATGTCACTTGTGGCTCAGTGCCTGATAGGCCAGTGCTCTTCATGTGGGTGCAGTTTTTGTTTGTGAGGTTACTTGTGGCTGAGCGCCAGATAGGCCAGTGCTGGTCACGTGGGTGGAGTTTGTGTTTGTGATGTCACTTGTGGCTCAGTGCCTGATAGGCCAGTGCTGGTCATGTGGCTGCAGTTTGTAGTTGTGATGTCACTTGTTGCTCAGTGCCTGATAGGCCAGTGCTGGTGATGTGGCTGCAGTTTGTGATTGTGAGGTCACTTGTGGCTCAGTGCCTGATAGGCCATGCTGGTGATGTGGGTGGAGTTTGTGTTTGTGATGTCACTTGTTGCTCAGTGCCTGATAGGCCAGTGCAGGTCCTGTGGGTGCAGTTTGTGTTTGTGATGTCACTTCTGGCTGAGTGCCTGATAGGCCAGTGCTGGTCACGTGGGTGCAGTTTGTGTTTGTGATGTCACTTGTGGCTCAGTGCCTGAGAGGCCAGTGCTGGTCACATGGCTGCAGTTTGTGTTTGTGATGTCACTTGTGGATCAGTGCCTGATATGCCAGTGCTGGTCACATGGCTGCAGTTTGTGATTGTGATGTCAGTTGTGGCTGAGTGCCTGATAGGCCAGTGCTGGTCACATGGCTGCAGTTTGTGGTTGTGATGTCACTTGTGTCTCAGTGCCTGATAGGCCAGTGCTAGTGATGTGGGTGGAGTTTGTGTTTGTGATGTCACTTCTGGCTCAGTGCCTGATAGGCCAGTGCTGGTGATGTGCGTGGAGTTTGTGTTTGTGATGTCACTTGTGGCTCAGTGCCTGATAGGCCAGTGCTGGTGATGTGGCTGCAGTTTGTGGATGTGATGTCACTTGTGGCTCAGTGCCTGATAGGCCAGTGCTGGTGATGTGGTTGGAGTTTGTGTTTGTGATATCACTTGTTGCTCAGTGCCTGCTAGGCCAGTGCTGGTCATGTGTGTGCAGTTTTTGTTTGTGATGTCACTTGTTGCTCATTTCCTGATAGGCCCGTGCTAGGCGCATGGCTGCAGTTTGTGGTTGTGAGGTCACTTGTGGCTCAGTGCCTGATAGGCCAGTGCTTGTCACGTGGGTGCAGTTTGTGATTGTGATGTCACTTGTGGCTCAGTGCCTGATAGGTCAGTGTTGGTCACATGGCTGCAGTTTGTGTTTGTGATGTCACTTGTGGCTCAGTGCCTGATAGGCCAGTGCTGGTCCTGTGGGTGCAGTTTGTGTTTGTGATGTCACTTGTGGCTCAGTGCCTGATAGGTCAGTGTTGGTCACATGGCTGCAGTTTGTGTTTGTGATGTCACTTGTGGCTCAGTGCCTGATAGGCCAGTGCTAGTGATGTGGCTGCAGTTTGTGATTGTGAGGTCACTTCTGGCTCAGTGCCTGATAGGCCATTCTGGTGATGTGGGTGCAGTTTGTGTTTGTGATGTCACTTGTGGCTCAGTGCCTGATAGGCCAGTGCAGGTCCTGTGGGTGCAGTTTGTGGTTGTGATGTCACTTGTGGCTCAGTGCCTGGTAGACCAGTGCTGTTCATGTGGGTGCAGTTTGTGTTTGTGATGTCACTTGTGGCTCAGTGCCTGATAGGCCAGTGCTGATGATGTGGGTGCAGTTTGTGATTGTGATGTCAGTTGTGGCTGAGTGCCTGATAGGCCAGTGCTTGTCCAGTGGGTGCAGTTTGTGTTTGTGATGTCACTTCTGGCTGAGTGCCTGATAGGCCATGCTGGTGATGTGGGTGCAGGTTGTGTTTGTGATGTCACTTGTGGCTCAGTGCCTGATAGGCCAGTGCTGGTGATGTGGGTGCAGTTTGTGTTTGTGATGTCACTTGTGGCTCAGTGCCTGATAGGCCAGTGCTAGTGATGTGGGTGGAGTTTGTGTTTGTGATGTCACTTCTGGCTCAGTGCCTGAAAGGCCAGTGCTAGTGATGTGGGTGGAGTTTGTGTTTGTGATGTCACTTTTGGCTGAGTGCCTGATAGGCCAGTGCTGGTGATGTGGGTGCAGTTTGTGGATGTGATGTCACTTGTGGCTCAGTGCCTGATAGGCCAGTGCTCTTCATGTGGGTGCAGTTTTTGTTTGTGAGGTTACTTGTGGCTGAGCGCCAGATAGGCCAGTGCTGGTCACGTGGGTGGAGTTTGTGTTTGTGATGTCACTTGTGGCTCAGTGCCTGATAGGCCAGTGCTGGTCATGTGGGTGGAGTTTGTGGTTGTGATGTCACTTGTTGCTCATTGCCTGATAGGCCAGTGCTGGTGATGTGGCTGCAGTTTGTGGTTGTGATGTCACTTGGGGCTCAGTGTCTGATAGGTCAGTGCTGGTCACATGTCTGCAGTTTGTGTTTGTGATGTCAGTTGTGGCTCAGTGCCTGATAGGCCAGTGCTGGTGATGTGGCTGCAGTTTGTGGTTGTGATGTCACTTGTGACTCAGTGCCTGATAGGCCATGCTGGTGATGTGGGTGCAGTTTGTGGTTGTGATGTCACTTGTGGCTCAGTGGCTGATAGGCCAGTGCTGGTGATGTGGCTGCAGTTTGTGATTGTGAGGTCACTTCTGGCTGAGTGCCTGATAGGCCATGCTGGTGATGTGGGTGCAGTTTGTGTTTGTGATGTCACTTGTTGCTCAGTGCCTGATAGGCCAGTGCAGGTCCTGTGGGTGCAGTTTGTGTTTGTGATGTCACTTGTGGCTCAGTGCCTGGTAGGCCAGTGCTGTTCATGTGGGTGCAGTTTGTGTTTGTGATGTCACTTGTGGCTCAGTGCCTGATAGGCCAGTGCTGGTGATGTGGGTGCAGTTTGTGTTTGTGATGTCACTTGTGGCTGAGTGCCTGATAGGCCAGTGCTAGTGATGTGGGTGGAGTTTGTGTTTGTGATGTCACTTGTGGCTCAGTGCCTGATAGGCCAGTGCTAGTAGTGTGGGTGGAGTTTGTGTTTGTGATGTCACTTGTGGCTCAGTGCCTGATAGGCCAGTGCTGGTCACGTGGGTGCAGTTTGTGTTTGTGATGTCACTTGTGGCTCAGTGCCTGATAGGCCAGTGCTAGTGATGTGGGTGGAGTTTGTGTTTGTGATGTCACTTGTGGCTCAGTGCCTGATAGGCCAGTGCTAGTGATGTGGGTGGAGTTTGTGTTTGTGATGTCACTTGTGGCTGAGTGCCTGATAGGCCAGTGCTGGTGATGTGGGTGCAGTTTGAGGTTGTGATGTCACTTGTGGCTCAGTGCCTGATAGGTCAGTGCTGGTCTCATGCCTGCAGTTTTTGTTTTTGATGTCACTTGTGGCTCAGGGCCTGATAGGGCAGTGCTGGTTATGTGGGTGGAGTTTGTGGTTGTGATGTCACTTGTGGCTCAGTGCCTGATAGGGCAGTGCTGGTGATGTGGTTGGAGTTTGTGACTGTGAGGTCACTTGTGGCTCAGTGCCTGATAGGCCAGTGCTGGTGATGTGTGTGCAGTTTGTGGTTGTGATGTCACTTGTTGCTCAGTGCCTGGTAGGCCAGTGCTGGTCCTGTGGGTGCAGTTTGTGTTTGTGATGTCGCTTGTGGCTCAGTGCCTGATAGGCCAGTGCTGGTCATATGGGTTCAGTTTGTGGTTGTGATGTCACTTGTGGCTCAGGGCCTGCTAGGCCAGTGCTGTTCATGTGGGTGCAGTTTGTGATTGTGAGGTCACTTGTGGCGCAGTGCTTGATAGGCCAATGCTGGTGATGTGGGTGGAGTTTGTGGTTGTGATGTCACTTGTGGCTCAGTGGCTGATAGGCCAGTGCTGGTGATGTGGCTGCAGTTTGTGTTTGTGATGACACTTGTGGCTCAGTGTCTGATAGGCCAGTGCTGGTCACGTGTGTTCAGTTTGAGATTGTGATGTCACTTGTGGCTCAGTGCCTGATAGGCCAGTGCTGGTCCTGTGGGTGCAGTTTGTGGTTGTAATGTCACTTCTGGCTCAGTTCCTGATAGGCCAGTGCTAGTCCTGTGGGTGGAGTTTGTGGTTGTGATGTCACTTGTGGCTCAGTGCCTGATAGCCCAGTGCTGGTGATGTGGCTGCAGTTTGTTATTGTGAGGTCACTTCTCGCTGAGTGCCTGATAGGGCAGTGCTGTTCATGTGGGTGCAGTTTGTGGTTGTGATGTGACTTGTGGCTCAGTGCCTGATAGGCCAGTGCTGGTGATGTGGGTGGAGTTTTTGTTTGTGATGTCACTTCTGGCTCAGTGCCTGATAGGCCAGTGCTAGTGATGTGGCTGCAGTTTGTGGTTGAAATGTCACTTGTGGCTGAGTGCGTGATATGCCAGAGCTGGTCACATGTCTGCAGTTTGTTTTTGTGATGTCACTTGTGGCTCAGTGCCTGATCGGCCAGTGCCGGTCCTGTGGGTGCAAATTGTGGTTGTGATGTTCTCTTGTGGCTCAGTGCCTGATAGGGCAGTACTGGTCACATCTCTGCAGTTTGTAGTTGTGATGTCACTTGTGGCTCAGGGCCTGATAGGGCAGTGCTTTTCATGTGGGTGGAGTTTGTGTTTGTGATGTCACTTGTGGCTCAGGGCCTGATAGGGCAATGCTGGTGATGTGGGTGCAGTTTGTGGTTGTGATGTCACTTGTGGCTCAGTGCCTTATAGGCCAGTGCTGGTCCTGTGGGTGCAATTTGTGTTTGTGATGTCACTTGTGGCTCAGGGCCTGATAGGCCAATGCTGGTGATGTGGCTGCAGTTTGTTCTTGTGAGGTCACTTGTGGCTGAGTGCCTGATAGGCCATGCTGGTCCTGTGGGTGCAGTTTGTGATTGTGATGTCACTTGTGGCTCAGTGCCTGATAGGCCAGTGCTGGTCCTGTGGGTGGAGTTTGTGGTTGTGATGTGACTTGTGGCTCAGTGCCTGATAGGCCAGTGCTGGTCCTGTGGGTGCAGTTTGTCGTTGTGATATCACTTGTGGCTCAGTGAGTGCTAGGCCAGTGCTGGTCACACAGCTGAAGTCTGTGTTTTTGATGTCACTTGTGGTTGAGTGCCTGATAGGCCAGTGCTAGTGATGTGGGTGCAGTTTGTGTTTGTGATGTCACTTGTGGCTCAGTGCCTGATAGGCCAGTGCTGGTGCTGTGGGTGCAGTTTGTGGTTGTGATGTGACTTGTGGCTCAGTGCCTGATCGGCCAGTACTGGTCCTTTGCCTGCAGTTTGTTGTTGTGATGTCACTTGTGGCGCAGTGCTTGATAGGCCAATGCTGCTGATCTGGCTGCAGTTTGTGGTTGTGATGTCCCTTTGGCTCAGTGCCTGAGAGGCCATGCTGCTCCTGTGGGTGGAGTTTGTGGTTGTGATGTGACTTGTGGCTCAGTGCCTGATAGGCCACTGCTGGTCCTGTGGGTGCAGTTTGTCGTTGTGATATCACTTGTGGCTCAGTGCCTGATAGGGCAGTGCTGGTCACACGGCTGAAGTTTGTGTTTTTGATGTCACTTGTGGCTCAGTGCCTGTTAGGCCAGTGCTGGTGATGTGGGTGCAGTTTGTGTTTGTGATGTCACTTGTGGCTCACTGCCTGATAGGCCAGTGCTGGTCATGTGGCTGCAGTTTGTGTTTGTGATGTCACTTGTGGCTGAGTGCCTGATAGGCCAGTGCTGGTGATGTGGCTGCAGTTTGTGTTTGTGATGTCATTTGTGGCTCAGTGCCTGATAGGCCAGTGTTTGTCCTGTGGGTGCAGTTTGTGTTTGTGATGTCATTTGTGGCTCATTGCCTGCTAGGCCAGTGGTGGTGATGTGGGTGCAGTTTGTGTTTGTGAGGTCACTTGTGGCTCAGTGCCTGATAGGCCAGTGCTGGTGATGTGGCTGCAGTTTGTGTTTGTGATGTCACTTGTGGCTGAGTGTCTGATAGGCCAGTGCTGGTGATGTGGCTGCAGTCTGTGTTTGTGATGTCACTTGTGGCTCAGTGCCTGATAGGCCAGTGCTGATCCTGTGGGTGCAGTCTGTGGTTGTGATGTCGCTTGTGGCTCAGTGTCTGATAGGCCAGTGCTGGTCACATGCCTGCAGTTTGTGGTTGTGATGTCACTTGTGGCTCAGTGCCTGATAGGCCAGTGCTGGTGATGTGGGTGCAGTTTGTGTTTGTGATGTCACTTGTGGCTGAGTGTCTGATAGGCCAGTGCTGGTCATGTGGATTCAGTTTGAGGTTGTGATGTCACTTGTGGCTCAGTTCCTGATAGGCCATTGCTAGTCCTGTGGGTGGAGTTTGTGTTTGTGATGTCACTTGTGGCTCAGTGCCTGATAGGCCAGTGCTGGTCCTGTGGGTGCAGTTTGTGCTTGTGAGGTCACTTGTGGCTGAGTGCCTGATAGGCCATGCTGGTCCTGTGGGTGCAGTTTGTGTTTGTGAGTTCACTTGTGGCTCAGTGCCTGATAGGCCAGCGCTGGTGATGTGGGTGCAGTTCGTGTTTGTGATGTCACTTGTGGCTGAGTGCCTGATAGGCCAGTGCTGGTGATGTGGGTGCAGTTTGTGTTTGTGAGTTCACTTGTGGCTCAGTGTCTGATAGGCCAGTGCTGGTGATGTGGGTGCAGTTTGTGTTTGTGAGGTCACTTGTGGCTCAGTGCCTGCTAGGCCAGTGCTGGTGATGTGGGTGCAGTTTGTGTTTGTGATGTCACTTGTGGCTCAGTGCCTGATAGGCCAGTGCTGGTGATGTGGCTGCAGTTTGTGTTTGTGATGTCACTTGTGGCTCAGTGCCTGATAGGCCAGTGCTGGTGATGTGGCTGCAGTTTGTGGTTGTGATGTCACTTGTGGCTCAGTGCCTGATAGGGCAGTGCTGCTCCTGTGGGTGCAGTTTGTGTTTGTGATGTCACTTGTGGCTCAGTGCCTGATAGGCCAGTGCTGGTCCTGTGGGTGCAGTTTGTGCTTGTGAGGTCACTTGTGGCTGAGTGCCTGATAGGCGATGCTGGTCCTGTGGGTGCAGTTTGTGATTGTGATGTCACTTGTTGCTCAGTGCCTGATAGGCCAGTGCTGTTCATGTGGGTGCAGTTTGTGGTTGTGATGTGACTTGTGGCTCAGTGCCTGATAGGCCAGTGCTGGTCCTGTGGGTGGAGTTTGTGGTTGTGATGTCACTTGTGGCTCAGTGCCTGATAGGCCAGTGCTGGTCCTGTGGGTGCAGTTTGTCGTTGTGATATCACTTGTGGCTCAGTGAGTGCTAGGCCAGTGCTGGTCACACAGCTGAAGTTTGTGGTTGTGAGGTCACTTGTGGCTGAGTGCCTGATAGGCCAGTGCTGTTCATGTGGGTGCAGTTTGTGTTTGTGATGTCACTTGTGGCTCAGTGCCTGATAGGCCAGTTCTAGTCATGTGGGTTCAGTTTGTGTTTGTGATGTGACTTGTGGCTCAGTGCCTGATAGGTCAGTGCTGGTCAGATGGCTGCAGTTTGTGGTTGTGATGTCACTTGTGGCTCAGGGCCTGCTAGGCCAGTGCTGTTCATGTGGGTGCAGTTTGTGATTGTGAGGTCACTTGTGGCGCAGTCCTTGATAGGCCAATGCTGGTGATGTGGGTGGAGTTTGTGTTTGTGATGTCACTTGTGGCTCAGTGCCTGATAGGCCAGTGCTGGTGATGTGGGTGCAGTTTGTGTTTGTGATGTCACTTGTGGCTCAGTGCCTGATAGGCCAGTGCTGATGATGTGGGTGCAGTTTGTGATTGTGATGTCAGTTGTGGCTGAGTGCCTGATAGGCCAGTGCTTGTCCAGTGGGTGCAGTTTGTGTTTGTGATGTCACTTCTGGCTGAGTGCCTGATAGGCCATGCTGGTGATGTGGGTGCAGGTTGTGTTTGTGATGTCACTTGTGGCTCAGTGCCTGATAGGCCAGTGCTGGTGATGTGGGTGCAGTTTGTGTTTGTGATGTCACTTGTGGCTCAGTGCCTGATAGGCCAGTGCTAGTGATGTGGGTGGAGTTTGTGTTTGTGATGTCACTTGTGGCTCAGTGCCTGATAGGCCAGTGCTAGTGATGTGGGTGGAGTTTGTATTTGTGATGTCACTTGTGGCTGAGTGCCTGATAGGCCAGTGCTGGTGATGTGGGTGCAGTTTGTGGATGTGATGTCACTTGTGGCTCAGTGCCTGATAGGCCAGTGCTGGTCACATGGCTGCAGTTTGTGGTTGTGATGTCACTTCTGGCTCAGTGCCTGATAGGCCAGTGCTAGTGATGTGGGTGGTGTTTGTGTTTGTGATGTCACTTGTGGCTCAGTGCGTGATAGGCCAGTGCTAGTGATGTGGGTGGAGTTTGTGTTTGTGATGTCACTTGTGGCTGAGTGCCTGATAGGCCAGTGCTTGTCACATGGCTGTAGTTTGTGATTGTGATGTCAGTTGTGGCTGAGTGCCTGATAGGCCAGTGCTTGTCACATGGCTGCAGTTTGTGGTTGTGATGTCACTTGTGGATCAGTGCCTGATAGGCCAGTGCTGGTCACGTGGGTGGAGTTTGTGTTTGTGATGTCACTTGTGGCTCAGTGCCTGATAGGCCAGTGCTGGTCCTGTGGTTGCAGTTTGTGTTTGTGATGTCACTTGTGTCTCAGTGCCTGATAGGCCAGTGCTGGTCACATGGCTGCAGTTTGTGGTTGTGATGTCACTTGTGGCTCAGTGCCTGATAGGCCAGTGCTCTTCATGTGGGTGCAGTTTTTGTTTGTGATGTTACTTGTGGCTGAGCGCCAGATAGGCCAGTGCTGGTCACGTGGGTGGAGTTTGTGTTTGTGATGTCACTTGTGGCTCAGTGCCTGATAGGCCAGTGCTGGTCATGTGGGTGGAGTTTGTGGTTGTGATGTCACTTGTTGCTCATTGCCTGATAGGCCAGTGCTGGTGATGTGGCTGCAGTTTGTGGTTGTGATGTCACTTGGGGCTCAGTGTCTGATAGGTCAGTGCTGGTCACATGTCTGCAGTTTGTGTTTGTGATGTCAGTTGTGGCTCAGTGCCTGATAGGCCAGTGCTGGTGATGTGGCTGCAGTTTGTGGTTGTGATGTCAGTTGTGACTCAGTGCCTGATAGGCCATGCTGGTGATGTGGGTGCAGTTTGTGGTTGTGATGTCACTTGTGGCTCAGTGCCTGATAGGCCATTGCTGGTGATGTGGCTGCAGTTTGTGATTGTGAGGTCACTTCTGGCTGAGTGCCTGATAGGCCAGTGCTGGTCCTGTGGTTGCAGTTTGTGGTTGTGATGTCACTTGTTGCTCAGTGCCTGATAGGCCAGTGCAGGTCCTGTGGGTGCAGTTTGTGTTTGTGATGTCACTTGTGGCTCAGTGCCTGGTAGGCCAGTGCTGTTCATGTGGGTGCAGTTTGTGTTTGTGATGTCACTTGTGGCTCAGTGCCTGATAGGCCAGTGCTGGTGATGTGGGTGCAGTTTGTGTTTGTGATGTCACTTGTGGCTCAGTGCCTGATAGGCCAGTGCTGGTCACATGGCTGCAGTTTGTGGTTGTGATGTCACTTCTGGCTCAGTGCCTGATAGGCCAGTGCTAGTGATGTGGGTGGAGTTTGTGTTTGTGATGTCACTTCTGGCTCAGTGCCTGATAGGCCAGTGCTAGTAGTGTGGGTGGAGTTTGTGTTTGTGATGTCACTTGTGGCTGAGTGCCTGATAGGCCAGTGCTGGTCACGTGGGTGCAGTTTGTGTTTGTGATGTCACTTGTGGCTCAGTGCCTGATAGGCCAGTGCTAGTGATGTGGGTGGAGTTTATGTTTGTGATGTCACTTCTGGCTCGGTGCCTGATAGCCCAGTGCTAGTGATGTGGGTGGAGTTTGTGTTTGTGATGTCACTTGTGGCTCAGTGCCTGATAGGCCAGTGCTGGTGATGTGGGTGCAGTTTGAGGTTGTGATGTCACTTGTGGCTCAGTGCCTGATAGGCCAGTGCTGGTCATGTGTGTGCAGTTTGTGTTTGTGATGTCACTTGTGGCTGAGTGCCTGATAGGCCAGTGCTGGTCCTGTGGTTGCAGTTTGTGGTTGTGATGTCACTTGTGTCTCAGTGCCTGATAGGCCAGTGCTGGTCACATGGCTGCAGTTTGTGGTTGTGATGTCACTTGTGGCTCAGTGCCTGATAGGCCAGTGCTCTTCATGTGGGTGCAGTTTTTGTTTGTGAGGTTACTTGTGGCTGAGCGCCAGATAGGCCAGTGCTGGTCACGTGGGTGGAGTTTGTGTTTGTGATGTCACTTGTGGCACAGTGCCTTATAGGCCAGTGCTGGTGATGTCACTGTAGTTTGTCTTTGTGATGTCACTTGTTGCTCAGTGCCTGATAGGCCAGTGCTAGTGATGTGGCTGCAGGTTGTGATTGTGATTTCACTTGTGGCTCAGTTCCTGATAGGCCAGTGCTGGTCACGTGGGTGGAGTTTGTGTTTGTGATGTCACTTGTGGCTGAGTGCCTGATAGGCCAGCGCTGGTGGTGTGGGTGCAATTTGTGTTTGTGATGTCACTTGTGGCTCAGTGCCTGATAGGCCAGTGCAGGTCCTGTGGGTGCAGTTTGTGGTTGTGATGTCACTTGTGGATCAGTGCCTGATGGGCCAGTGCTGGTCACGTGGGTGGAGTTTGTGTTTGTGATGTCACTTGTGGCTCAGTGCCTGATAGGCCAGTGCTGGTCCTGTGGTTGCAGTTTGTGTTTGTGATGTCACTTGTGGCTGAGTGCCTGATAGGCCAGTGCTGGTCACATGGCTGCAGTTTGTGGTTGTGATGTCACTTCTGGCTCAGTGCCTGATAGGCCAGTGCTCTTCATGTGGGTGCAGTTTTTGTTTGTGAGGTTACTTGTGGCTGAGCGCCAGATAGGCCAGTGCTGGTGATGTGGGTGCAGTTTGTGTTTGTGATGTCACTTGTGGCTGAGTGCCTGATAGGCCAGTGCTGGTCATGTGGCTGCAGTTTGTGGTTGTGATGTCACTTGTTGCTCAGTGCCTGATAGGCCAGTGCTGGTGATGTGGCTGCAGTTTGTGATTGTGAGGTCACTTCTGGCTGAGTGCCTGATAGGCCATGCTGGTGATGTGGGTGGAGTTTGTGTTTGTGATGTCACTTGTTGCTCAGTGCCTGATAGGCCAGTGCTGGTGATGTGGGTGCAGTTTGTGTTTGTGATGTCACTTGTTGCTCAGTGCCTGGTAGGCCAGTGCTGTTCATGTGGGTGCAGTTTGTGTTTGTGATGTCACTTGTGGCTCAGTGCCTGATAGGCCAGTGCTGGTGATGTGTGTGCAGTTTGTGTTTGTGATGTCACTTGTGGCTGAGTGCCTGATAGGCCAGTGCTGGTGATGTGGGTGCAGTTTGTGGCTGTGATGTCACTTCTGGCTCAGTGCCTGATAGGCCAGTGCTAGTGATGTGGGTGGAGTTTGTGTTTGTGATGTCACTTCTGGCTCGGTGCCTGATAGGCCAGTGCTAGTGGTGTGGGTGGAGTTTGTGTTTGTGATGTCACTTGTGGCTGAGTGCCTGATAGGCCAGTGCTGGTGATGTGGGTGCAGTTTGTGGATGTGATGTCACTTGTGGCTCAGTGCCTGATAGGCCAGTGCTGGTCACATGGCTGCAGTTTGTGTTTGTGATGTCACTTGTGGCTCAGTGCCTGATAGGCCAGTGCTAGTGATGTGGGTGCAGTTTGTGTTTGTGATGTCACTTGTGGCTCAGTGCCTGATAGGCCAGTGCTAGTGATGTGGGTGGAGTTTGTGTTTGTGATGTCACTTGTGGCTGAGTGCCTGATAGGGCAGTGCTGGTCATGTGGGTGCAGTTTGAGGTTGTGATGTCACTTGTGGCTCAGTGCCTGATAGGTCAGTGCTGGTCTCATGCCTGCAGTTTTTGTTTTTGATGTCACTTGTGGCTCAGGGCCTGATAGGGCAGTGCTGGTTATGTGGGTGGAGTTTGTGGTTGTGATGTCACTTGTGGCTCAGTGCCTGATAGGGCAGTGCTGGTGATGTGGTTGGAGTTTGTGACTGTGAGGTCACTTGTGGCTCAGTGCCTGATAGGCCAGTGCTTGTCCTGTGGGTGCAGTTGGTGGTTTTGAGGTCACTTGTGGCTCAGTGCCTGATAGGCCTGTGCTGGTGATGTGGGTGCAGTTGGTGGTTTTGAGGTCACTTGTGGCTCAGTGCCTGATAGGCCAGTGCTGGTCCTGTGGGTGCAATTTGTGATTGTGATGTCAGTTGTGGCTGAGTGCCTGATAGGCCAGTGCTGGTCACGTGGGTGCAGTTTGTGTTTGTGATGTCACTTGTGGCTCAGTGCCTGAGAGGCCAGTGCTGGTCACATGGCTGCAGTTTGTGTTTGTGATGTCACTTGTGGATCAGTGCCTGATATGCCAGTGCTGGTCACATGGCTGCAGTTTGTGATTGTGATGTCAGTTGTGGCTGAGTGCCTGATAGGCCAGTGCTGGTCACATGGCTGCAGTTTGTGGTTGTGATGTCACTTGTGTCTCAGTGCCTGATAGGCCAGTGCTAGTGATGTGGGTGGAGTTTGTGTTTGTGCTGTCACTTGTGGCTGAGTGCCTGATAGGCCAGTGCTGGTGATGTGGGTGGAGTTTGTGTTTGTGATGTCACTTGTGGCTGAGTGCCTGATAGGCCAGTGCTGGTGATGTGGGTGCAGTTTGTGGATGTGATGTCACTTGTGGCTCAGTGCCTGATAGGCCAGTGCTGGTGATGTGGTTGGAGTTTGTGTTTGTGATATCACTTGTGGCTCAGTGCCTGCTAGGCCAGTGCTGGTCATGTGGGTGCAGTTTTTGTTTGTGATGTCACTTGTTGCTCATTTCCTGATAGGCCCGTGCTAGGCGCATGGCTGCAGTTTGTGGTTGTGAGGTCACTTGTGGCTCAGTGCCTGATAGGCCAGTGCTGGTGATGTGGGTGCAGTTTGTGTTTGTGATGTCACTTGTGGCTCAGTGCCTGATAGGCCAGTGTTTGTCCTGTGAGTGCAGTTTGTGTTTGTGAGGTCACTTGTGGCTGAGTGCCTGATAGGCCAGTGCTTGTCACGTGGGTGCAGTTTGTGATTGTGATGTCACTTGTGGCTCAGTGCCTGATAGGTCAGTGTTGGTCACATGGCTGCAGTTTGTGTTTGTGATGTCACTTGTGGCTCAGTGCCTGATAGGCCAGTGCTGGTCCTGTGGGTGCAGTTTGTGTTTGTGATGTCACTTGTGGCTCAGTGCCTGATAGGCCAGTGCTGGTGATGTGGCTGCAGTTTGTGATTGTGAGGTCACTTCTGGCTCAGTGCCTGATAGGCCATTCTGGTGATGTGGGTGCAGTTTGTGTTTGTGATGTCACTTGTGGCTCAGTGCCTGATAGGCCAGTGCTGGTGGTGTGGGTGCAGTTTGTGGTTGTGATGTCACTTGTGGCTCAGTGCCTGGTAGACCAGTGCTGTTCATGTGGGTGCAGTTTGTGTTTGTGATGTCACTTGTGGCTCAGTGCCTGATAGGCCAGTGCTGATGATGTGGGTGCAGTTTGTGATTGTGATGTCAGTTGTGGCTGAGTGCCTGATAGGCCAGTGCTTGTCCAGTGGGTGCAGTTTGTGTTTTTGATGTCACTTCTGGCTGAGTGCCTGATAGGCCATGCTGGTGATGTGGGTGCAGGTTGTGTTTGTGATGTCACTTGTGGCTGAGTGCCTGATAGGCCAGTGCTGGTGATGTGGGTGCAGTTTGTGTTTGTGATGTCACTTGTGGCTCAGTGCCTGATAGGCCAGTGCTAGTGATGTGGGTGGAGTTTGTGTTTGTGATGTCACTTGTGGCTGAGTGCCTGATAGGCCAGTGCTAGTGATGTGGGTGGAGTTTGTGTTTGTGATGTCACTTGTGGCTGAGTGCCTGATAGGCCAGTGCTGGTGATGTGGGTGCAGTTTGTGGATGTGATGTCACTTGTGGCTCAGTGCCTGATAGGCCAGTGCTGGTCACATGGCTGCAGTTTGTGGTTGTGATGTCACTTGTGGCTCAGTGCCTGATAGGCCAGTGCAAGTGATGTGGGTGGTGTTTGTGTTTGTGATGTCACTTGTGGCTCAGTGCGTGATAGGCCAGTGCTAGTGATGTGGGTGGAGTTTGTGTTTGTGATGTCACTTCTGGCTGAGTGCCTGATAGGCCAGTGCTGGTGATGTGGGTGCAGTTTGTGGATGTGATGTCACTTGTGGCTCAGTGCCTGATATGCCAGTGCTGGTCACATGGCTGTAGTTTGTGATTGTGATGTCAGTTGTGGCTGAGTGCCTGATAGGCCAGTGCTTGTCACATGGCTGCAGTTTGTGGTTGTGATGTCACTTGTGGATCAGTGCCTGATAGGCCAGTGCTGGTCACGTGGGTGGAGTTTGTGTTTGTGATGTCACTTGTGGCTCAGTGCCTGATAGGCCAGTGCTGGTCCTGTGGTTGCAGTTTGTGTTTGTGATGTCACTTGTGGCTCAGTGCCTGATAGGCCAGTGCTGGTCACATGGCTGCAGTTTGTGGTTGTGATGTCACTTGTGGCTCAGTGCCTGATAGGCCAGTGCTGGTGATGTGGGTGCAGTTTGTGGTTGTGATGTCACTTGTGGCTCAGTGCCTGGTAGGCCAGTGCTGGTCACCTGGCTGCAGTTTGTGTTTGTGATGTCACTTGTGGCTCAGTGCCTGATAGGCCAGTGCTGGTGATGTGGGTGCAGTTTGTGTTTGTGATGTCACTTGTGGCTCAGTGCCTGATAGGCCAGTGCTGGTCACATGGCTGCAGTTTGTGTTTGTGATGTCACTTGTGGCTCAGTGCCTGATAGGCCAGTGCTGGTCATGTGGGTGGAGTTTGTGGTTGTGATGTCACTTGTTGCTCATTGCCTGATAGGCCAGTGCTGGTGATGTGGCTGCAGTTTGTGGTTGTGATGTCACTTGGGGCTCAGTGTCTGATAGGTCAGTGCTGGTCACATGTCTGCAGTTTGTGTTTGTGATGTCAGTTGTGGCTGAGTGCCTGATAGGCCAGTGCTGGTGATGTGGCTGCAGTTTGTGGTTGTGATGTCACTTGTGACTCAGTGCCTGATAGGCCATGCTGGTGATGTGGGTGCAGTTTGTGGTTGTGATGTCACTTGTGGCTCAGTGCCTGATAGGCCAGTGCTGGTGATGTGGCTGCAGTTTGTGATTGTGAGGTCACTTCTGGCTGAGTGCCTGATAGGCCATGCTGGTGATGTGGGTGCAGTTTGTGTTTGTGATGTCACTTGTTGCTCAGTGCCTGATAGGCCAGTGCAGGTCCTGTGGGTGCAGTTTGTGTTTGTGATGTCACTTGTGGCTCAGTGCCTGGTAGGCCAGTGCTGTTCATGTGGGTGCAGTTTGTGTTTGTGATGTCACTTGTGGCTCAGTGCCTGATAGGCCAGTGCTGGTGATGTGGGTGCAGTTTGTGTTTGTGATGTCACTTGTGGCTGAGTGCCTGATAGGCCAGTGCTGGTCACATGGCTGCAGTTTGTGGTTGTGATGTCACTTGTGGCTCAGTGCCTGATAGGCCAGTGCTCTTCATGTGGGTGCAGTTTTTGTTTGTGAGGTTACTTGTGGCTGAGCGCCAGATAGGCCAGTGCTGGTGATGTGGGTGCAGTTTGTGTTTGTGATGTCACTTGTGGCTCAGTGCCTGATAGGCCAGTGCAGGTCCTGTGGGTGCAGTTTGTGTTTGTGATGTCACTTGTTGCTCAGTGCCTGATAGGCCAGTGCTGTTCATGTGGGTGCAGTTTGTGTTTGTGATGTCACTTGTGGCTCAGTGCCTGATAGGCCAGTGCTGGTGATGTGTGTGCAGTTTGTGTTTGTGATGTCACTTGTGGCTGAGTGCCTGATAGGCCAGTGCTGGTGATGTGGGTGCAGTTTGTGGCTGTGATGTCACTTCTGGCTCAGTGCCTGATAGGCCAGTGCTAGTGATGTGGGTGGAGTTTGTGTTTGTGATGTCACTTCTGGCTCGGTGCCTGATAGGCCAGTGCTAGTAGTGTGGGTGGAGTTTGTGTTTGTGATGTCACTTGTGGCTGAGTGCCTGATAGGCCAGTGCTGGTGATGTGGGTGCAGTTTGTGGATGTGATGTCACTTGTGGCTCAGTGCCTGATAGGCCAGTGCTGGTCACATGGCTGCAGTTTGTGTTTGTGATGTCACTTGTGGCTCAGTGCCTGATAGGCCAGTGCTAGTGATGTGGGTGGAGTTTGTGTTTGTGATGTCACTTCTGGCTCAGTGCCTGATAGGCCAGTGCTAGTGATGTGGGTGGAGTTTGTGTTTGTGATGTCACTTGTGGCTGAGTGCCTGATAGGCCAGTGCTGGTCATGTGGGTGCAGTTTGAGGTTGTGATGTCACTTGTGGCTCAGTGCCTGATAGGTCAGTGCTGGTCTCATGCCTGCAGTTTTTGTTTTTGATGTCACTTGTGGCTCAGGGCCTGATAGGGCAGTGCTGGTTATGTGGGTGGAGTTTGTGGTTGTGATGTCACTTGTGGCTCAGTGCCTGATAGGGCAGTGCTGGTGATGTGGTTGGAGTTTGTGACTGTGAGGTCACTTGTGGCTCAGTGCCTGATAGGCCAGTGCTGGTCCTGTGGGTGCAATTTGTGATTGTGATGTCAGTTGTGGCTGAGTGCCTGATAGGCCAGTGCTGGTCACGTGGGTGCAGTTTGTGTTTGTGATGTCACTTGTGTCTCAGTGCCTGAGAGGCCAGTGCTGGTCACATGGCTGCAGTTTGTGTTTGTGATGTCACTTGTGGATCAGTGCCTGATATGCCAGTGCTGGTCACATGGCTGCAGTTTGTGATTGTGATGTCAGTTGTGGCTGAGTGCCTGATAGGCCAGTGCTGGTCACATGGCTGCAGTTTGTGGTTGTGATGTCACTTGTGTCTCAGTGCCTGATAGGCCAGTGCTAGTGATGTGGGTGGAGTTTGTGTTTGTGCTGTCACTTGTGGCTGAGTGCCTGATAGGCCAGTGCTGGTGATGTGGGTGGAGTTTGTGTTTGTGATGTCACTTGTGGCTGAGTGCCTGATAGGCCAGTGCTGGTGATGTGGGTGCAGTTTGTGGATGTGATGTCACTTGTGGCTCAGTGCCTGATAGGCCAGTGCTGGTGATGTGGTTGGAGTTTGTGTTTGTGATATCACTTGTGGCTCAGTGCCTGCTAGGCGAGTGCTGGTCATGAGGGTGCAGTTTTTGTTTGTGATGTCACTTGTTGCTCATTTCCTGATAGGCCCGTGCTAGGCGCATGGCTGCAGTTTGTGGTTGTGAGGTCACTTGTGGCTCAGTGCCTGATAGGCCAGTGCTGGTGATGTGGGTGCAGTTTGTGTTTGTGATGTCACTTGTGGCTCAGTGCCTGATAGGCCAGTGTTTGTCCTGTGAGTGCAGTTTGTGTTTGTGAGGTCACTTGTGGCTGAGTGCCTGATAGGCCAGTGCTTGTCACGTGGGTGCAGTTTGTGATTGTGATGTCACTTGTGGCTCAGTGCCTGATAGGTCAGTGTTGGTCACATGGCTGCAGTTTGTGTTTGTGATGTCACTTGTGGCTCAGTGCCTGATAGGCCAGTGCTGGTGATGTGGCTGCAGTTTGTGATTGTGAGGTCACTTCTGGCTCAGTGCCTGATAGGCCATTCTGGTGATGTGGGTGCAGTTTGTGTTTGTGATGTCACTTGTGGCTCAGTGCCTGATAGGCCAGTGCAGGTCCTGTGGGTGCAGTTTGTGGTTGTGATGTCACTTGTGGCTCAGTGCCTGGTAGACCAGTGCTGTTCATGTGGGTGCAGTTTGTGTTTGTGATGTCACTTGTGGCTCAGTGCCTGATAGGCCAGTGCTGATGATGTGGGTGCAGTTTGTGATTGTGATGTCAGTTGTGGCTGAGTGCCTGATAGGCCAGTGCTTGTCCAGTGGGTGCAGTTTGTGTTTGTGATGTCACTTCTGGCTGAGTGCCTGATAGGCCATGCTGGTGATGTGGGTGCAGGTTGTGTTTGTGATGTCACTTGTGGCTGAGTGCCTGATAGGCCAGTGCTGGTGATGTGGGTGCAGTTTGTGTTTGTGATGTCACTTGTGGCTCAGTGCCTGATAGGCCAGTGCTAGTGATGTGGGTGGAGTTTGTGTTTGTGATGTCACTTCTGGCTCAGTGCCTGATAGGCCAGTGCTAGTGATGTGGGTGGAGTTTGTGTTTGTGATGTCACTTGTGGCTGAGTGCCTGATAGGCCAGTGCTGGTGATGTGGGTGCAGTTTGTGGATGTGATGTCACTTGTGGCTCAGTGCCTGATAGGCCAGTGCTGGTCACATGGCTGCAGTTTGTGGTTGTGATGTCACTTCTGGCTCAGTGCCTGATAGGCCAGTGCAAGTGATGTGGGTGGTGTTTGTGTTTGTGATGTCACTTGTGGCTCAGTGCGTGATAGGCCAGTGCTAGTGATGTGGGTGGAGTTTGTGTTTGTGATGTCACTTCTGGCTGAGTGCCTGATAGGCCAGTGCTGGTGATGTGGGTGCAGTTTGTGGATGTGATGTCACTTGTGGCTCAGTGCCTGATATGCCAGTGCTGGTCACATGGCTGTAGTTTGTGATTGTGATGTCAGTTGTGGCTGAGTGCCTGATAGGCCAGTGCTTGTCACATGGCTGCAGTTTGTGGTTGTGATGTCACTTGTGGATCAGTGCCTGATAGGCCAGTGCTGGTCACGTGGGTGGAGTTTGTGTTTGTGATGTCACTTGTGGCTCAGTGCCTGATAGGCCAGTGCTGGTCCTGTGGTTGCAGTTTGTGTTTGTGATGTCACTTGTGTCTCAGTGCCTGATAGGCCAGTGCTGGTCACATGGCTGCAGTTTGTGGTTGTGATGTCACTTGTGGCTCAGTGCCTGATAGGCCAGTGCTGGTGATGTGGCTGCAGTTTGTGGTTGTGATGTCACTTGTGGCTCAGTGCCTGGTAGGCCAGTGCTGGTCACCTGGCTGCAGTTTGTGTTTGTGATGTCACTTGTGGCTCAGTGCCTGATAGGCCAGTGCTGGTGATGTGGGTGCAGTTTGTGTTTGTGATGTCACTTGTGGCTCAGTGCCTGATAGGCCAGTGCTGGTCACATGGCTGCAGTTTGTGTTTGTGATGTCACTTGTGGCTGAGTGCCTGATAGGCCAGTGCTGGTCATGTGGGTGGAGTTTGTGGTTGTGATGTCACTTGTTGCTCATTGCCTGATAGGCCAGTGCTGGTGATGTGGCTGCAGTTTGTGGTTGTGATGTCACTTGGGGCTCAGTGTCTGATAGGTCAGTGCTGGTCACATGTCTGCAGTTTGTGTTTGTGATGTCAGTTGTGGCTCAGTGCCTGATAGGCCAGTGCTGGTGATGTGGCTGCAGTTTGTGGTTGTGATGTCACTTGTGACTCAGTGCCTGATAGGCCATGCTGGTGATGTGGGTGCAGTTTGTGGTTGTGATGTCACTTGTGGCTCAGTGCCTGATAGGCCAGTGCTGGTGATGTGGCTGCAGTTTGTGATTGTGAGGTCACTTCTGGCTGAGTGCCTGATAGGCCATGCTGGTGATGTGGGTGCAGTTTGTGTTTGTGATGTCACTTGTTGCTCAGTGCCTGATAGGCCAGTGCAGGTCCTGTGGGTGCAGTTTGTGTTTGTGATGTCACTTGTGGCTCAGTGCCTGGTAGGCCAGTGCTGTTCATGTGGGTGCAGTTTGTGTTTGTGATGTCACTTGTGGCTCAGTGCCTGATAGGCCAGTGCTGGTGATGTGGGTGCAGTTTGTGTTTGTGATGTCACTTGTGGCTGAGTGCCTGATAGGCCAGTGCTGGTCACATGGCTGCAGTTTGTGGTTGTGATGTCACTTGTGGCTCAGTGCCTGATAGGCCAGTGCTCTTCATGTGGGTGCAGTTTTTGTTTGTGAGGTTACTTGTGGCTGAGCGCCAGATAGGCCAGTGCTGGTGATGTGGGTGCAGTTTGTGTTTGTGATGTCACTTGTGGCTCAGTGCCTGATAGGCCAGTGCTGGTCATGTGGCTGCAGTTTGTGGTTGTGATGTCACTTGTTGCTCAGTGCCTGATAGGCCAGTGCTGGTGATGTGGCTGCAGTTTGTGATTGTGAGGTCACTTCTGGCTGAGTGCCTGATAGGCCATGCTGGTGATGTGGGTGGAGTTTGTGTTTGTGATGTCACTTGTTGCTCAGTGCCTGATAGGCCAGTGCAGGTCCTGTGGGTGCAGTTTGTGTTTGTGATGTCACTTGTTGCTCAGTGCCTGGTAGGCCAGTGCTGTTCATGTGGGTGCAGTTTGTGTTTGTGATGTCACTTGTGGCTCAGTGCCTGATAGGCCAGTGCTGGTGATGTGTGTGCAGTTTGTGTTTGTGATGTCACTTGTGGCTGAGTGCCTGATAGGCCAGTGCTGGTGATGTGGGTGCAGTTTGTGGCTGTGATGTCACTTCTGGCTCAGTGCCTGATAGGCCAGTGCTAGTGATGTGGGTGGAGTTTGTGTTTGTGATGTCACTTCTGGCTCGGTGCCTGATAGGCCAGTGCTAGTAGTGTGGGTGGAGTTTGTGTTTGTGATGTCACTTGTGGCTGAGTGCCTGATAGGCCAGTGCTGGTGATGTGGGTGCAGTTTGTGGATGTGATGTCACTTGTGGCTCAGTGCCTGATAGGCCAGTGCTGGTCACATGGCTGCAGTTTGTGTTTGTGATGTCACTTGTGGCTCAGTGCCTGATAGGCCAGTGCTGGTGATGTGGCTGCAGTTTGTGTTTGTGATGTCACTTGTGGCTGAGTGCCTGATAGGCCAGTGCTAGTGATGTGGGTGGAGTTTGTGTTTGTGATGTCACTTGTGGCTGAGTGCCTGATAGGCCAGTGCTGGTCATGTGGGTGCAGTTTGAGGTTGTGATGTCACTTGTGGCTCAGTGCCTGATAGGTCAGTGCTGGTCTCATGCCTGCAGTTTTTGTTTTTGATGTCACTTGTGGCTCAGGGCCTGATAGGGCAGTGCTGGTTATGTGGGTGGAGTTTGTGGTTGTGATGTCACTTGTGGCTCAGTGCCTGATAGGGCAGTGCTGGTGATGTGGTTGGAGTTTGTGACTGTGAGGTCACTTGTGGCTCAGTGCCTGATAGGCCTGTGCTGGTCCTGTGGGTGCAATTTGTGATTGTGATGTCAGTTGTGGCTGAGTGCCTGATAGGCCAGTGCTGGTCACGTGGGTGCAGTTTGTGTTTGTGATGTCACTTGTGTCTCAGTGCCTGAGAGGCCAGTGCTGGTCACATGGCTGCAGTTTGTGTTTGTGATGTCACTTGTGGATCAGTGCCTGATATGCCAGTGCTGGTCACATGGCTGCAGTTTGTGATTGTGATGTCAGTTGTGGCTGAGTGCCTGATAGGCCAGTGCTGGTCACATGGCTGCAGTTTGTGGTTGTGATGTCACTTGTGTCTCAGTGCCTGATAGGCCAGTGCTAGTGATGTGGGTGGAGTTTGTGTTTGTGCTGTCACTTGTGGCTGAGTGCCTGATAGGCCAGTGCTGGTGATGTGGGTGGAGTTTGTGTTTGTGATGTCACTTGTGGCTGAGTGCCTGATAGGCCAGTGCTGGTGATGTGGGTGCAGTTTGTGGATGTGATGTCACTTGTGGCTCAGTGCCTGATAGGCCAGTGCTGGTGATGTGGTTGGAGTTTGTGTTTGTGATATCACTTGTGGCTCAGTGCCTGCTAGGCGAGTGCTGGTCATGTGGGTGCAGTTTTTGTTTGTGATGTCACTTGTTGCTCATTTCCTGATAGGCCCGTGCTAGGCGCATGGCTGCAGTTTGTGGTTGTGAGGTCACTTGTGGCTCAGTGCCTGATAGGCCAGTGCTGGTGATGTGGGTGCAGTTTGTGTTTGTGATGTCACTTGTGGCTCAGTGCCTGATAGGCCAGTGTTTGTCCTGTGAGTGCAGTTTGTGTTTGTGAGGTCACTTGTGGCTGAGTGCCTGATAGGCCAGTGCTTGTCACGTGGGTGCAGTTTGTGATTGTGATGTCACTTGTGGCTCAGTGCCTGATAGGTCAGTGTTGGTCACATGGCTGCAGTTTGTGTTTGTGATGTCACTTGTGGCTCAGTGCCTGATAGGCCAGTGCTGGTCCTCTGGGTGCAGTTTGTGTTTGTGATGTCACTTGTGGCTCAGTGCCTGATAGGCCAGTGCAGGTCCTGTGGGTGCAGTTTGTGGTTGTGATGTCACTTGTGGCTCAGTGCCTGGTAGACCAGTGCTGTTCATGTGGGTGCAGTTTGTGTTTGTGATGTCACTTGTGGCTCAGTGCCTGATAGGCCAGTGCTGATGATGTGGGTGCAGTTTGTGATTGTGATGTCAGTTGTGGCTGAGTGCCTGATAGGCCAGTGCTTGTCCAGTGGGTGCAGTTTGTGTTTGTGATGTCACTTGTGGCTGAGTGCCTGATAGGCCATGCTGGTGATGTGGGTGCAGGTTGTGTTTGTGATGTCACTTGTGGCTGAGTGCCTGATAGGCCAGTGCTGGTGATGTGGGTGCAGTTTGTGTTTGTGATGTCACTTGTGGCTCAGTGCCTGATAGGCCAGTGCTAGTGATGTGGGTGGAGTTTGTGTTTGTGATGTCACTTCTGGCTCAGTGCCTGATAGGCCAGTGCTAGTGATGTGGGTGGAGTTTGTGTTTGTGATGTCACTTGTGGCTGAGTGCCTGATAGGCCAGTGCTGGTGATGTGGGTGCAGTTTGTGGATGTGATGTCACTTGTGGCTCAGTGCCTGATAGGCCAGTGCTGGTCACATGGCTGCAGTTTGTGGTTGTGATGTCACTTCTGGCTCAGTGCCTGATAGGCCAGTGCAAGTGATGTGGGTGGTGTTTGTGTTTGTGATGTCACTTGTGGCTCAGTGCGTGATAGGCCAGTGCTAGTGATGTGGGTGGAGTTTGTGTTTGTGATGTCACTTGTGGCTGAGTGCCTGATAGGCCAGTGCTGGTGATGTGGGTGCAGTTTGTGGATGTGATGTCACTTGTGGCTCAGTGCCTGATATGCCAGTGCTGGTCACATGGCTGTAGTTTGTGATTGTGATGTCAGTTGTGGCTGAGTGCCTGATAGGCCAGTGCTTGTCACATGGCTGCAGTTTGTGGTTGTGATGTCACTTGTGGATCAGTGCCTGATAGGCCAGTGCTGGTCACGTGGGTGGAGTTTGTGTTTGTGATGTCACTTGTGGCTCAGTGCCTGATAGGCCAGTGCTGGTCCTGTGGTTGCAGTTTGTGTTTGTGATGTCACTTGTGTCTCAGTGCCTGATAGGCCAGTGCTGGTCACATGGCTGCAGTTTGTGGTTGTGATGTCACTTGTGGCTCAGTGCCTGATAGGCCAGTGCTCTTCATGTGGGTGCAGTTTTTGTTTGTGATGTTACTTGTGGCTGAGCGCCAGATAGGCCAGTGCTGGTCACGTGGGTGGAGTTTGTGTTTGTGATGTCACTTGTGGCTCAGTGCCTGATAGGCCAGTGCTGGTCATGTGGGTGGAGTTTGTGGTTGTGATGTCACTTGTTGCTCATTGCCTGATAGGCCAGTGCTGGTGATGTGGCTGCAGTTTGTGGTTGTGATGTCACTTGGGGCTCAGTGTCTGATAGGTCAGTGCTGGTCACATGTCTGCAGTTTGTGTTTGTGATGTCAGTTGTGGCTCAGTGCCTGATAGGCCAGTGCTGGTGATGTGGCTGCAGTTTGTGGTTGTGATGTCACTTGTGACTCAGTGCCTGATAGGCCATGCTGGTGATGTGGGTGCAGTTTGTGGTTGTGATGTCAGTTGTGGCTCAGTGGCTGATAGGCCACTGCTGGTGATGTGGGTGCAGTTTGTGATTGTGAGGTCACTTCTGGCTGAGTGCCTGATAGGCCATGCTGGTGATGTGGGTGCAGTTTGTGTTTGTGATGTCACTTGTTGCTCAGTGCCTGATAGGCCAGTGCAGGTCCTGTGGGTGCAGTTTGTGTTTGTGATGTCACTTGTGGCTCAGTGCCTGGTAGGCCAGTGCTGTTCATGTGGGTGCAGTTTGTGTTTGTGATGTCACTTGTGGCTCAGTGCCTGATAGGCCAGTGCTGGTGATGTGGGTGCAGTTTGTGTTTGTGATGTCACTTGTGGCTGAGTGCCTGATAGGCCAGTGCTGGTCACATGGCTGCAGTTTGTGGTTGTGATGTCACTTCTGGCTCAGTGCCTGATAGGCCAGTGCTAGTGATGTGGGTGGAGTTTGTGTTTGTGATGTCACTTCTGGCTCAGTGCCTGATAGGCCAGTGCTAGTAGTGTGGGTGGAGTTTGTGTTTGTGATGTCACTTGTGGCTGAGTGCCTGATAGGCCAGTGCTGGTCACGTGGGTGCAGTTTGTGTTTGTGATGTCACTTGTGGCTCAGTGCCTGATAGGCCAGTGCTAGTGATGTGGGTGGAGTTTGTGTTTGTGATGTCACTTCTGGCTCAGTGCCTGATAGGCCAGTGCTAGTGATGTGGGTGGAGTTTGTTTTTGTGATGTCACTTGTGGCTGAGTGCCTGATAGGCCAGTGCTGGTGATGTGGGTGCAGTTTGAGGTTGTGATGTCACTTGTGGCTCAGTGCCTGATAGGTCAGTGCTGGTCTCATGCCTGCAGTTTTTGTTTTTGATGTCACTTGTGGCTCAGGGCCTGATAGGGCAGTGCTGGTTATGTGGGTGGAGTTTGTGGTTGTGATGTCACTTGTGGCTCAGTGCCTGATAGGGCAGTGCTGGTGATGTGTGTGTAGTTTGTGGTTGTGATGTCACTTGTTGCTCAGTGCCTGGTAGGCCAGTGCTGGTCCTGTGGGTGCAGTTTGTGTTTGTGATGTCGCTTGTGGCTCAGTGCCTGATAGGCCAGTGCTGGTCCTGTGGGTGCAGTTTGTGGTTGTGATGTCACTTCTGGCTCAGTTCCTGATAGGCCAGTGCTAGTCCTGTGGGTGGAGTTTGTGTTTGTGATGTCACTTGTGGCTCAGTGCCTGATAGGCCAGTGCTGGTCCTGTGGGTGCAGTTTGTGGCTGTGATGTCACTTGTGGCTCAGTGCCTGATAGGCCAGTGCTGGTGATGTGGGTGCAGTTTGTGGTTGTGATGTCACTTGTGGCTCAGTGCCTGATAGGCCAGTGCTGGTGATGTGGGTGGAGTTTGTGTTTGTGATGTCACTTGTGGCTCAGTGCCTGATAGGCCAGTGCTGGTGATGTGGGTGCAGTTTGTGGTTGTGATGTCACTTGTGGCTCAGTGCCTGATAGGCCAGTGCTGGTGATGTGTGTGCAGTTTTTGTTTGTGATGTCACTTGTGGCTGAGTGCCTGATAGGCCAGTGCTGGTCCTGTGGATTCAATTTGTGTTTGTGATGTCACTTGTGTCCTAGTGCCTGATAGGCCAGTGCTGGTGATGTGGGTGCACTTTGTGTTTGTGATGTCACTTGTGGCTGAGTGCCTGATAGGCCAGTGCTGGTGATGTGGGTGGAGTTTTTGTTTGTGATGTCACTTGTGGCTCAGTGCCTGATAGGCCAGTGCTGGTGATGTGGGTGCAGTTTGTGGTTGAAATGTCACTTGTGGCTGAGTGCGTGATATGCCAGAGCTGGTCACATGTCTGCAGTTTGTTTTTGTGATGTCACTTGTGGCTCAGTGCCTGATCGGCCAGTGCCGGTCCTGTGGGTGCAAATTGTGGTTGTGATGTTCTCTTGTGGCTCAGTGCCTGATAGGGCAGTACTGGTCACATCTCTGCAGTTTGTAGTTGTGATGTCACTTGTGGCTCAGGGCCTGATAGGGCAGTGCTTTTCATGTGGGTGGAGTTTGTGTTTGTGATGTCACTTGTGGCTCAGGGCCTGATAGGGCAATGCTGGTGATGTGGGTGCAGTTTGTGGTTGTGATGTCACTTGTGGCTCAGTGCCTTATAGGCCAGTGCTGGTCCTGTGGGTGCAATTTGTGTTTGTGATGTCACTTGTGGCTCAGGGCCTGATAGGCCAATGCTGGTGATGTGGCTGCAGTTTGTTCTTGTGAGGTCACTTGTGGCTGAGTGTCTGATAGGCCAGTGCTGGTCATATGGGTTCAGTTTGTGTTTGTGATGTGACTTGTGGCTCAGTTCCTGATAGGCCATTGCTAGTCCTGTGGGTGGAGTTTGTGGTTGTGATGTCACTTGTGGCACATTGCCTCATATGCCAGTGCTGGTGATGTGGCTGCAGTTTGTTCTTGTGAGGTCACTTGTGGCTGAGTGCCTGATAGGCCATGCTGGTCCTGTGGGTGCAGTTTGTGATTGTGATGTCACTTGTGGCTCAGTGCCTGATAGGCCAGTGCTGGTCCTGTGGGTGGAGTTTGTGGTTGTGATGTGACTTGTGGCTCAGTGCCTGATAGGCCAGTGCAGGTCCTGTGGGTGCAGTTTGTCGTTGTGATATCACTTGTGGCTCAGTGAGTGCTAGGCCAGTGCTGGTCACACAGCTGAAGTCTGTGTTTTTGATGTCACTTGTGGTTGAGTGCCTGATAGGCCAGTGCTAGTGATGTGGGTGCAGTTTGTGTTTGTGATGTCACTTGTGGCTCAGTGCCTGATAGGCCAGTGCTGGTGCTGTGGGTGCAGTTTGTGGTTGTGATGTGACTTGTGGCTCAGTGCCTGATCGGCCAGTGCTGGTCCTTTGCCTGCAGTTTGTTGTTGTGATGTCACTTGTGGCGCAGTGCTTGATAGGCCAATGCTGCTGATCTGGCTGCAGTTTGTGGTTGTGATGTCCCTTTGGCTCAGTGCCTGAGAGGCCATGCTGCTCCTGTGGGTGGAGTTTGTGGTTGTGATGTCACTTGTGGCTCAGTGCCTGATAGGCCAGTGCTGTTTATGTGTGTGCAGTTTGTGATTCTGAGGTCCCTTGTGGCTCAGTGCCTGATAGGCCACTGCTTTTCCTGTGGGTGCACTTTGTGGATGTGATGTCCCTTGTGGCTCAGTGCCTGATAGGCCAGTGCTGGTGTTTTGGGTGCAGTTTGTGGTTGTGATGTCACTTGTGGCTCAGTGCTTGATAGGCCAATGCTGGTCCTGTGGGTGCAGTTTGTGGTTGTGAGGTCACTTGTGGCTCAGTGCCTGATAGGCCACTGCTTGTCCTGTGGGTGGAGTTTGTGATTGTGAGGTCACTTGTGGCTCCGTGCCTGATAGGCCACTGCTGGTCCTGTGGGTGCAGTTTGTCGTTGTGATATCACTTGTGGCTCAGTGCCTGATAGGGCAGTGCTGGTCACACGGCTGAAGTTTGTGTATTTGATGTCACTTGTGGCTCAGTGGCTGATAGGCCAGTGCTGGTGATGTGGGTGCAGTTTGTGTTTGTGATGTCACTTGTGGCTCACTGCCTGATAGGCCAGTGCTGGTCATGTGGCTGCAGTTTGTGTTTGTGATGTCACTTGTGGCTGAGTGCCTGATAGGCCAGTGCTGGTGATGTGGCTGCAGTTTGTGTTTGTGATGTCATTTGTGGCTCAGTGCCTGATAGGCCAGTGTTTGTCCTGTGGGTGCAGTTTGTGGTTGTGATGTCATTTGTGGCTCATTGCCTGCTAGGCCAGTGGTGGTGATGTGGGTGCAGTTTGTGTTTGTGAGGTCACTTGTGGCTCAGTGCCTGATAGGCTAGTGCTGGTCCTGTGCCTGCAGTTTGTGTTTGTGATGTCACTTGTGGCTGAGTGTCTGATAGGCCAGTGCTGGTGATGTGGCTGCAGTCTGTGTTTGTGATGTCACTTGTGGCTCAGTGCCTGATAGGCCAGTGCTGATCCTGTGGGTGCAGTCTGTGGTTGTGATGTCGCTTGTGGCTCAGTGTCTGATAGGCCAGTGCTGGTCACATGCCTGCAGTTTGTGGTTGTGATGTCACTTGTGGCTCAGTGCCTGATAGGCCAGTGCTGGTGATGTGGCTGCAGTTTGTTCTTGTGATGTCACTTGTGGCTGAGTGTCTGATAGGCCAGTGCTGGTCATGTGGATTCAGTTTGAGGTTGTGATGTCACTTGTGGCTCAGTTCCTGATAGGCCATTGCTAGTCCTGTGGGTGGAGTTTGTGTTTGTGATGTCACTTGTGGCTCAGTGCCTGATAGGCCAGTGCTGGTCCTGTGGGTGCAGTTTGTGCTTGTGAGGTCACTTGTGGCTGAGTGCCTGATAGGCCATGCTGGTCCTGTGGGTGCAGTTTGTGATTGTGATGTCACTTGTTGCTCAGTGCCTGATAGGCCAGTGCTGTTCATGTGGGTGCAGTTTGTGGTTGTGATGTGACTTGTGGCTCAGTGCCTGATAGGCCAGTGCTGGTCCTGTGGGTGGAGTTTGTGGTTGTGATGTGACTTGTGGCTCAGTGCCTGATAGGCCAGTGCTGGTCCTGTGGGTGCAGTTTGTCGTTGTGATATCACTTGTGGCTCAGTGAGTGCTAGGCCAGTGCTGGTCACACAGCTGAAGTTTGTGGTTGTGAGGTCACTTGTGGCTGAGTGCCTGATAGGCCAGTGCTGTTCATGTGGGTGCAGTTTGTGATTGTGAGGTCACTTGTGGCTCAGTGCCTGATAGGCCAGTTCTAGTCATGTGGGTTCAGTTTGTGTTTGTGATGTGACTTGTGGCTCAGTGCCTGATAGGTCAGTGCTGGTCAGATGGCTGCAGTTTGTGGTTGTGATGTCACTTGTGGCTCAGGGCCTGCTAGGCCAGTGCTGTTCATGTGGGTGCAGTTTGTGATTGTGAGGTCACTTGTGGCGCAGTCCTTGATAGGCCAATGCTGGTGATGTGGGTGGAGTTTGTGGTTGTGATGTCACTTGTGGCTCAGTGCCTGATAGGCCAGTGCTGGTCATGTGGGTGCAGTTTGTGTTTGTGATGTCACTTGTGGCTCAGTGCCTGATAGGCCAGTGCTGGTCACGTGGGTTCAGTTTGTGGTTGTGATGTCACTTGTGGCTCAGTGCCTGATAGGCCAGTGCTGGTGTTTTGGGTTCAGTTTGTGTTTGTGATGTCACTTGTGGCTGAGTGCCTGATAGGCCACTGCTTTTCCTGTGGCTGCAGTTTGTGTTTGTGATGTCACTTGTGGCTGAGTGCCTGATAGGCCAGTGCTGGTGATGTGGGTGCAGTTTGTGTTTGTGATGTCAGTTGTGGCTCAGTGCCTGAGAGGCCAGTGCTGGTGATGTGGGCGGAGTTTGTGGTTATAAGGTCACTTTTGTTTCAGTGCCTGATAGGCCAGTACTGGTCCTGTGGCTGCAATTTATGATTTTGAGGTCACTTGTGGCTCAGTGCTTGATAGGCCATGCTGGTCCTGTGGGTGCAGTCTGTGTTTGTGATGTCACTTGTGGCTCAGTTCCTGATAGGCCAGTGCTGGTGATGTGGGTGCAGTTTGTGTTTGTGGTGTCACATGTTGCTCAGTGCCTGATAGGCCAGTGCTGGTTCACGTGGCTGCAGTTTGTGGTTGTGGTGTCACTTGTGGCTCAGGGCCTGATAGGCCAGTGCTGGTCCTGTGGGTGCAGTTTGTGTTTGTGATGTCACTTGTGGCTCAGTGCCTGATATGCCAGTGCTGGTCACGTGGCTGCAGTTTGTGGTTGTGAGGTCACTTGTGGCTGAGTGCCTGATAGGCCAGTACTGGTCCTGTGGCTGCAATTTATGATTTTGAGGTCACTTGTGGCTCAGTGCCTGATAGGCCAGTGCTCTTCATGTGGGTGCAGTGTGTGATTGTGATGTCACTTGTGGCTCCGTGCCTGATAGGCCACTGCTTTTCCTGTGGGTGCAGTTTGTCTTTGTGATGTCACTTGTGGCTCAGTGCCTGATAGGCCAGTGCTGGTCCTGTGGGTGCAATTTGTGGTTGTGATGTTCACTTTTGGCTGAGTGCCTGATAGGGCAGTACTGGTCACATGTCTGCAGTTTGTGGTTGTGATGTCACTTGTGGCTCAGTGCCTGATAGGGCAATGCTGGTGATGTGGCTGCAGTTTGTGGTTGTGATGTCACTTGTGGCTCAGTGCCTGATAGGCAAGTGCTTGTCCTGTGGGTGCAGTTTGTGTTTGTGATGTCAGTTGTGGCTCAGTGCCTGATAGGCCAGTGCTGGTGATGTGGGTGCAGTTTGTGTTTGTGATGTCACTTGTGGCTCAGTGCCTGATAGGCCAGTACTGGTCACGTGGCTGCTTTTTGTGTTTGTGATGTCACTTGTGGCTCAGTGCCTGATAGGCCAGTGCTGGTCATGTGGGTGGAGTTTGTGTTTGTTATGTCACTTGTGGCTCAGTGCCTGATAGGCCAGTGCTGGTCACATGGCTGCAGTTTGTGTTTGTGATGTCACTTGTGGCTCAGTGCCTGATAGGCAAGTGCTGGTGCTGTGGGTGCAGTTTGTGTTTGTGATGTCACTTCTGGCTCAGTGCCTGATAGGCCAGTGCTGGTCACATGTCTGCTGGTTTTAACCTGTCAGGTTATTTCTGCCTTCAGCACCACATAATGCCATGGTAGGCGCATGGCTCCTCTTTGTCGTTGTGAGGTCATTGTGCCCCTTTACCTTATAGGGCAGCAGGAAGCACATGGTGTCGATGCAGACCTGATTTCAGTTCTGCCTTTGCGTCTGATAGGCCAGTAGCAGGTACAAGGCTTTACAGCTTAGTTGGAAATCCCTTTTTCTCACTACCTGGCTGAGAGCATAAGAAGGACCTTATTGCCAGCAATAATACTTAAAAACTTAGAAATATGACTCCTGCTCCTCATTACCAGTACCCGAGAGCAAAGAAAACAGAACAGATTATCTTATTTGTTTGGCACCCCAGATAGAACACAGCGAGGTTCTCATCTGGTGAGCACTGGCACTGGTCTTGCGTGCCTGCGTTTATTGGTCGTGGGCTCCCAGAGATCTACTTCAATGGGCACAGCAAATGCCCCGGGTGTGGGATGTTAGAGAATATCAGACTGAAGCTGTCTAGAATTAATTGCTTAGCATAACTTGCTTAGCATTAGTAGCTAAATTTGCTGAACCCTATTTTCCATAACATGGGAGGACCCGGAAAAGGCAGCTCGACTGTTTTGTACAAGAGTAGAGGGACATCCCATTTGTTAGGGGGATGTTCAAGTATTGTTTCAACAGCTATTTCAGCCAGGGGATAGAGAATGGATATTGAAAAAAGGATAGGGAATTGGCAGACTGAGATGATAACCGACAGCCTTGCCCACGAGGAGATCTGAATTGGGATTATAATAATACAAATGATTGGGCAGCGTGTCAAATGGCATGCCAAAATCTAGTTTTAGCTATACGAACTGCAGGGCAAATGGGTGTTATCTCAGAAAAGGTACTATCGTTAGCAAAAGTCTGAGGAACACTCGATTTTTGGACTATTTGCTTGTGGCAAATTAGGCTCTTATGCTATGGAGGGATGTCTGTGGAAAATGTTAATGAAAGGCTGGCAGTGAGCCTATTGGTCCAGCAAGCGGCACCAGCTATCCATGAGTATTTCAGAAACCATGCTCCAGGGTGGCAGGGAGAGAATTTACAGAAGATTCACTGTATTACAGCAGCTGGACCTTTACTAGAAACATTTGAGAGCTGTGACAGTATGGGCACACATGTTACATGGTTGAGGGCTCATCTGTCACACAAGAGGAAGATCTCCATTTGGGTTATCTGATGGTTGCCTCTCTGGTCATCTACCAGTAATGTCTAGTCAGTGCCCACATGTACCACCAGCATGTGCTAATGTGCTTGAGGCACCACGTACAGGCAATGGCTTGTGATGTTCCTGAGCAAGAAACCTGGTCTGAAGGTTCTGCCTCTGGAAATGAGGCAGCAGGCTGTGAGCTGGGGAGCTCTTCAGACAGCTTGAAGGCTGGTCACCTCTTCCAAAATGACCTTTGAAATTATGATTCATGACCAGGCAAAGAGGACAGTGCCTGCCCTCACCTTTCCTGCCTTGTGCTCCAGACTGACTTGGGCACAAGTCCATCCTGAGCTGAAAACTCAGCAGTCCCGGGGGTGCAGCAGTGCACCCAGGCTCATCCACCTTGCTGAAGGGCTCGGCTTCTTTTCTCAAGCACGCCCCACACAAACCGAGCTGCGAGGCTCCTTAGGAGTGACTTACATCTCAGTAGCTCTGAAGTCAGGCAGAGGTTAAGGTCCTTTTCTGTCTGTGTAGCTAGGTCTGTAATTTAAGCGGAGCAGAAATTATACCCTATTATTAAGTCATCGGTTTGTCTTGGTAGGTGTGTTCTGACACTTTGTCTCGATGTACTATCTATCTGGTTGATACAGTTTTCATCAGTTTACATCCTGTTTACATGTGTTTACATGTGTTAGTTTGCATAGATACAGAGTTATTAGTTACATAGCAGCCTATTCTACATGGCTCAATATTCTCATACAAACTTCCTTTTCACCAGCACACAGGCAGGCCAGAGGACAACACCAACTCTCATTTATGTTCCACATGTCCACGTAAGGTGGAGGCTTTTGGAGTCTCCTGGGAAGCTCCATTTACAACATTACTACACAACAGTCCAGCATATGCACAAGTTTTGTTGCTTGCCAATTCAGATGGATGGATAGGTATTGTTTTGAGTTTCCTTTTCCAGTTTCAAGGGCACTTCAGTGAAGATGAAGCACCTGAATGCTGTGCTTTCCCAAGCAACTGGATACTGTTATCACGAGGGCACCCTACCTGAACCTATTAACATTTGCTTAGCCGGAAAACAATACTGAAAACTGTTCTCTGAAGTGTTTTCGGAGTCAAGATTCACTCGGACCCAGCCTTCCCCACATTCTCACACACACAGGCTTACTCGACAGATCTGGAAGTTTGCCTAGGGGAATCACTGCGGTGACTTTGAGATGGCTGTTTATATCCTGCGCCCAGTGTATGCAATGAGTGCAATGTAAAAGGCAATCAAGATGTGCTCACTAAAAGCATACCTTCCCACAGTCTGCCACTGCAAAGTAGAGTTGTTACATTGTTCAGCAGAGAAATCAGTTGAGCACTTCAACGCCTTAACTACAGTGTCAGCTCTTGCTTCATAAAGGCCAAAGCTTGAAAAATTACGAAGCTCAATCCCATCTTGTGTTTCAGCGACTTTAGGAAGACAACTACCTCCATTTCCATCAGCAGACTTCAGGAGGAGTACAGCCTTCACTTTCCAGGCTTCTGAGAGTTGGCCTTACAGGAAGGTGTTTAAAAGATGAAACAGGTTACTCTCCAGCTGATGATGTCTTCCTGAACACGGAAACACAAACCCTAACTGGATGCGTTTACCATCAAAGGCTTTGCAAGTGCTTAACTTGGATGCTGTTGGTAAATTCCTTCTAAAATTGAATACTGAAATTCCAGCACGTCAAGAGTTTCTGGCAGCAAAGCAGGTCCCTTTTCTCACAGAAGGCTCCAGTAGTTCAGGGCTAAGCCCCCAGGTCAGGGGTCAGTGCTGGCCCTGGAAACAGTCCTCCATTTCCTCAGGATGGGGGGAGCCATGTCGCCCTCTGATGTCCAGGAGCCAAGGTGCAAAGGTTCCACCTTATCTTTCCAAAGAGGATGAGAAGAAAATGGATTTAGGATATAACAATGAACGTAGGCCTCCTCAAAGAGTTCAAAGCCTTCAGCCCAAGTAGCAGTACCTCAGACATTGACATCTTTGAGGCTCTACCTGAAGCCTTTCTTGCCGTTCCTTCAAATGACATCATCAAATATCACGACTCATGCTGTCCTGCTATCTAAAGCCTTGCAGCTTCTCCACAAACTTTTGCTGCTTCCTTCCCCCCAGTCCATCTGCCTCCTCCCATTTCCACTTCATATCTTTAACAGTTCACTAAACTCAGTCTACTAGTCCATGGATCTGATCTATCTCCAGATAGACAAGCAGGACTTGATAGCAAAGCCTTTCATGCCTTCTTAAAAAGTTGCAAGTTATTGGATTTTGTCTCCCAGAATTGGTCGGCAATAGCTGAGGAGAAAGGGTAAAGGTGGGAGGAAGAAAAAGGTATTCTGCATTTCCAGATAATACTTAAATACCAACTAGCAAAGCTAACCTGCTGTTGTTTAGAAGAGAATGTCAATGAATAAAGCAGCAAAACATTTGAAGGTTTTGGTTTCCTTATTTGCAGTACTTTTAACCTTATTGAAAGAGAAGAACTTACAGTTCTATTTCATCATGCTGTGAACTGAGTTTTCCTGATGACAGAGAATATATACAGCTAACTCTTAAATCTTCAGATATTGTGCCCACAAAGGGAAACACCTGGTCTTTCAAGCAAAAGATTACAATTGACTTCTAACAGATAACCCTCTCCTGCTTATACACTAATCAAGGTCACATGTACATGAAACACTCAAAGACAACAAAACCCCAAAGCACCTTTTTAAACCAGGACACTTTTGGAGCATACTTTCCTTTGATCACACAAGTCACTAAGCCTTTAACTATGGCAAGGGATTCCCTCTACCTTGAATCTCCATATAGTTTGCATTTTAAAAATTCTTAAGAAATGGCTTTTTACTACTACTATAAAAGCTCAGCTCAGTGTTGGCAGAAGTTTTTCAAGCACACAAATGTATTGATGCCTCAGTTTACCTAAAGATAAATTCAACAGAACCCATGTCCTAGGTTAAAGGAAGGCAAAGAAACCCCATGCTTGCCTCTATTTATACATTTTCTGTTGGGGGGGGGGTTCTTTCTGAATAGCCTACTGTAAAGCGCAGGGGCAGCAGAATTTTACATTAAACTATTTAGAGTTTATGCCTAACCTCTCCAAAAAAATCCAGTTGCTCTTAAAGAATCAATTCTAAAAGTCCAATGGTAGAGAGCCCAGTTAAGAGCCACCGGTGCCAACAACTTACATATTATGCCAACGCATTAAGTATTGCCACCATTTAGACTCTGTACAAGAGCAGGGAGGAGAATGCTTCACAGTCAGGCACTTGCTCCTCCTCTTCAGTAGATTCCTGGGCAGAATGTTGCTCATCATCATCAGCGGAGGATGGGGAATTGCTGCTGTAGACTGCGTGTTTCCACCTGCAAGCATTTCAAAGGCAATAACAAAAACAAGATTAGGTCACACTAAGTCAAAAATCAAGTGCAGTCTACCCTGGAAGGTACTGTGAGATCTAGGAAGTTTCCAGCCCATTATATGTATTTGTCATGCATCTGATTTCAAACTGCATTACATGTTCTTCCTTGGGAGAGCAAAATTCCATCTTTGTTGGGAAGTTTAAAAAAAAAAAAAAAGGCACATGGTGCTTATATGCAGCTTGACTTTGGCATATGATAGGCCAGAGCCTTGCAAAGTAACTGTAAAGCCTTGCAAAGCAGCTGTATTTGTGAATCTATTGCCCCTGATTTCCCCTGAACTTCGTATTCACAGCTGTTACCAAAAACAGCAGGACAAGTCAAGAAGGGAGCTCCTGAGAGAGCTTCAATTAATTACGATGCATACAGGATGATAATTATGATGCATACAAGTTTTGGCTTTTTATAGGTTTTTATTCCCCTTGTTCAAGTCTTGCACAGGCTGCGGAACATGGGCGAGGTACTGCCTTCACGAGGTATTGCATAATTATCCCTCTTCCTCAAGGCATGATCAGCTCAACTACTGCAACATCCTCTTCTGTCCTGAAGTACAGCCTTGCCCCACTCAGATCCATTCAGAAAGTTGCTCTAAAGGTCATCTTCTGAACTTATTCCCTTCATCACAAAGCGCATTCTCCTGAAACCCTTCAAGTTTCTTCTCTCTCAGCAAACAGAGTTGCTAAGGCCTTTCATGAATTACCCTCCTTCCTACATTAGTTCCCACTGAGTGCCCAGAAAACAGCTCTGAATTCTGAGCTGGCCCTCACAGCTCCTCTCACTGACTAACCCCTCAATACAAAAATGCAGAAGCATGCTCTCTTCTCAGCTGCCACCTTCACGCTTGGGAGAAGGTTTTCATATGCACCTGGCAGTCTTCCTTGCCTCCTGAAAATTCTTGCTGGGCTGCTCAAAACCCATGGAAACTGTCAGGCTACTGCTGCAGTGAGAGCAGTGCTCATCATTCAGAGTAGGACTGCGTTTCCTTGTATTCTCACCTCTTGACAGCCATCTCTTGCTTTTTCTCTTGTGCTCGGTTATAAGCATTTGGGAAAAGGACTGGTTTTGTTTGCTGACTCTCTGTCCAGAGCTTACCGGCAGGGCCCTGGAGTCCCTGACTATGGCTTGTAAGCACTAAGGCTTCTAGTAGTTCAACTCATTTCAGCTGTTTCAGAGGAGGCTTTTGGCCAGAACAAAGTAAAGAAAATTGAAAGCCAGAACTAACCTGCACTGCCATCTTGAGTGTCAGCGATTTCCTCATCAGTTCTCCTCGGGAGGACATATCCAAGTTTTCCTAATGACAAGAAACAAGAAGGGTCAGTCACAAACACGCAGAAAATCTGACATATGCACACTTGGTGCCTACACAGTAACTTTATCAAGGCTCTGCATGGACACAAAAGATTAGCACGCAGTTCTACGATGCAGAAAGCAAGGAAGCATTGCTGGAATCCAACCATCTAGTTTTACCTATTTTCACAAGAGGCACCTTCTGGTTTAGGCCTATATCTGTCAGTCTGAGAGAGATGAGAAAATGGATGCATATTTTAAGACAAGAAGAAAACCTGTACTTTTAAATTCAGTTCATGGCCTACTTTGTCTCTCTGTTAACATGTTGATTCATGGCCCAGGACAAGTTTTTTTAAAAAAAAAAGCAAAAAACCCAGACATCCACAGAGATTCCTGAAGTATATGAATTTATCTTTGCTTTTTATCCTAGAGTTCACAGAATCATAGAATGGTTGAGGTTGGAAGGGACCTCTGGAGATCATCTAGTCCGACCCTCCTGCTCAGGAAGGGTCACTTAGCACATGTTGCCCAGGACCGTGTCCAGATGGCTTGAATATCTCCGAGGAAGGAGCCAACCACAGCAGGCATTGCCCACACCAAGGCACCTAGGACAGGAGCCTGGAAGGTCTTGAAGGTGGTGAGCTTCAAAGGGAGCTGAGCTGACAACACAAGGGGAAACAGATGACAACACGAATCAGGCAATCGGAACACCATGGTGTGCGTTCGACTGGCTGCAAGATGGCTGTTGGCATGCAAGCGTGCTTAAGGAAGGCAAAGTGTTAAGAGAAAAAGCACGAGTCAGCTTTCAAGGACAATTAGATGTACGGGGCTGCCAGTTTATGGGGGACAGTGCAGGCAGCTTCCTAACACTCACTGCTGAGCAGGAAGCCCGAACTCTGACAAACAGGCCTTTCAAGTATCCTGTGAAAGTCCATGAGCACAGAAGCAAGGCAGCTGCTAGGGGTTTCATGTCGAGACTCCACACTGGACCAAATTAGGCCCCTAATTCCAGCACCTACTCAAAAATAATTACAAAACCCATATATCTGCACAATAACATCAGACACGTAAAAAGAAGTACTTGTGAACTATTCTTTAAATAACAAACAGGGTTAAAAAAAAAAAACTCTTTGGGGCAATAGTAAATGCGTACACATGACATTCTTACAAACTGCAGGATAGAGAAGAAAATTGTTTGTCAGCAAACCAATTTAACCTGACCTCTCTGCAGGGCACAGTTCAGGACACCCTCACAAGTTACATACCTCCAATTTTCTAGAGAAGGTCCAGAAAAGAAACTACCTTGATAAAAACAGTGAAACAGGGCTTGTCCAGAAAAGATGTGATTTGCTTACTTGGTTTGGAAGCTCTGCCAGCATAAAACAAACAAACAAGAAAACAAACCAAAAAACCATACACACACACACACCAAAGAGTTACAAAGGGATTATTTAAGAGTCTTGTCTAAACTCTACCTTAATTTAAGTAAAGGGCTCCTAAGGGTGCACAAGGAATTTATCTTCCACCGTTACTGCAAACGGCAGGACACTACAAAGGTCACCCCTAGGAGAAGGGCGTTCAGACTACGCCTAAAAGAGCCACTGGCACACTGAAGGCGCTCATTCACTTTCAACATGCATTTTCCCTTTCACAAAAACCTTACAAAGCCACTTCAGCCAGTAACTAGCCAGGAGGGTTGGTTCCCCCCCAACCCCCTTTTTTTTCTTTCTTTCCAGAGAGAGCTTGTTGTATTCTACAGCTTCCGACAGAAGCTATATTAGCATAAATGCTCCAGCTGATTTAGACCTCCTCGACCAAAAGATCTTAGACTTTCGGCTGAAATGCCCTCGCTGCTGCCCATGGGGAGAGGCACAGAGCCAGAAAACAATGCCTGGAGTCCAGGGCACTCTGCTGACGTGGGCATCTCTCCTGCTGGCACTAGAAATAGAGCATCCCGTCACATTCGCTTCGCACAGATTATATGTGACCTCACAACCACAAATTGCAGGCACATGACCAGCACTGGCCTATCAGGCACTGAGCCACAAGTGACATCACAACCACAAACTGCACCCACAGGACAAGCACTGGCCAATCAGGCACTGAGCCACAAGTGACATCACAACCACAAACTCCACCCACAGGACCAGCACTGGCCTATCAGGCACTGAGCCACAAGTGACATCACAACCACAAACTACAGCCATTTGAGCAGCACTGGCCTATCAGGCACTCAGCCACAAGTGACATCACAACCACAAACTGCACACACGACCAGCACTGGCCTATCAGGCACTGAGCCACAAGTGACATCACAACCACACACTGCAGCCACATGAAAATCACTGGTCTACCAGGCACTCAGCCACAAGTGACATCACAAACACAAACTGCAGCCACACCACCAGCACCGGCCTATCAGGCAGTAGAGGAACAAGTGACCTCTCAACCAAGAACAGCAGCCCTGGACCTAGCACTGGCCTATCAAGCACTCAGCAGAAGTGGCCTCACAGATACAAAGAAGTAGCAACGTGGCTGCTGGTGGCCTAGCAGGTACTGAGGCCAAATAACTGCACAAACACAAACAGCAGCAATATGCATCGAGGTGGACTCTCAGGTGCTCATGCTGAAGTGACCTCACAGGCAGCCATGAAGCCAAATAGCTGCTCCTGGCCTCTTTGCAACTGAGGCACAATTGACCTAAACAAGCACAAACAGCAGCAATGTCCATGCTGATCGCCAGTCACATACTGATGCACAACTCACCACAAAAGCACCAACAGCAGCAAAGGGTCTGCTCCCCGTTTATGAGGCACTGAGACACAAGCATCACCAAAGCTATGGGCATGCTGTTGGCCTACCAGCTTCAGAGGCACAACTCACCTCACAAGCACAAATGGCATCGACCTGCCTGCTGCTGCCCTATCTTTGACTGAGTCACAAGGGAGCTCAAAAGTGCAAACCTTCACAGAGGAGAAGCTCATCTGGGCCACTCGCACGTCCCTTGATTACGCTGTGATCATTCCGTACAGAACAGTCTTCTGCAAAAGGCCTTCATCTCCTGACAAGACTCTCTCCAGATCATGGGACAGCTCCACTCTGGCACCCTGGCGACAAATCACAAAAGGAACAATTGGTCTCGCTTTTCCTTTAGTACCATCAAGTCCGAGCTGGGAGCCTTCGCACTGCAGCACCTACACAACGGCAGCAGCATGCCACTTCCATTTCTAGTGCATTTCTAGGGACAGAGATCAGCTGAGGGAGCAGCTGCACTGCAAAGGCTTTCTGACACTCTCAGATCAACTTGGCACTGCACCAGGCATCAACCTGACGCCAGACCTCTGCTCTGCCACCTACTCTACAAACACACTGCCTCTGCCCCACACAGCTGCCTCTTCTGCTACATACAACCAAGTGCCAGCAAGAAGAGATGCATGCAGGACACTCGCCACTTGCACACTCCCCAGCCACTGCTCTGCTCGCTGCCTTCCCTTGGCTCCTCAACCCAGACACTCAGGCAAGCTCTTGCGGTAACACCACAAGGTGGCCAAGGCACTCTAGGCTCACAAGGCCTGTGCAAATGAGCAGCACAAGATTAGGCAGGGACTGAGCTGCCTCCTTGGGTGATGCTGCTCTTTTCAGAGGGAAGCATCCTGTTTTCTTTGGGCACAGCAGGCTGCTGCTTTCCACCCCCATCCCCTCACGAACCTCCTGCTAGGGATGGGGACATGGGGATTTTCTGTAGTAATACAAAAGTTACAGATACAACACAGAAACACTTGAGAGTCCGGAAGGCCTCCTGAGCCCAAAGGAACCTCCCTTCCTTTCCTTTAGTTACTTGGACAAGGAGCTTGGATGGGGAAGGGAAAAAGGGTGCAGAGGCTTTGAAATGAGGCCCAAGCAATGAGACAGCCCCACACTGGACGGCTGCTGAAATGACAGCTCTCCTGGCTGCGCAGCCTCTGCAGCACCAGTCCGTGCTCCACAGCTGGCTTCACAGAGCACGGAGGGCTGCGTGCCACGGGCAACCTGGCCCTGGGCACATCTTCACCCCTCGCAGAGCCGGGAGCCCAAGAGCTCTGAGACTTCCTCAGGTCAACCTACGGACGCTTTGGGGCACTCACACAAAGGCACTCAAGACATGCTGGCATCTATTATAAGGGTCTTGGACTCGTCCTATATGGCACCACAACCTCCTAGGAAAAGGAGGGGGCACCGTAGCATTTGTTGAGCGGGCTGGCAATAACAGCACTTGTGGGAGGCGGAATTTGCAGCACAGCAGAGGTACCAGGAGCTGAACCCACAACCCAAGTCACCCAGGGAAGACAGGCGCATTTATGGAAGCCTTCGCATCCACACGTAGCCTCTTCTCAGTCACTTGCAGCTGCTTTCACAGAGGGCTCACGACGCTGGCCAAGATGTTGACAGGTACAGGGACACAGCCTGGCATCCTGCCTCCATCCTCAGCGGCTCTAGCACTGCACTGGGAACCTCCATGAGTGGAGCAACCTAGAAAGAAAGAAAGAATCGGAGTGGTACTGGCAGTTCTGCTGGCCTTACAGAGTCGCAACAGGCAGGGGCAAATGTCTCCCCTCTGTGCTGAGCTCTACTGGTGAGAGCACAGCCAGCAGGGCCACCAAGACGTTCTACCCCTCTTTTTGGCACAGGTGACACCATGTCTGTATACCAGGTCCTGTTTGGGCTCTCCAGGTCTGCACAGGCGCTAACACACTGCAGGGAGTCCAGCACAGGGACACCAAGATGGTCAGGGGCTGCAGCGTGGCGCATAAAAGGAGAGGCTGCGAGAGCTGGCTTTGTTCAGCCTAGACAAGAGAAGGCCAACGGGGATCTTCATGCTGTGCACAGCTACCTTATGGAGGGCACAGAGAAGACGGAGCCGGATTTTCTTGGAGGTGCACACTAGTAGCATGGGAGGCAACAGGGACAAATCGGACAATGGGAAATGCTTCTGAGACATTAAGAAGAAACCTTTTTCTCCGTGACGGTGGCCAAACTGCGGCACAGGGATCCAGAGAGGTTGCCAGATCTCCATCCTTGGAGGTTGTTGGGGCCCTTGCAGTACTTCAGAACAACAATCTATATGAAATATAGATTGTTGGAACTACACTGTTTAGGATTAGTTGCTTAGCACAACTTGCTTAGCATGAGTAGCTAAATTTGCTGAAGCCTTAGGCCTCAGACTGTAGCCGCTGCTATGTGCTTTGAAGTAGTTTACCAAGGACACTGGTGCAGCTGGGAGTGATACATCCTGAGAAAGTACAGATAAACTAGCAGAAGCCAGTGGGAACCAAGGTTAAGGGTAAGATAGCTTTGCTAAACAAGCAGCAAGGTACAAGGCATGACCGCTGTGTGCGTGATCGGTGCAATGATTGGCTACCTGTGACATAATCTGTATGAACCACAAATCAAGGGCCAGAGCGCCGAATACCTGTACTTATAAAATGGGCAAATTGCTGAATAAAGATGGAATTGAACCTGCATTCTGTGAATGCGTATGATTCATTCCCGTCACTCCCGCGGACCGCGACAGGAGGTAATCAAAACTTCACTGCAAAAGGCCCCAAGATACCTCCTCTACTGGCACCTGCCTGGAGCAGGGCGTTGGAGCCCTGCTACCTCCACATGGCTCCCCCATTGCAGCCTCAAGGAATATGCTATTATGAGACTCTTGCCAAAGGCACCAGAGGCTTTGCAGATGCCGCCTCCACCGCTCAACAAGGACAGGTGTCTCAGAGCCACCCATCGCCCTCACAGGCCTGACTTCTTGTGAGGGGGCATCTCCCCTCTCTGCAAGGCTCTGCGTAGGCACAACGTGCAGAAATGCCTCTGACTGCTTTCATTAACTACCCATCTCGCTGAGGGATAGCAATGGATTAGCGTCTGAGATGGGAAGATGCAATGAGGGTCCAGATTCAGCAGAAAGCCTTTAAGGAGGGAGAAGAGAACTCTCGCCAGCAGTCAGTAAAATCCCAAAGACTCACGGAAGCATCAAACCCTTCCGAAACTGCAAGCCTGAACCTCAGCTGACACAAACCACCAAACTGGGAGCAGCCCTGCCTCGCACCACGCTGCTCCAAGGAGGCAACACGGTCACCAACAGTCCTCACCCACGTCTCCCAGAAGGAAACCGTGATGGCAGGCTGGGCCTTGGGAGCAGAGCACTGCTCTCTCCAGACACCTCCTCCCACGCTGAGCACCAAAACACTGGCGCCACCACCCAGCTCCACCACAGGGCATCTCGCACTGTAACACGCCGTTACCTCCACACCTCACAGAGGGTTGGCAACCAACACACGCCTCTGCATCAGCGACACACAGCCCACAGCACCACACAGGGCACCCCAAGCACCCCACAACACACAAAGCCCAACTCTCCAGACCTTCCATTCCTTTCTAGTCCTCCAAGGCCTTGCAACAGGCTCTGCCTCTGAACAGCCACTCACAGCCCGGGGCCTGCTCACTTCCCACCTTCCCACCAGGAAGCAGAGAAGAAGTGCTCTCACAGCAGCTGATCAGGCCAGCTCTTGCCGCTCACTTGTGTCTCAACTTCTCTGAACAAGAAATCTCTTTCAAAATGTGGCCCATACCCTTTTTGGGGGGTGACATTCCTTCTGTCTCCTCCAACTGCCTTTGCACCCATTCTCCAGTGACTGCATACATGGACAGAAAATCAGAGACCCCTAAAGTGTTACAGTTCTAAACGTGTCACCAAAGCAGCTGGACACCTCAAAGACAGAGACAGCATGCAGACCTTGCAATAAAATCTCACAGGCTCCCTGCTCTTTTGACAGGGGCAACTTCTAAAGCACACACACCCTGGCAAGAAGAGATTATTCACACCACTGCTCACACCAGCACTACATTCACTTAGCAGCCTCAAAAGTCTAGCTGCACTCCCTAGCTGACTGCGAGGACGCTGCAAGCTTCTACTTAGCAACAAGCGGAAAGGCAAACTCCACGTCCATGCTCACCACAGAACATCATCTGCATTTGAAATGTAGCAGTACTAACTCATGATGATGGAGTGGAATCAAATTTGTGTCAGATGATGTGGAATATCGACTTCTGCTTGATTAATGAGTTGCATTTCTGTATTGCTGTAGAGCTCTGCAGGGGTCAATCCCTCCTCTGAGCACATGCAACAAACCCAGAAGTGACCTCACCACCAGCATCCAGGCCATGCGTCTTCTCCTGACCTGTCAGCTGCTCACATAGAGGTGTCATCACATCACAGATTCACATCATGGCCTCATAATACTCACAATGCTCTCAAACACCCATTGCCTACCAGTTACTACACCAAAAGATTAGCTTCTGCTATGCATTATCAACACCTAGCCTATGAAATTTAAGAATTGCAGAACAGCCTGCAAGTAATTCTTGGCAACATTTTCTAACGGGAGGATTGCATGGGAGCAGTGATCATGAAACTGAAGACAGCAGCGCCTCGTGTCCCAGGCACAGGGAGAAGCCTTCCCGCATCTCAGAACTCTGGTTCCTTCCCCAATGCTGAACAAAACCAGAAAATCCTCCACACATCCAGGACAACAAGCATTCTCCTATTTTAGGCCCTGACAACTGGAGGCACGTGGAAGGACTCAGGCCAGGGCATCTCAGTTGGTGAAACCAGCAGAGACACAATTCAGCAACTCTTCACCCTGACCTAGGAGCATGGAAAGAACAATGGCAAGTGCAAGCACTGGCCGTTCATCAACTTTCAGGGCCCTGACAAGCAAAACAGCTCACACTTACAGAGCTCTTCTGCAAACACCCTTCACCCTGCTGCCAGGCTCACAGGTCGCGGCACAAAGCAAGAGGCAGGGAGCAAAAACAACGGCTAAGGCACGGCATCACATGCGGGCACAGCCTCTCTCAGAGCCACTCCAAAATGCAGTTTTCACAACAAAAGACACCATTGGGAAGGGCACCTCGCGACGACACCAGCAGCCTGCTCACACTTTGCCCAGCACCTACCAAACGCACCTCAAAGCAGCACCTGGGGCTGCGCTGGCAGCAGCAGCTCAGGGAAACGCTTTAACAGGGATCCCAGAGCCACCACAGGGCCAAAGCTTCCTGCCCCCAAACCCCACCGAGCCGCCCCGGCCCAGCTGCTCGCGGCAGGCCGCCACGTCTGCCTGCAGGGCAGCTCCCCCCTCTGGCCCACGTCGCTCTGGCCCCTGCTCACGGCCCCACCAGCCCCTGCTGCAGCTCCTGCAGCAAAGCAGCCTCGTCGCCTGCACCGCTGCCCCGGCCCGGCGGGAGGGCACCCGCCGCCATTTGAACGCGCCCGCAGCCCCCACCAAACGCTCTCGCCCGCTCGCTTCTCGCCTGCTTTGCTCCCGCTCCTCTTCCACCTCTTTCTTTGACGTCTTTTTTTTTTCCCCACATGTTGGACTGCAATTGGCTGGCAGAGCCATCAGTGAAACTGATGCCCGCCCTCCTCCTCCTGACAGCCAATAGGAGGGCTGCACTGGGGCGATGCCATGGCAACGCTGGGCCCTCCTGCCCTGGCGGCCAGCTCCGCCCCCTCCCCCGCGATCGGGCGCCATGTTGTGGGCGGCAGCGCGGGGTGCGGCAGGGCCTGGGGGCAGCGCGGCGCCGTGTGGGCGGGCAGTGCGGGGTCCCGGGGTGCGGCCGCTGCCCCGGCGGTGCTGGGCTGTGGGGCAGGGGCCCCGCGGGGCTGCTGGCTGCCCTGCGCCCTGGGGGCCGTGCGGGGCGTGGGGGGGGCAGCGCTGGGGCCTGTGCTGGTGGCAGCCCTGGCGCCGGCGTGGGGGCCCTGGGGCTGGCCGTGGTGCCGGAGCCCACAGGCAGCATCCTGCTGCCCCCAGGGCAGGGCAGGGCAGGGCAGTGTCCTCTCCCCCTCCTGTCCTGGCCCCCTGCCCAGGGCAGCCCCAGGGCTCGGCTAGGGAGCGGTGGTGTGGGGTCGTGAAGGTGCTGGGGGAGATGGCTGTGTTGGTCTCACCCCAGCACTGCCCACCCCAGCTCAGAGAAAAAACCTTGGCGTCAGCCAGGACCTGTTGAATGAGGATTGCACCTCCACCTGTTTCCAGGCTGCTCTCTCCAATGTATGTTCTTTTGGGTGCGGTGATTTGAGCCTAGTTTGCAGGAGGACAGGGGCAGTGGCCATCTAAAGATGGCATCTCTGAGCCCAAAACATGCTGTGCCAAGTTGGAAGGATAAAGGGGGAAGGAAGAGAGATTTTTCCAAACACCCAGTGGACTTGGGGTTATTACAAGGTGATGGTTTCGTTATGGTATATGGACATTTCCAGCAGGGTCTTGAGAGCCCCATGGAGCTGCAGGCCACCTCAGCGTCTGGGATGCAGGACCCCTTTCCTCTCAGAGCCAGACCCCAAAGGGGGACCCACTCCCAGGAAAACCTGTCATGGATTCCCATGCCCCCCCCCACCCTAAGAGGCGATGGAGCTGGCCGCACAGAAGCCTTGGGGCTCAGGACAGCCCCATCCCCAGGACCCAGCAGTCCTGGCTGTCACATTGTCCCCCAAGCCAGAGTGGACCCTCAGGCAGGGCTCTCGCAGCAGCCCCCAACCCTGTCCAGGCACCCCCACAGCCCGGGATCCACAGCAGTTTTGGCAGTTAACAGTCTCTGTGCGACACCTCGGGAAGGATCTCCCAAAGCCCTTACCCTCGGTGGAGAGCCGCAGGAGCGCAGGGGACAAGGAGCTGTGGTCCTGGCTGATGGTCCATCCAGCAGTCCTCCGTCTCGCTTGCCCTCTTGCTCTCGTTTCACATCTCCAGCCAGAGAAACGGGACGCTCTTCCCATCTCATTACCCAAAACTCCTTTCCAACATGCCCCTGCTCCTCCGCCTGTTGGTGAGGGGCCCCAACGTGGTCCCACTGCCTCCTGTCCCCTCTCCTTGCCATGGAGCCACTAGGAAGGGCAGCCGTGGGGAGGGTGTGAGCAGTGCCCAGGAGTGCCTGGGCCTCACAGGGAAGTGAGGGTCCCCACCCACGACACCGGGGAGACCTCCCTGTGATGTGGCACGTCCCATTGTGACCTCAGCTCATGTCATCTGGGGGCTCTGTAGGTCACTGCCATGGAGATGGCACAGCCAGGGAGAGAGCAGAGAGATTTCCCCTCATGTGCTGGAAAGCAGCCACCTGCCTTCACTGCAGTTATTTTCCATAATTTTCTGATAAATCCTTCAGGAATGTCTCCAGACAGTGTCAAAGACTGTGAAATATCTCAAACGGGGCACTGAAGATGTCACTTCTGCGCCCCTGCACCGACAGGTCACTGCACTGGGCAGACCTGTGCAGGAATCTGGGGTTTGGGGGCTGGCGTTTTTACAGGATCCAAGGCATGTGGGATGAACCAGCACAAAGCATGGCCACAGGCTGAGAAATGCTTTGGTGAGCCTCAAAACTGGTTTCTGCTGTGGGCCACTCTTTTTGTGGAAGCAGGATGCAGGACAATGTGGGACAGGACGTAGCTTTCCTCCTTTAGGCACCAAGGCAGGCTCTTTGCTTCTAAAAGTGCTCGGCAAGGTTTCTCAGTTGGCAGTGCTTGAGCTAGAGATGCTATGCCAGAGAAGAGCAAACATAGCCTTAACACACATCATCCAGAGGCCCTTATCCAGGACCCTGGAGCCTGCCAGGCTCCAAAGCCATGGGCGAGGCCAGGTAGCAAATGTGGGGAAGTTTTCCCATTTCCCATGAAGTTTGCCCATCTTTCCTTCTGGCTGAGCCTGAGGAAGCCATTTCTCATCCCTGGGCCTCATTTGGTCCTTGTGCTTTTCAGTGTCACCTTGGGGCTGTGCGAGAATTCTCCCCTGGGTACGCTCCTCAGCCCCCTGCCCTCCTCCTCCCCGCAGGCACCCTTGCTCTCCCGGGTCTGTACAGCCCCGACATCCTGGATCTCCCACATTTTATGACTCTGGGCTTCTGAGGACACGCCCACACACTGCAGTGCTGCTGTCCAGGCTCCAGTGCAGAGTCTATGAGGCAGTGAAATGCCTCAGGACGTGCATTTTGACTCACTCCGAAATTTGTGAGATGACCAGCTCCCAGCTCTGCAGCTGCTGAAGTTTGAGAGCATCCCTACAACCAGCCTTCCTGCTCTTCCTAATCTCTGCACAGTTTTGGGGCAAATCTTGCAGAAGGGAGACTCCATCCCCCTTGAATACTGTGAGAGATGTGGCTTTCCAAGTCACTGCAAAAGGAAGGACTCCTTTACTTCTTTGGGTTGCTTCTTGAGCCTGTGGCACCCGCTCTGTGATGCTGGGAGCCCCAGCTCTGCAGCCTGCTGTCTTTGCCCTTTCTCTCCCTTGTCTCCTGTTTGTCTACCCAAAGTCTTCTCTCCACACCAGGGGCATGGGAAGTGCTGCTTTAGAGAGCTCATTTGAAGCTGTGACACGTTGTGAATCTGAAGGCCTGAAGGAGGCTAGTCTGGGACATGGCTGTGCCCCCACACCCCCTCCTGTTCCCAGCCTGAGGATCCAGGAAGGTCTCCAGGGAGAGCAGTGGGCTTGGGGGTGGGTGGGATGGGTTTCCCTCAACATCCCTGGGTCCTGCATGGGTTTCTCTGAGTGCTCAGGAAAATCCCTCTTCTCTAGGGGCCTGCATCAAGGCTTTTCCAGACTTTTGTCGGAAACCCAGCCTGGTCCAAGATCCCCAAGAGCAGCACGGCCCCCAGCATCACCCGGGACCCCCAGGAGCTGTCTGGCTCTCTCTTCTGTTCCCACATTCCCCGATTAAATTGACAGTTTGTAGCCTCACCTTTACAACACACCACCTGGACACTGCAACACTGTGACTCCTCCCCTAGCTCATTCCCATAGGCAGCTGCTGATTTGTGACCTGCCTATTGGCTGGCAGGAGGAGGGGGGCGGGTCTGGATTTCACTGACGGCTCTGTCAGCCAATCGGAGTCCACCATGTGGAAGAAAAACAGACGTGAAAGAGAGAGGTGGAAGAGGAGAGGGAGCGAAGCAGGGGAGGCTTTGGGTGGAAAGCAGGACCGGGCTTGGGCAGCTTGTTTCTCACAAGACCGTGAGAAACGCTCTGCCCCCCCTGGCCAGTATAACTGCTCTGCCTGGCACTGAGGCACAGGAGGACTCAGGGTGGAGATTGGGCTCTGCAGTTAAGAGCCCCAGGGGCAGAGTTAGGAAACAAGAAAAGACCTCGAATGCGAAAAAACAGCATCTTTAAGTACACCAGAAACCAGCAGGGGCTGGAAAATGCCCCAAGCTGTAGTAAAAGTTTCTGAGCATAAAGAAAAATCAATAAAAAAAAACCCCTGTTCAAATGTGAATAATAGATGGATGTAACCGAGTAACCTTAAAAGAAATAGCTTCGGCAGTTACAGTTAAAACCAAACTATAACAACCTAATTGCCTTGGTAGGGTTTACTTTTTGTTTGGGTTTTACAGAATGACCCTCTGAAGAGCAACAACTTGAAAAGAAGCAGCCAGAAAGAGTGGTAGAATTGTTAGGCTAAGTAATGTGTTTTTTAAAAGTATCTAAATAATAGAATGAATCTAGGAGCCAGGAGAGAAGTAACATCAAAGGAAGATGGCAGACCTAAGAATGAGGGGATACACATACCAGGCTGATAACGAAACTCAACAGCTGTATTCTAGTGTTTGTAAAAATTGATGATCCTAAGGAAGGGGCTAACACCTTCCCTTGATGAAAGGAAAGGAAAGAAAGAGAAAAAGATGGTAAAATTAAGCATAAATGTAACAGCTGTTGATCTGAAGTTAAAGTTGTCTGTTTCCTATAGAGAAGACAGGGAAATACGGAAAAAGAATAATAAAAAAAAGGTGACCAACTCTATTTGAAGCTCCTCTAAAGGGAACTATTCCAGCTTGGGGAACAAACTGATCTTTCGGTGCAGGAAAGAAATGCCTGCAATTAAAGGAAATAAGATTTCTGTGTTAAGATATGGAGCTGGAACAACACTCGGATTCACCGAATTTGGGTCAATAGGCCAGACCAATCATGTTGCTATTAGGATTAAGACTGTTATTTTTAACAGTTGTTTACGTGTTACTGCAAATGGGCATGCTTTGCTTTTGGCGTCTATTAATAGCAGTGCGCATTTCCCCAGTATACTGTGCTTACCCAAAAGCCGCCCACTGCACACCAAGGGGAATTAGCTGACTTCTGAAATAAATGTGTGTGTCTGACAGTGTCAAGGGGTGGAGTGACAGGCGCCACACAGGCAAGCGTGGGACTCTGGATGGTGCAGCCCACAGAAGAGGGGTTTGCTCTGGGGTGATCCCAGGAGTTAAGGAACCCCGGGTGCATCACGGCTGGAGCCACCACACTGTGGGGTTGCTGCAGCCTGGGGGCAACCGTCTAACGACCCCACGACTGACAATTCCAGACAGAGGAGAAGCGACACCACAGACTCACCCCATAAACATCTAGGTGCTGTGGAACCATTCCCCACAGAACGACCTGTTCATGGCTGCTGTTGCCAACTGAGCAGTGCTGTGGGCTGAGCACTAGGTTACCTGTTGATGTGCATGCTGTTATTGACTGAGGCCATACAGCCTTTGTGTAACTGTGGGCTGGCGTTGTTTTGACTCGCTATAGAAAAGAGTAAGCCACAGAAGTTGGTGTGGACTCTGACCGACCATCAGCTGGCCAGTGGATGTCAATGGCGTGGTGAGGAGAATCCAGGCAAAACCGTGCCGGAAGGGTGGCCAATAAAGGGCGAGTGTGGTCACTGTACCGTGCATCTATGATTTAACTGTAGAGTTCTAATATGTGTATATATTTTTTCAGTTCTGTTCTATTTCTAGCTTTTTTTGTTATAACCTCTTATCTCTAATAAATTCTCATACTTGACAAATCATGATCTTTCGGAGTTCAGTGCAAATAAACCCGAATCTGAAAGAATCACAGGCGCCCCTCTATTGGCATGTCACAGGTAACACTCACAAGGGGCATCAAATCTCTTGAATGGGATGGTTGGTTACTGTCCAGATGGTGGTGGCAGTCTCCTTTGCCGGGGTCCTTCCAACAGTGGCTTCCACTGGATCAGATGAGACTCCCCGAACTGTTCTTCTGGGGAATTTTTATAGTCCAGCTGGCTTGTGGTCCTGTGTGACCTCTCCAGCATATGCATGAGCCATTGCTACTGATTACCTCAAACTACATACCAAAGCATCTCCTAACTCTCCTAAGAATGCACAGAAGACTGTCCTACATGGCCACTTCTTCATTTGCAGGAGCAGTTTCTACTGTCAATTTTCAAGGGTCTTAAATAATTACAATTTAATCAGTTCTGCAGCAGGAGCTGCTGCAGAGATTCTGAAACAGCCAGATACTCCACCTGAGATGGTACTCACCACATTTAAGCACAGGAATTGGTCCAGGCACAGCAGGATCTGCCCCTGGAAATCTCTAGAACTGTCTGAAACACCCACTTGGAGAGGTTCTGCACCAGTCAGTCCAACACTTAATTTGGAAAGTGGTAGGAGTTCAGTCAGTCTCCTAGTTTCAAGTCCATCCCCTGTCTCAAACCTGCCCATCAGCTCACCTGTGTGGATTACTAGATGGGGGAGTTCCTGGGCCACCCAGGGGATTAATGACTTGAGTGCTCTGAGTGTGCACACAGGCACAGGCCTGATAGCCTGGTGCCTACCCACACCACAATTCTAACTGTAAGAGAAACCTGAATTTCATACCTGGAACTTGATTTCCAGAGCTTTTGCCACAAGTACTGGCTCTTAGCTAGCACTCTGGCCTACCTCTGCAAGCAAGTGAGGCAGGAGAGTTGTTTCCTGTGTCTAAAGACAGGTGGGATGAATCAACCTTTATTTCATGGCATTGGATATAAACAAAGAGAAAATGAGAATCCCTTGTGCAGTTCTGGTCTCCCACCTCAAGAAAGAAAAGTAGGACTAGGAAAAGGGAAGGGAAAGTTGATGAAGGCAGCAAGGCGAATTTCACCACACATGACATTAGTTACTCTTGTCCCACCTTCAACTGACTGGCTTCTGAAATGGATCCTCCCAACCATACCATAGCGGGAAAATTCTTCCTCAAGGCCTTTTCAGTCACTCATGAAATGCAAATCCTCTTCTTCACACTGCCGTGGGTGATTTATCTGCTCACTGCCATGGGGCATATGGTCATGATAGCCATCATTTGACTCAACCACCAGTTCCACCCCTAGCGTATCTCTTCCCCAGCAGCTTCCCCTTCCTAGATATTTGGTTCCCTTTGCCCCTAAAAGGTTTGTCAGCCTCATCTTGGAGATTAAGACCATCCCACAGCTGCTTGCCAGTTCCAGACCGTGCTTTCCATCTTCCTGGGCACCGCTGAGTTCAGCCTGCTTGTTGTGCTGTCTTTTGATTGCTGTGGGGCCATTTGCAATCCATCGCACTGTACCATCTTTATGAAGCCCTGGTTGGACTCCACACTCATCTTTATCCATTGGCTGATGGCATCTCTATCCTTGCTCAGCCCCACCATCTTATATACCAAGGTACCCTGTGTCCCCAGTAAAGAGACTCTTTCTTCTGTGGCCTCATCCCTTTGATGAGAGCAGCCTGCATGGGCACCAGCTACCTTCAAACATGAGCTTTGCTCTCTCCTCTGCTGTGTTGCTGAGCTCCTTCACATTGACCCCTGTGTCTTATGCCTGCACTAGATGCACTATCCTGAGAATACCCTCTGGGAAAGCCATATGAAGCCTTCTTCACCAGCATAGCCGGTGACACTGCCATCGTCACTACTGCATATGGTAGCTCCATTTTTGGCTACGAGGGGCCTGAATACAGCAAATCCTTTGAACCAACCAAAGCCTGATGAAAGGGTTCAAGACGGTTACCTCCATGGTGAGCAGAGAAGCTGCTTTGCTGTAAGCTCTCAGCAGCTTTGCAGGTTCCTCTAAGAAAGTACATTGAGGAGAAGCATGATTTTAGCTGACATCCAGCAGACTAAGAAGACACAACATTTTGAGTGCTGGAACTTACCCAGCAAATGGGAAGCTGGGACTGTCACCTCTGACTCACTGAGGCTACAGTGATATTGCTGTAGGTGACTTGGCTTGAGCTTTTGCTCAAATAATTACAGCCAGTGGTTCAATTTCAGCATATCTTCCAGATGAACCTAGTCCAGAGATTCCCTTATGCCAGACTAGAAGCAGAGAGTAAGACAGAGCATCTGGGATCTAGGACTAACCTGAGCCCCAAGTTAAAATGCCAGTGCGAACATGGGGTATTGCCCACTACTGAGCTTCCCATTTTGCTCTCTGTGTAAGTCACCCATTACACTCTGAGACAGGGTCTGCGGGACAACAGAGTCTGTGCAGAACCTCTGGTTCACTCCTTGAAATCCATCATCTCCTTCTCCCCTCCACCCTTGTATTTTTGAGGCATCCTATTTGTGGAGTCTTCTGCTCCTTTCCTTTATATGTCTAAAACCAAATGCAAAGGTGGAGGGAAAAATGTCAGTATTTATTGCCTATGTTCTCCTTGGACTTCCTTCTGTTAGACGTGTTCTTTGGTTTAAAAAAGAAATTAGCAGCTAAATAAATGAAGAGATTTGAGACTGAAATAGTGAGTTTATCAACTTCACTGGAGGTGCCTGTGAGCAGCTGGTGTCTGCACTTGTTTTCCCTTGGTCCCTATTTTGTTAATGGAGGCAAAGAGAGAGCTCTAGAGAGAGGCTGGGTCCTCCCAGACTATAACTGGCATGTGAAAGAAGTGTTACCACTCTCTTCCAGACACTCTTCTCCCTCTCTGCACTGACAAGATGGGAGGAAGCTAACTTGCTCAAACTGAAGTGCCTGACTTTTAGACATCTGAAACATCACCCTGCTTAGTATTTTCTTTGTTCCAGACCCTTCCTATTTCAAATAATCAAAAGGACAGCCTTTAAGTTCTTTAAGGTGAGAAGATTCCCCCCCCTCCCCTAAAGGGAAAGCAAGGCATTTAGGTCAGGACATTTAATAACAATGGAATTTGGCAATGCTTTGGCAAGAACTCTATTTCAGTGCACAATGATATCAGATGAGACTGTCTGACACAGACATTTCCAATGACTGAATGGAACCCTCCTGAATTTCACTATTTAGAGTATTAAAGAAGGCAAGCTATACTTGTTCTCTATGTGTCCCCCTTTTCTGGAGAAAGAGAGAGGAAGAAGCTGTGGAAGAAAGCAGGGGATTACAGAAGAGATGCTCAGTACTGGCTTGTTTTGAAACCAGCAGCCTCACAGATGTTCCAAGTCAAAAAAGGCAAGCACCGAAAAGTAGAAGGAATAACTTTCCAAATACTTATCTAAATGGATGGACTGGCATCTGCAGATAATAGTAAGTACTTTTGCTGGGAGATTAGGTTGGCTTTTGAAGCACAGATGTGATGGATGTTTGCAATAGGTCTAAGTGAACAGGGAATTTCCCAGGCATGGCATGAACTAGTTCACAACCTCTTTACAATACTGTGCTTGTGAGAAAGAATCCTTTGTGAGCATTTGGAGAAGGTAGAAAGAAGACAGTAAAATCTCTGAGGACTGTAAATGTGAAGCGGAGAAATCAGGGTGCGATGAATGGCTGAGAGGAAAATTTCTGTCTGTGCTACCTAGAAAGCAAGCAAGGGAGCAAAGAAGGAAGGATCTACCCTCCCGTCGAGACTGTGAAATTCTCACGCTTGCTTCTTCGTGCTCCTGTCTCAGCAGCATGTACTGAAATTAGACATGGGACCAGGAAATGAAACTATAGTTGCTGAGTTCATCCTGGAGGGTTTCTCAGGGCTTGATCAAAGACTACAGCAATTTCTCTCCCTGCTCCTTCTACTCATATAGCTGACAACAGTGACAGGGAACACAATGATCATCTTCCTCATGTGTGTGGATCACCACCTGCAAACTCCCATGTACTTTTTCATCAGCAAGCTGGCATTCCTGGAAATCTGGTTCGCATCCTCCACAACCATCACATTGTTGGCGATTCTGAGCTCTGGAAGGAGACCAATCTCATTAAGCAGCTGCTTTGCCCAATCCTATTTCTATTTTGCCCTGGGTTTTATAGAGTTTGCTCTCCTTGTTGTCATGTCCTTTGATCGCTACGTTGCCATCTGCCAACCTTTGCATTATGCTGCTGTCATGAAGTGGCAGCTGCGCACCCACCTGGTTGCTGCTGCGTGGGTCCTAGGCTTCACACTCTTCAGCTACCGCCTGGTCTTGCTCTCAAAGCTGACTTTCTGTGGCCCCAACAAGATCCACCATTTTTTTTGCGATAACTCCCCCTTATTCACACTGTCCTGCTCTGATGCCAGCCTGCTTTGGAAAGTAGACACCATTTTCATATCGCTTGTAGTGCTGGCTTCCTTATGTCTAATCATAGTGTCCTCCATGTGCATCTTCCACTGTATTCTGCACATGCCATCAGCATCTGGGAGGAAGAAAGCTTTTGCTACATGTTCTTCCCATCTCACCAACTTAGCCATTGTCTATGGATGCTGCATTGTTCTCTATGCACGGCCCTCAGAAGGGGTTTCCTTGGAGAACAACAGAATTGTAGCTTTGCTGAACACTGTCCTGTACCCATTCTTAAACCCCTTCATCTACAGTCTCAGAAACGAGACTGTGAAGGTGGCCCTGAAGGAAGCCATTGGTCGTGCAAAGGTTCGGCTTTTTCCCAGTCATGATGCTTTTCATGACAGCAATTCTAATTATGTGTCATGTATTATATCACACACACATATGTATAGCTATTAAATATGAGTGCCTCAGGAGATTTATTTTCTCATTGGATTGTAGCAGTGAAAGGAAGGAACGTGAATTGTGTGCCTTGGTTGCAGGGGATTATTATAAACAAAATCTAAAAAATATTGATAAAATGTTGAACACACACACACACACACACACACACACACACACACACACTTCTTAGGAGTGGGACATAGACTGCCAGTGCATGCTGACACAAGGAAGTTTTCATAAGTCATCTCAGGAAATTTAGCTGAAAACTCTGGGGACAATGTCCAAGGGTTGTTGAGAAAAGCTCAAAACACCTTCTCTCCCTGAATAACAGAAGATGCTAAACATGAAAATTAAGCTCAGACACTACAATGGGTTCAAATTCATTGGATTCAAATCCATAATACATTTCTCAGTTTCATTAGTGTGATGAAGACAGCCTCATTGATTTGTCAATGATAGCCTGCAGATGATAGTTTTATTATTCACTCTGGAGGGAGATTTCTTAAAAATTCATATTTTCGTAAGGTACTGTCAGCATGTCCACTGTTTAAAGCCCTGCTTTATCTATCTCCATTGATGACTCTAGGATGCATTCTCCTGAAGGAAAAAAAAGAACATCATATTTCTTCTTGGAGAATTAGGCATTTTCTACCTTTGTTTTCTTTCCTGAAGGATTATTTCATCATCAAGATGTTTTTCAGATAAACTATGTATGCTTCTATCACACTTTTTTCTTCTTGTCCATGAATGAAATTATATATTCCTCCCTATCCCCCCTTATTTTATACTTCTGTCTCTATCCGTATCTTTATATGGCAAAGAGATGAGCAGAAGCATATACAATTGATAAAAGGAAACATATTTTAGAGAAATAATCAACACACAGAGATCTCTTTTCTCCTTTTATTTTGCATTCCACAGGGAAAAACAAAGCACAGAGGAAGGGAAGGCATTGCCATTGCTTTACTCCTGTGCAGTTGTTTCCAATCAGCATTTCATTTTATTAGGGCCTCTGAGGGGCAGAATTGCCCTTAACAGCTCTTTTAAAGTTTGTGTGTGTGTGTCCCATTTCTGAAGGGAATTCTACAAGGGTGAACTCTTTATAGGAAAATCCATCTCCTCATGTGGGACCCTAGGGAAGCTATGGCACGTTGGGTGACCAAAGCTCAGCCCAGCAGAGCACTTGGGCCCTCTTGGGCACCTTGGTCTTCCTGCTCCAGGTGGGTCCTTGTGCACCACAGTGAAGGATGTGGTGGCCCTGGGTCTTCCCATCCAGACCCACAGCTCCACCGGCAACACAGGGTTAGGGTATGCAGGCAGACGACTAGGCTCTGCCTCAGAGTTGAGATAACTGAACAGGGCGTGAGAAACTAGTGGCTATGAGAAATCTTTGGACACTGCAGGGAACAGAATGAGACCCTGCCAAGTTCCAGACAGCACGGTGACAGATGGCTGGATTTCAGCGGTGCTTAAGGGAGAGTTATATGAGAAAAGGCCAAGCGTCACACATAACTGTCATATTGGGGATCCTTCGGGGAGTAGACTCTTGCAGCACCAGCAGTACTGAGGTAATGATATCAGAAGCACCACATGAGCCAGGGGTTACCTAGCTAACAGTACCAGAAATATTAAACTTGAGTACATAGGCAGTAAAGCTGGCACCAATGAAGAAAAAAATACTTAGAGATGGGCTGTTTATTTCAAAGGGGATAAAGCTGGAGAAAGGGAGGGATCGAGCTGCATCATGGAAGAAGCAGCATGGGAAAATGGAGGCAAAGGGAATAAAAGGGACCAGTCATGTGTAAGCAAGCTGCTGGCAAGGACACTTGTCTGGCCAGGCTGTGTACCTGCTCTCTGCAGTGTAGCCTATCACTGTATTAAATCCTATTCCTAGCTCTTTTCTGGGTGAGCGTGCTCGCTGTTCTGCATGAGCGCATGTGTGGAAGGCTTGCAGACGTCAAGGCAGCCAGCTACCAGAGACACCCCGTGCGAGGGTGCGTGTGAGGTCTCCTGCAAGCTTTGAGTCTGATTAGCTGGTGAGCAAGAACAGGACCAGGCCGTTTGTATCGTTCATGTTTATGAGTGCTGCTCACGTCTCTGTGGTGCCTGTAAAGGTACTGTGCCCCTGCCGGAGTTGATTCTTTGGTGGTCGACCATGTCCGTACAGAGTGTATGTATGCCTCTTGGAAGTACATGCCCTGTCTCGCTGCTGGCAGGACCAGGGAACAGAGAAGTGCAGTAGTTTCCCTTCCAGTGGACCAGGAAGGAGGAATCCTTTATTCAAAAATCCATTGGATCCAGCATCCTTTAACAGTGCAGGCCTTGGAGGTGCTGCAGCCACTTGGTCTTGATGTCGAGGTCCCGCTTCTCTGTCACCTTGTGGTTCCCAAAGGGCACAGAGGCTTTGGGGCTGCAGCATGAAGGACCAGCTTTAGCACACATCGTTCTAGTTCCCCACTATTGATTTAAGCAATACAAATACCAAGATCTTATAAGTGTTTGGGTCAGTGATCCCCTAGAGTCAAAGGGAGTTTTGTTTTGTTTTTTTTTCTGATCAGACTTTCCATCTGCCAGCCTTTATCATAAAAGTGGCTGGGGTTGGACAGGCAGTGCCATATGATCTACCCTCCATTTCTAAACCATCCACAGAAAGTAGCACTATTTAGTCAGTCTAAATAGCAGGGGCAATGGCCACTGTTTTGTTGGTGGTCCATAAACAGGACAGTTGTGCTAAGCAAAACTCTGTTGTCTAAGGATCTGATACACATTACTAAACACATCTTCATCATGTCCAAGGGTAAAAAAAAAAGCTGGGCTTTGCACAAACATCTCCATAGCTGCATTATTGCCATTTCTGCCTGCTGTGAGACTGCAGACAACACGGGCACAAGAATAAGGTGCCTTAACTGCAAGCTGATGTGTAGATCTGGGGCAGCACAAGGCCCTGGCTATTAGTCTTTAAATGGTTTGTCCAGTATTTTGTGAGAGAGGTGCCCAGGCTACATGGAAAAGCACCACAAATGTAAAAGCTGGGAATGCTTTTTGCACCGTGAAAAGATATTGAACATCAGCCAGCACCAGTGTTTCACACCTGTGGTCAAACCCCAGAAACAGGGAAGGGCTGTATTTGCTGTGATGTGTAACATGTGCAGGAGACTGGAACCAATCACATTTCTCTCCTGGAGGTAGCACTGGAAGTAGCGTGGGATGAAGAAGGGGTGGAAAGAAAAGCTCGGTGAGAACGGGAGTTCAGGAGGGTCACGAGTCTCGGGGACTTTCTGGGGTTGGCTCCGCCCGTGCCGGCTCAATGGTCTCCATGGCGAGGGACAGTCTGTGACACACCATGCTGCATCTCTATGGTCACCTGGAGGGGGGGGGGCACCCTCCCTACCATCTCTATGGTCAGGTGGCTCCTCTGGGCTGGCCTCCAGCGCTTCTCTATGCTCTCCTGGCAGAGGGACAGTCTGGGATCCCCTCTCCAGCCCCTTTCTTGGGCTGCTGATGGAGACAAAATTTCAGGGCCACCCGCTCATGGCAGATAATGCCAAAGGCTGCGATGGCCCCTGGGTTGTTCGCCCACTTCTGAAAAAAAGGCTGCGGCCTCCCGGGGCTCCCATCACGTGCACGTGCGTCCCCTTGCAGAGACTCGCCCAGGCCCCGGGGCAGAGCGGGGCCCTGTGGCAGCAGCGCCCCAGCAGCAGCATTTCCCCACCAACGCTCCCCTGCAGCACAACTCCCGCAGCCCAGGGCCAGCCCAGCGCCGCTCCCCCTCGCTCCCTGCCCTCCAGCTGGCAGCAGCCGCTGCAGGCTCCGCACACACGAGCACACGCCGGGCCGCAGCATCGCTCCGGGCTCCCTGCGCAGCAGCCGCCAACACCCGCCGCTGCTGCAGCTGCTTCTCCGCGGCCTCGAGAGCGGCGCCGCGGCCTCGAGAGCGGCGCCGCAGCGGCGCCCAGTGGGGGCGGGGCCGGCGGCACCAGGGCCGGTGGCCATGGACACACAGGCCCCGCCCCCCACAGGGCCGGAAGTGCCGCCTCCTGCGGAGCATGCGCACTGGCTCAGAGGAGGGTGGCGAGGGGCGGGGGCGGGGCTGCCCGGGCCCTGCGGGGAGGGAGGGGCCGAGAGGCGGCTGGTGCCGCGCGGGGCAGCGTCTCCCGGCGCGGGGCCGCCTGGAGCCTCGAGCCGCAGCGCCGGGAGCTGCTGCGCTGGGGCCGAGGGCCGAGGGCCGCGGGCTGGGCAGAGCGAGCGGCTGTGCGCACGGGGGCAGCTGGAGCCGCCGCGGCCCGGTGCGTGCGAGCAGCTGCTGGGGAAGGCCCGGCCCGGCCTGGGCCACCTCCGGCCCCGCGGGAGCCCCCGGCTCTTGCGCCCTTGTGCTGGCGGCCCCGCGGCTCAGTGCTGGCTGCGGTGGCCGTCTGTCAGTGCCGTCCCGGCCCCGAGGGGAGGGTGCGGGTGCATCTGGGCTTGTGGTGGCTCCAGGCTGGAGGTGACAGCAGGCGTGGTGGAGCCAGCAGAGGTGCTGCTGGTGCTGCCTGTGGGCAGAGTGGTGTGAAGGCGCTTTCTGAGCTTCCTCGCAGACCTGCTGGTGTCTCCGTGGGCTTCAGAGTCTCGGGCTCCTTTCCCTTCCCCCCACTGCAGCAGCAGGGATCTGGAAGCAGAGGCTCAGGGAAGCTCCTTGCCTTTGGTGTTGTCCCTGCCTGGAGCTTCCTGCTGAGAAGCCCCTGGGGAAGTGTGGGGGCGAGCGGGAGCTGTGAGCAGCCCTGCCCCACGCAGCCCCTCTGCATGGGGAATGAGCCTGCCCTGCCGGGGCCGCTCCTTCCCCCGGAGCTTCCGCAGCCCATGTTCACCCTGTTTGTAGTTACCCTTGGACGTTGCCGGGAGAAGGCTGGGTTGTGCTTTGTGTCTGCTGGGAGACTGATGCTGGCGAGTTGTGACTGAAGGATCAGCATGAAATGTGCCTCTGGCTAAAAGCTGGACTGGAGCACACAGGCATTTTTTGTCACCTTGGGTTTTCCCTTCTGAAGTACCAGCATGTGCTGACCGAGAATGGATTTTGATAGGAAGGGATTTGCACTTAAAATCGACGCCCTGATTTTTTTGTAAGTCAAATTCGGTAGCATATTGACAGCCGATGCTCTCTGTATGACAGGAAAGGTGCAGTTAAGGATATCGGCTTTGTTCTGCGGACGCTTTGTACATCTGATACCCTCGACGCTTGGGCCTCTGGCCAGCAGAGCACTGGCACAAGAGCACCGTGATGCAATGCTGCCGCTTCACTGTGGAGCGTGAGAGAGTCAGTGCAAGAGGGACGGGGGCTTCAGCCAGGGCCTGTGGGGTGGCCTTGGCCCTGGCACAGTGATGCACCCAACGTGCTGCCAGCAGCAGCAGCTGTGCAGATCTGAGCATGCACTGGTGCAAGAAGAAGAAATATGTCCTGAGGAGTCATGTTTTAACTCTGCATTTTGGACACCATAATTCATATTGCTGTCATGTACCCTGATAGCAGTTTTTTCATGACTATCCCTTCCCTCATGTGTGTTGCTTCTATGTGAAAGTGCACAAGTGATAATTTCTGCTGTTTTACTGTCCCTGTAGTTCACACCCTGTAAAGCCTGATTGGAAACCTGTTGTTAAAAGTGAGGGCTGGCTAAGATAAGAAGTGGAGCACAGTGAAGACACCTGCCTTGCTCTGCCCTGGTCCTGGAAGTGGTCTGCTGCAGGCTAGGCTGCCTCTTGGAAGGCTTTGTCATCTCAAAAGTGATCATTACAGCAGTGTGTCCCTGGCAACTCTAGGCGCTAAATTCCACAAGGATGCAGAATTGGTTCACTTTTTAGGTCATTTTCAGTGTACAGGTTTTGGAAGGAAATGATTTCTTCTGTGTGTGTCTGAGAGGGCTTGCAAGCATTTCCATACATAATGTTCTTTTGTCTTCCCTCTGCTGTTCATTCTTGTTATCTCTTTTTTGTTCTCTCCCTCCCCACTTACGCTTTCTTGCTCTTAGCATGCTGCTGAAGCAAAGGAAAGGAACTAGGGGGTGTGGGGGGGGAGGCGGGGGGGAGAGAGGGTGCTTAAAAGGTGCAGAAGGCAGGTATGTAAAACTAGGGAGCCCTTTTAAAAGATATGGATTTTCTGCTCTCCTGTTATGGGGAAAATCAGGAAATTGAGGGGAAGAACAGAAAAGATTATTAATTAACAGATTAACAGAAAAGAAATATTAATTGCAATTATTTAATGGTATTAACTCCATTCCCCCACCCTTCAATCTCAAGGGCTTAATTTCATTCTGGCTGTCCCAGGGGCACGATGGGAAAGGGCAGAGTCAAGAGGCTGCGGCCTGGCTCTTCAGTGCAGCCACAGGGCAGAGGGCTCGAGGGTAGTAAATGAGCGTGGGGAGAAACAAGCCCATCTTCTGAACCTCAGCACCCAAGTTCAGCTTTTTTCCCCCTCTTTTTATGGTAGCAGGTTGGGGGTTGATGTCACATCGAGCTGAGGGGGGGTGTAAAACCATGCTGCAGCAGCACACGGTCCATCGCCTACAGTCCTGCTCTCAGCCCATGTCAGTCCTTGCAGTTTTGTGATGAGAGGGATTTCTGTCTGAAAACAAACCCCATGAGTAGGAAGAGGATCACAGGAGAGGGGAGCACCTGCTTTGCGGGCTGGCCTGGGGTTACAGCAGCTGGAGGAGGTGCTGAAGCTGAGCCCACAGTGAGGGAGTGAAGCTGCAGGTTGTCACGCTTCATTTGGAAGGAGACTGTTCCCATCTGCCAACCTGATGGTCAACCAGGTGGCCAAGCTGGTGAAGAGAGCCTTAAAGTGGGAGTGAGTGGGAGGAGAGGGTGACTCAAAGAAGAGTGAGGATGTAATGGCATGGGATGGCAATGAAAAGGTGCAGGGTGATGTGGGGAAGAGAAATGCCGAGAGAGCAGTGGGAATGCAGGGAGCTCTGCCTAGGGACGGACAGTGAGGCATTCGAGAGTGTATGGGTGAGGATTAGGGGGCAGACCAACAGGGGTGGCCTTGTAGTGGATTTCTGCAATGGATTGTCTGAAGAAGGGCAGCCTCTGCAAGGCCCAAGGAGCGCTGAGCTGGGGAGAGGAAAATTTGTCCTGCTCTGCAGATCCCAGCTCCCAGGCGGGCTCAGAGCTGGAACAAGAGGCTTGGAGGCAATGACGTGGTGATGGATGTCCCCACGGTGACCGCCAAGGCATTGAGATGGGGATCCCCACAGTGACCACCAAGGCATTGTGATGGGGGGGTCCCCATGGTCACCACCAAGGCATTGTGATGGGAGTCCCCACGGTGACCACCAGGGCTTTGTTGATGGGGGGTCCCCATGGGCACCACGAAGGCATTAAGATGGGGGTCCCCATGGTCACCACCAAGGCATTGTGATGGGGGTCCCCACGGCGACCACCAGGGCTTTTTGATGGAGGTCCCCACGGCGACCACCAGGGCTTTGTGATGGGAGTGGCGTCGTGCCCACAAGGCCATTGTGATGGGGCAGTCCCTGTGGTGACCGTGTCCTTGCTGGGGCCAGAGCCCTGAGGTCCTCACTCCGAGGAGAGCGGCTCGATCAGGAGGAAGCAGCTCCCCTTGGTGCCAGAGTGGCAGGTCTCTGGAAGAGGATCCTGGAGATGGGCAAGGAGCGGCAGGCAAACGTCTGCTCCCAGCCCATGGATGGGCTTCCAGGCACACAGGAGCACAGGAGAGAGGTGAGTGATGGGGCTGGAGGGAGAGGCAGGCAGCAGGGATGGGACCCGCACAGAGAGCACAAGGACGGTGGGGAAGAGGAGCTGGGGCATGAGCTCCTCCAGCAAGGGGGTATTTATTCCTAGCCTGGGGATTTTCTCGGAGACAAAGCACACCAACCTGGATGCTCCAGGGCCCACACAGACCCCGTGAGCTCTGCGCTGAGAGGCAGAGAGCAGCTCTGGGCCAAGCTCAGCCGGGCCATACTCGGCCATGATCTTCCATTCAACACGGGGCTGAGGTTCCCTGTGCTTCAGGGGCCCTCGTACCAATGCAATCACCCCCATCATGTGCCTCCTTCTCCCCATAGGTGGGCCAGCAGGAGCTGCACTCAGCAAGGCAGCACATCTGGACGCCAGCTTCGTCCCACCGAAGGGACAGGCCGCCTTCGCTCCCCAGCCCACAGGTTTCACCGGCCTCTGAACACGGCATTGCAAAGGTACAGAGCTGAGCAGTGGTGGTGGCAAAGCCCCTGCCTGATTCCCCATAGCTGCTGAGAAGCAGGCAGGAAGAGCTGGGAGAGACCAGGAGGTCTCTGCCCCCCGACAGGCTGACTGCCTGCTCTGCACGGCAGTCTGCAAGGACATGCCGCAGGGTCTCCAAGGGAGCTGCCTTTGCCTGTCTCTTGCCCCACAGTGACAAACCTTCTCCCCACCCAGCCTCTGGGAGCAGGGCAGCAGCCGCCTGCGTGGGAGAGTGCTTCTGTTGTCGAGGGCATCAGGAGCCACAGGAAGCTTCCACCTGGGAAGGATGGAGGGCGGGGGAAAAGGACAGCAGTAACTTGGCCTTTCTCGTGGGCTTTGATTGCAGATGGTGGAGGACACTGCAAGGGAGGTTCCCGTTGCGGTGCAAGCTCTGCATCCCTCCATCGGCCTTGTAAGGAAGGCTCCTTTGGGACACAGGCAGACACTGCCTGGCAGGACTTGTGCAAGAGCAGAGACACCACATCTGCCTGACTTACCACCTCTGCCAACCAAGGCAGCTAGGCAGGCACATGGAGGCCTGGAGGCCTCCGCAGGTAAAACATCAGGATCTACAAGTCGAACCAAGCTGCCTGCTCTGGAAACATCCTGCAGATCTTCTGCCAGAGGCAAGGTCAGTGCCATGGCTACTGAAGGTGTGGTGGCCAGGAGAATCCTGGAGAGAGTGACCGAGGGATTAGAGAGGCTGGCTGCAAATTCCAGCCAAGCTGCTGCCAGGGAACACTTCCTGCCTATTAGTGGTGCTGGGATGGCTCTGGACTCAGGCAAGAGACGGGAAGAGGAAGAACTAAAGCCATCCCGTCTTTCCTTGCCTCCCCTTCAAAAACCCAAGCAGGAAACGGTGACAGTGTGCTCCCCCCTACCCCAGCCAGACCTCTGCATAACCCCGCTCAGGCGATAAACATCACTAACAGTTGTGATGGCTGCACCCAGTTCAAATCGAAATTTGGGGAGACGGATAACAGCACGATAGCCAAGGGCTAATTGAGCATGCACCAACCCAAATACAGTTGGCATGCAAATATGACTACAAGTCAATCATCTTACCCCGTAAATAGGAGGCAGCCCAGAGCCCGTTGAGCTCTACTGCATGGCAGCGGGCTGCACGGCAGGATCTCCTCTTGAACAGGGACACCTCTCAAGGTCACTCCTCGAGGTTGGGAGATCCCTTACCTGCAGCAGATCCTCCCTAAGTGACTAATAGTGCACTGAAACTTTGCTAAGTTGCATCTTTGATTGATTGTGCACATAATCCTTTAGACATAAACCGTTGACCAAATCTGGGACTAAGATTGGATCCAGTCACACCCAGACTCCTCTGAGAAGGAGTTTGGAAAGCAAGGGGGTCCACTCTGAACCTCGTGACTCAACGGGAGGGCCTCCTTGACAATTTGGTTTGAAGCTTATATGTAGTTATTGTTTTACCCTCCATGCAGTAAATAACTGAGTGTACCTTGCCATCAAACCTTGTTAAATCACTGTCTTATCTCAATAAAACATATTGCTGCTTCTCCCTTATGAGTGAAGTGCATCACTCATCCGCAACAAATTGGTGTAGTCGGCAGGATGGCAAGTAGTATCACCAATTATTTTGGGAGGCATGGAGTGAACCCGAGTCCCAACTTCTCAGAAGAATGGGCTCGTGACAATTGGCATAATTGGGAAGCTGTTGAAGAATACCTAAAAGTGACCAGGGGCCATAGAAAGGATGGAAAAGGGAAAGGAATTAACTGCAAGATGCGAGGTACCTGTTTAGAAGCTGCATATCAAGAAAGGAAGAATAAAAATAAAGAGGAGCAGGACCTAAAGGAAGAAATAGAAGAGCGAAAGGCAGCTGAGTTGTTACTGTCTTTGAAAATTGAGCAGCTGCAGAAAGAGTTACAGGAGGAAAAGGAGAAAAGACAGAAGTTGGGAGAAAAGGTTGAGCTGATGCTTATGGGGGCTTCCCGCCCCCCTGACATTGTACAGATTAGGAAACGAATAGTATGCCCTGAAGATTGGGATGGAGACATGTGGGGTGATCCCGATGATAGCGAGCCAGGAGAAGATGATCCTTTGTCCCCCTCAAATCCCCCTGAATATGAAGCTAGACCCACTGTTAAAAGGGAATGAACTGAGGGACCTCGGGGTGGTGCTCCACGATATACTATGCGAATCACTCCCTGGGATCCGTGACAATTGACAATTTGGCAAGAGAGATATCACAGAATCACAGAATGGTTGAGGTTGGAAGCAGAAAATATAAGCAGAAAACCATGTGAAATTGAAACAGAATACTTGTGGTGAGTCTGCCTAAGTGGCGGTAACCGAATAATGCTGAGTGAGGACAAAGCAAACAGCTACTGTGGTGTTAAAGAAGTTACTTGACCCTAAGTTTCCCGAAGCAGAGTCTTAGACACAGAGTATCACAAACTGATTTACTAGAAGTGGTACAGCAGCAAACAACAGCTCGAGCAAATAAAGCTTGGAGTTGGCTGCACCTCACACTGTGACCTGGGGCTGATCATATTTCCCATGTCTGCAAAAGAGGACCAAACAACTCTTTTATCCCATGTAGTGCAGTGCATTCATACATCTACAAGGTAGAAATCTGCAAGGGGAAGGCAAGAAGGGAATGGGAAGGGTCTTCGTTTCACTCATTAGGATAGCAGGCCTTTCCCCAGAGCATGGTTACTCCCTGCAATGGCTTCACAATGGAGCTATAACACCAATCCCATGCTGAGGGCTATAGTCAGTGATCGACAAGTGACGGCTTCTCTAGCCTTTCCAGTCTCCTCCTGAATGACTCTCTGCTTTGCTCCTTCACAGCGAGACATGTCCTTCCACAAGCGCACCGACTGGAGAGTCCAGCTTAGACTGAGGGCATGTGGTGGATGCCAAGACCCACAGGAGTCATGCTGTGGCAGAGACGTTTCTTCTGGGAGCATCCGAGAGAGGAACACCGTGGAGGAAGCGGAAGAGGAGCAGCATGCTCGCTTTTCCCCCTCCCACCCGGCTGCCGAGGAATTTGCCAGCTTCATGGACTTCCTCGCTGACAGGGAGGTGTTTAACAGCCTCCAGACAGTCATAGAAGAAACCACCCAGAAAACAGAGGATGTCATGGCGGCATATGGAGAGCCCAGCTGCAGCCCAGAGACTGAGTGTCAAAGGTGTTCCTGTCGGACCGAGAGGGGCCATTTCTACTCCTGCCACTACCCTGCCACCTCCAGCTTAGGAGGGCACTGGGAGAAGCAATGCATGACCAGAGCTGGGCAGGACCTGGAGTGGAGAATACTGGACCCGTCTGCTGCCAAAATTGCATGCAGGAAGGACAGGAAGCGGGTGGAGGAAGCGGTGAGGGCTTTTCACCCAACTGTCTCTCTCTTCTAAATCGTGGGGCCCTGGGCCTTTTCCCAGAGTGCAAAGCCACAAAGACTGTGATCTGATTTGATTGGAAACTGAATGTATAGCGTTGTATAGAGATACATGCAGCAAAATCTCAGCCTTAGCCCCTTCCTGTGGGGTTTGCATTATTTGCATACACGACCAGCTCTGTGTAATGCCCTTCTCTGCACCCAACAGTGTGAATTTGGGGTGTAAGGGATTGAGAAAGGAAGGCGGTGGAGACTTTCTCTTCTTGACTTTCATCACTTGAAAGCCGAACGCCAGCGTGAGCAGGAGGCACTTTTCTTAAAGGCACGTGCCTCCTACGGGCTGCTAATAGTACTGGGCCATTCCTCCTCTTTGGGCTACAGGGAGGCCCTGAGGGGGATCTGGCAAAGGCTCCGTCTCCACAGAAAAACCCTCATTCCACAGAGCCTTGAGTATAAGCTTCAGATTCATGCACGTCAGCACATGGCCAGAGAACAATCTTGGTGGTATAAGCGGGACAAATGCATGGGACAAGATCCTGGAAGAAGAGCAAGTACATGCTGTTTTGCTCTAAACTAGAGTCATGGCGTTTAGTTATCTAAAGCCCCCCATAAGCCAGACAGTAAAAGTCTACAAGTTTTTAAAATAAGGACAGAGGCAGAGAGATTTTGTATGTTCTGCTACCTTCTGAGCTATTCAGAGTAGACTTGGATGAAGCTGTCAAGGTTTTTTCCCACAGCTATGAAAGCTACAACTATCCCAGAACAGAAGCTCTTAGAATCCATAGTCTGCTCATTTCTGGAGGGTGGGGCTTGAAGCAAATCCCCTGGGAAAATCACACTCAAATTGCAAGAACTGGCAGCCCTGAATGTGTGGCTGAATGAAAGCTGCAATCTGGCTCTGACACTCATGATCCTGCCCTCAAGCCTGGGGAGGCACAAGTGCCACCTATGTCATGAGCTCAGCTGTGCTCACAGCACTGCCCAGCTCTCTGCAAGCGTTGGCAGAGCATGTGCTCAGCAGCATCCCATGGTGTCCAAACCATGACATTGGGCTGCCTGACCTGGTGTCCACCTTGGGGGCAAGATCTGAACTTGCCCAGTCAAAAACTTGGATTCCACTAGACCTGTCATTAAAACTCACTGAGGCTTGGACCTCAGACTGGGCTTTGGCCCCTCTTCAAACTAGAGATGGGATTTGCCTAGTTTAGCCTTCCCTCACTGAGTCTCTGTGCTTCACGGGCTTACTCTGGTAAGATTTTCATCCTCTTCCCTCTTCTTGCAGACTGTTCATGAAAAGGCAGCTGAATTTCTGTCTCACAGGACCAAGATGAGATCTGCACCAGGGGCTAGCAAAGAACGTGAAAAAGAAATCACAGCTGTCCTGAAAAAAGCAAGCCCCCCGAAGCTTCTCAGGACCATCATGGCCAGTTTCCCTCCGGCACTCCTCATTTCTTCAAAGAAAAGACAGCATTATTCTCAGCCCTCCAAGATCTCACCAAGGACATTGTTGTCCAAGTATTCAGTGCAGTAATGGAAGAAGGATCCCACCTCCCTGACAAGTCCTGGGGACATGGGGAGAGCAAACCAAAACCATCTGCGGAGGAACCTCAGCCCAAGCCTACATCTGTGCCACCTCCACTGGCTAAAATTGCTCCAAGACCACCCCTGGAGAAACCTCCACCTAGGCTAAACAACAAGCCACCTCCACTGTGGAAGCAGAAACTTAAAGCCAAGAAATTGGAGAGGATCGAAGAAAACCCTCCACTTTCCCAGGTAACTTTCTATTTTTCCAGCTCAAGCAAAATGACATCCTGGGATCAGTCGCATGTTGCAGGTGTTTTTTCTTGGTATCCCATCCAACTCTGCATGATATCTGCATGATTTGTAGCTACAATGTCTGCCTAAGAATCACATCTTGCTCCTTTACATTGCACTAGAACAATGTAGTCTTCAAATTCAGGTATTCTTAGGGTTGTCCCTGAAACGCTGCTTTTGGAGTAGTCGCACGATAGCCAGTGTGCTTTATGGGCACAGTGGAGACACGTGTGCATGATGTCACTGCAGCTCTTGCTTTTACAGTAGGTGGTGCGTGTCTTGTGCTGTCTGTCTTGAAGGCAGATTCACTTCTGGCACAGGTAGCAATGTAAGATGAGCTCTACAGGGAAATGGGATACAAAAATCGTCTCCAGCAAGACAGTCCAGGTAGACAGGCCTGAGGACTTCAGTGAGGCTGTCTCGGGGCTCAGGCAGCTGCAGGAGTCACGTTTCTTATAGCCATAGCGCTTCCATAAGCCTTCACATGAACCCCTGAGCCAACAACCATACACAGTCCCAAGGTGAGGCAAGAACAGCCTTCCTGTACTGGGGGATGATAACTTCAGTGCTCACTGAGACTGACTTTTAATCCCTTTTCTACTTCCATCCTTCAGAGGGCAATTTTTTCTCTGCTGCATTTCTTCCAGTGTCTCTCATGTGGACTGAAAACACATTAAGTCATAGCTGAGGCTGAGCTGAGCTGTAGCATCCATGACTGGTGACAGATTGAAAGGCAAAGATGCTACTTTTGGTTACAGATGTCTCTGATGCCTCACACTGCTGAGGTCCGCTCAATATCCAAAGCTGCTGGTCATGAGAGAGTTGGGGCAGGGAGCCCTTTGACAAGCCAAAATGATGGTTCTCAAAAAGCGACTGTTTAACTGTGTGGATTTAGTCTAGACTCCCACATCCCATCAGCTGGTTTGTCACACCAAAACTCTGTCACATCTTCAGCATAAGAGGCCATTTGCTCTTTTCCACTCCCACCTTGCTCCCTTGGCTTCAGTGGGCATGGCCCAAACAAGAGCAGAGTTTAGCCTGGTTCTGGTTTTGACCAAAGTTAATCAGAAGCCACTACTACCAATAAAAAAGACACCGCAAAGGGGTCTGCATGTTTAGAAAATATTTGCTATCTTTCACATTCCAAATTGTAACGAAATATATAAAAAAAATTTTTCATGCTGATTCTCTCTTGGCAACTGGACATATGGATAGGCGGGACCTCATCTCCCCCCAAGGAGCCAGCTTGCTAAAAGGGTGGTGAAGAAGAATCAGCTCGGAGGAGGCAAGCGTTTCCGAAACGAAGAGCAGATTATCAAGCCTCTTGTGGAAAAGGCGGTCAGGCACATACTACGCAAGTATAAGAATGAACGATCACTTTCAGAGAAACTTGGATTTAGCTCTGTTCTGGTAACAAAGGTGCTCCTTGAGATGGTGTTGGGCTTTAAAAAGCTGAAGGGCAGTGGCATACAGTTAACGTCGCAGATTGACTGGGCTGAGGTGTATAAGCAAGGAAATCTGAAGAGTTCTTCTCAAGCTCGAAAGCTGACAGCAGAAGGGATGGGCAAGAAGATTTCTCCTCAACGAGAAATGATTCTCAGCAAAGCAGAATTGCCCAAGAAACACATTAGGCAGCATGCCACTCCTCTGCCAGCACCCACAGAAACAGCACCTCCAAAATTCCCTCAGGTGCTAACACAAAAGGCAGAGGACTCACCACAGCTGGCCGCTGTGCAATTTCTCGGGCAAACATCATCTTCTACAAAACCAAGGATTGCAAATGAGAGCCAGAGAAAACGACCTGTTTTACCAAACACTCAAGTCAACACCTCTGCAAGGCCGCCCATACCTCCTCCAAAGCCTGGTAGCCAAAAGCCACTCTCCTTCTTCCCAGACATTGCAGGAAATCGGACGGAGCCTTCAAAGCCCTGTGCCCACTCTGAAAGAGCTAGTGCTACCCCTGAGAGCCTCGGGACCCTGTTTACCACCTTAGTATTACACAGAAGAGTTAATTCCACAGCTCCCTGGCAGCAATTAGCATCTTCTCCAAAACCAGGTACCTCCAATATCTCAGATGATTTAGCAGACACAACAGCCCACTCCCCTCGAGCTCGAAGAGAGAGCCCATCCTCTTCCAGGACTGACACCAATGGCGAGAGCAGCCCAAACTCTCTGACTCTTTTACTGGCCACAGACCGCCACGACTCTCTAGGAGTGCTGAGGCACTCCTCTCTTTCCCAAAGACCACAAGGAGGGCACAGGCACCAAAAGCCCTCTGCTGTTCTCCCCCCGATTTGAAATTCTCTCTGTTTAAACATGAATATCATCGTACAGATTTTTGCCCAGTGTGTTCTTTGTCTTTACCAGTTCTACTTATTCTTACAATCTTCTGAGATGGATTCAGTGTGAACAAGTGAAACATCAGTTTTTGGCTCTCTCATCCTTCAACAAATGTGCCAAGTGATGAGATGCTGAGCACTGCCACAGGTTCTTTGCAAACCATTGGTTTTTTTGTGGCTTCCGTCTCTCCTTGGGAAACAGCGCTACTGTTATTAACACTGTTGGTCATTTGTATCATGGCCATGCTTTGGGGTCACAGGGAAGAAAACTCTGCTCTTAGCCGTGGGAACGGATAGCAATGTTTGATGTAGGGTGAGGTTATGACCATCAGTTCATCAGGGTGGGGGAAAGAAGGACACAGAAGGAAAGAAGCAAAAGAAGGCACAGACTGTTTGCAGGCTTGATTCTCCACAGTATGTGTTCATGCACTGTCTTTCCAACCCCACCTTCTCCTGGCTACTCTCTGAACAACTTCAAAAAAACACCTTCTTTCCCACAAGAGTCTTCACTGATTTCCCAGCTTCTCATATATTGTTACTGGGTAATTCTAAGAGCTAGGGCATATTGAACTGGATTGGCTCCTGTGGTGTTAGCCAGGCATCCAAATGGTTTTGTTAGTGATGATTTATATTTATCTATTTCGACAGGAATCCAGAACCTTTGCAGGTGAACACCATTCATCAGCATTTACCTTTTAGTATTTCTTTGAGTGACCTCTCTGTGTTAACCCAATGTAGTATATTTAGCATACAGGTTCAGAGTGGCCTAAAGGAAGGACTGCCTCGTTTAGAAAAACCTCCTGGCCAAGAGATCCCACAAGTACTCTGGCATCCTGTTCCAGTGTTTGACTACTGTCACGGTGAAAAATTACTCCTACTGTCTAACTGGAGTTCCCCTTGCTCCAGCTTCTGCCCATTCCTGTCTCTGTGCACCTCCAAAACAGTCTGGCTCTCTCCTCCCTGCGGCCTCCCACGAGACAGCCGCAGATCGCAACAAGATCACCCCTCAGCCTTCCCTTCTCCAGGCTGCTCCAGAGCTCTGATATGTGTATTCTGTTTTTAGTTCTGTTCTATTGTCTCCTGAGATTTCTGTCAGCCTGTTTCTCCAGACTGTCAGTGTCCATCTGAACAGCAGCCCATCACACATTTCAGAGAGCTTTGGGAACCTTTGTGTAAACAACTGGACTGAGCCCTTGATGTCTATTTTTTAGATGGCTACGTCACAACAGTGATGCTACATTTAGTGAGCTACATCACAACAGTGGTTGGAAACACCCTCATCACCCTCTTGTGGTGGCTGTTCAGCACCCTCACAAGGGAATCTGTCTTTCCTGGGTGTCTGCAGTATTTCCACTATCTTATCCAGGACATTGTTGAGCTTTCTGACTGGGAAAGATCTATTTCCATTATTGGCTGCTTCATGCAAATTTCTTGCTCTTGTTTTCTGGCAACAGCAGTGTGTTAAACTTTTAGTTTTAATGTCACATGATCCCTATACAGCCATATGCAGAGCATTGCACTATGAAACCCTGATGAATGGGAGGATCTGCCTCCCACTAGCAGGTGGATCTGGGACGGGAGGATTATTTGCAAGCGCAATAACAGCACTTTTTAGTCACAATTGACTTTTTGTGGTCACAATGAAATCAATCGCTTCTCCTGCAACTTCACCCCAATGGTTAAGCAGTGCTATAGTGATATCAGCCTGATTCCGATGGTCCACCCCTTCATTTACAGCCTGAGGAACAAAAAGATACAGCAGGAGGTCTTGGGTCTCAGACAGGATTAGCTGGCTCTACAATTAGAATTGAGTTTCTTGAAAGCCATTCTCTGTTCTCTGAGGAGCGTGAGTGTGAATGAGAATGTGAAGCATCAAGATCCAGATTATTATTAATGAAGGTGCCACATTAAAGTGAGTGCTTGAGAAGCTGTTAGCCCCTGTTGTCCTGTGGACAGACAAAGGCATGTCCCCTGGAGTAAGTAACATCTCCTTTAAATTTAGGGCAGTCATTCACATACGTTGGCAAAAGGTGAGACTACTTTACCTAAACATGGGTGTCAGGTACCCGCTGAGATACCCTCAGGTATCTGAGACACCCACAGAAGGCTGGTAGATAGGACATAAATGTACTTTTCCACAGCCAAATTTAGATTGCTATGTCCGCATTTGAGCTAGCGTCTAAATTCAAAGGACTGTGATCAGTGATACAAAGTCCAACTGGTGGCCAGTTAACACTGGTATTCCTCAGAGGGGCAATGTGGAAAAGAGAGGGAGAGCAGATTTGCTGGAATGGCCTTCAACACAGGGCTCTGCTGTATGGTTAATCCTCCCTGAAGGGCTATGTCAAAATTACTTGGTCCTGGAAAACAGGAAACAAAGAGGTAGACGCTGACCGACTCTCGACATGAGAGCAGTACTGCCTTGTGACTACCATGTTTCCTGGGGATGGAGGGGCATTGCCTATGTTTATGCAGTAGATTAAACACCACTGTCTGGGCTGGTAATCTCTGGGGTGCCTGCTGTTCCCTCCAGAGACTGTCATGGACCTCTGCTGAGACTTTAACCAGCACCAGGAGGCCAACTGCAAGGGCAGTACCATTCAATTGCGTCTGGAGCCCCTGTGCCGTGACTGAAAGGCTGAGAGCTTCAGCTGTTTGCGTAACAGGCAACTTAGGCTCTTCAGCAGGGCCTCAACTGGCTTCTGAATACATTGTAAAGGGGCCCAGAGTGTAAGAATTTGCCTTCAGTTTCAGTTCTGCGGGAGACACCATCTTGCCCAAAGCCACACAGGGCACAAGCGACTTGCTCTGTGGGTAGAGCCCAACACCCTACAAAGCATAAAAGAACTTGGGAACTGGTTCTGATGATGACTAGGCTGTATGTGATAACTGTGCTCGGGTTGAAATCATGTCTGCCAGTTTTAGATAGCTACATTTGATCTCATTATGTAGGCTTCTAATATGTCTTTGAAAAGGCATAGGCATCCCTTTTGAGATGATTCATCTGTCCTACAGTAGATGAAAAACAGGTTCCTATAGGCACTGTTGATTTCTCCTGGTGACTCTAAAGGCTTGTTCTTAGTGAACATCACAATTTACATAGGTAAGAGACCAACCACTTCTCTAAAGGTAGGGAAGGGCATCCTAGAAAATCAGAGACAGCCACATTGGGCTGTGACATATGACTCAAGACCTCCAGGAGACCAAAGCTTTCTTTGAACATCAACTGGAGGCCAGGCAGGCTCTCCTGGGACATATTAGGTAACTGGATCCCAAAGTGTGGGATTCACATTACCCATCCTTAGGGATGAAAGTTCAGTTCTGTATTTAAACACCTAAAAATGGCTTTTGATAACGCAGATGTCTACATGCGAGTTAGGTACTTTCAGTTCCTGCTTTAATGAAATCATTGGACAGTTGGTGAATACAGTCAGTTGGGTCTATAGAGTTATTCAGTAGCAAGACTCATTTGCCCAGCTGTAGGCATGTAGCTCCAGTACAGAGCTGGAAAATATGCTATGGGACTTCCATAACACCTGCACTCTTGTGGAATGGTGAGTAGAGGCCAGAAGGGATTAACGACAGATGCAAGGAGTTTCATACACGATGCAGAGATGTCTGAGGCAGTGCCTCTCACGTTGCCCTTGCTTTCAGTGAAGAGGAGGTGGTGTTCTGCCTGGGTTTACATGGTAACATATAGCACAGGATGATTCACGCCCCAGGAACATCTCCTGCTCTCTGCTGCTCAGAAATGAGGCCGGAGATACCCAGCTTGTCTGGCAATGGCAAAACCTGGGGGGAGCAATTTCTGCTGAAAACTCCTTTTCTGGTCAATAGAGAGACTGACTGACCTCATGTACTTTGGAGAGCAGGTGCAGGCGAGGAGGGATCCCGCTCGGGAAGTGGGTCTCTCTCCCCCACAACAGTGAGATTTCCTTGTTCACGATGGTTTCCAGCATCATTTGAGTTGCCGTAGGCTGTACTGCCTAGCTTCCCACTCTCAGAGTGTGAGGATCTCCCTCAGACCCTGCCAACCCCACAGAGACATCTGGGGCTCTGTACAGTCCTGCACGCCCTCGATGCTCCTGGGCACCCTGACTCTCCCAGTGGGGCTGTACAGCCCCTGGTCTGTGTAAGCCCTGCAGCTCAATCCATCACCAGGCACAGGTCAGTCACTCTCACTGGGAACAGGCACCAGTGCTCTTTATTTTGCATTTGTAGGTGGATGTTCACATTTTGAAAGCACTCCATCCCCTTTACTGACAGCTCCGTTGCTATAAAAGGGAAAACAGGTAGAGTGTCAGCAGGAGCTCCCACAGGAGCTCCCACGTCTTTGCTCTGCCCTGGAGGTGCCATCCCCTGGGGCTGGCCAAGCTTTAGGGCCAAGCACACTCCAGAGTAATCGCTCAGGACCTGCCTTTGAGCTTGCTCATGTTGCTCTTCTCTCTTTTGCATAGCTGCCTTTCCTAGGACGCGCTCCTAGTCCTTCCTGTCCCATCTCAGCATCTTCTCCTAGTGCTAGGGAGTTAAAAAGAAAGCTGTAGAGTTGTATGTATAGGGAGAAGGCAGAGAAATACTGGAGGCCTAATTTAGGCCGTATATTATGGGATCTGCTTCTGAAGAAGTGGCAAGGTCTCTGTGATGCGGTCCATGGGCCCTTGGTGCCCATGACAGGGTCCCATGTGCAGCTAGTCAGCGAGGGGCTGAGTCAGGTGGGCTGAGACCTTGGCCTGAACAGGGATCGACCCTCAGGGCAAGGGGTCTCAGTGTCAGTGCTCTGTGATGGAAGGACAGACCAACTGGTTTGGAAAAGGCAGAGCCAAATGTCAGAGGGATCCTTTTGTCTTCAGCCAGAACTCACATGTGCCATATTGAAAGCCTATTCAATGCTATTCAATTCTATTTCAAGTGCCCAAGAACTTCCTCTTGGATGTCAGGGACATTCAGTTCAAGGCCAGACTCAAAGAAGACCTGCTTCTGTCTCAGGAGGGCTGTCAGAGAAAGATCTCCTTTCTCTGTTGGTGCTGCCATCTCAGGTTTTCTACCTGTGCCCAAATAACTGAATTCCACCACTGCCTCTAGGAAAGTCCATCCCATCTACATTCAAGCAGCTGCATAATTGGGAGGCACATCACACCAAGGCCTCCGCTGTAGTTTCTGCACTCTCAAACCCTTCTAGCTCTCCCACCCCTGAACCTCTTCTCATCCCAATGATATGAACAGGGACTGTGCTAATGATGTCCACAGGATGGCTGGATCACAGGCTCTTCAGGCCCAGGGACTCCTTCAGTGGCACCTTGTCCTTCCTGGAGATCGGTTGACCTCTTTCACAGGCCCTGTGGTGCTGCAAAGCCAGCTCAGGCAGCAAAGCCCTTTCCTGCCATTTCTGCACAGCCCAGCTCTGTTTTCCTCCAGCCTCAGGTACTGCAGGGTTTGCTCCCTTAGTGGGAACCTCCTTTCACCATTACATTGACACCTGCTATCTATGCCAGCATGTCCCTGCACTGAAGTGGGCCATTGCACATACAGTGTCCTTGACTCTTGGTAACATGGTTCACCATGAGCAATCTGTGCTCTGTGCCACAGCTGAGGCTCTGCAACCCAAATATATGCAAGCGAATGCAGCCTGGGGCACAGACAAGAGCAGATGGAGATGCACAAGTTGTCACAGGACACAGCATTGCCAGAATAACTGAGATGTGGTGGGATCACTCACGTGACTGGAGGGCTGTGATAGCACAGTCCAAGCTCTTCAGGAGAAACTGTTGGGGAAGATGAGGAGGGGTAATGCCCTTTCTGTGAAGGGGCAGCTCAGATGTATGGAGCTCTTCCCTGGGATGGACAAGGAGCTGCATGAGAGCTTGTGGGTAAGCATGAGAAGAAGGATGACATTGTGATGGGAGCTACAGACCATGTGATCTGGGTGAGGAGGTGGACGCAATCTCCTTTAAGCAACCTGAGGAAATCTGTGGCTCACGGGCTCTGGTTCTTATGGGGAGACCATAATCTCCCTGACGTTCACTGGAAGGACAAACAGCAGAGTGCAAGGAGTCCAGGAGGTTTTGGGAAGACGTCAGGGAAAACTTCTTAGCACAGCTGCCAGATGGGCCAATAAAGGTGATGCTTTCCTGGATGTGGAAATTGCAAACAAGGAGGAACTGCTCAGGCATGGGATAGTCAGTGTCAGCCTTGCCTACAGTGACCATGAAAAAGTGGAGTCCCAGATCCTGAAGGGAGCGAAGAAGGACAGCAGCAGAGTACAGACGCTGGGCTTCAGAGGAGCAGACTTGGGCCTGTCCTCGGGACTGGTGGGGGAGCCCATGAGAGGCAGCTCTGGAAAACTGGCAGGGCTTTAAGGACAGCACCCACCAAGCACAAGAATGGTCCATCCTGATGCACAGTAAAACCAGTAGCCATGTCAGGGGACCAGCCTGGCTAAAGAGGGAACTCGCACCTGAACTCCAGGGCGATAAGGTAGCATATGGGAAGGGGGAGGAGAGAGAGGCTGCAAAGGAGGAATTTAGAAATATTGTCTGGCAAGGTAGGCATGGTGTTCGGGAAGACAAAGCTCCCCTAGGATTGACACTTGCAGAGGATGTCAAGAGCATGAGGATGAGCTGCTACTGCTCCAGTAAGAATAAAAAGGAAAAGGCGGGCTCACTGCTGAATGGGGCAGGGAATCTAGTAACAGCAGATGCAGATAGATCTGAAGAAACCAATGCCTTGTTAGCGTTCATTTTCACAAAAAAGGTCTCTCAGGCTGTTGTGCCTTACCTCAGGACTCCTGAGGAGAAGAAGAACCAACAGGGGGATGAGGTTAGTGAGGGATTACTTGTGAGACCTCAAACTATGCAAGTTAATGGGGTTGGATGGGCTGCATATGAGGATGCTGTGAGAGCTGCCTGCTGTCATAGCAAGGCCACTTGCTATCATAATTGAAAGACTGGGGAGACTGGGCAAGGTCCCAATGACTGGAAAAAGGCAAATGTTACATGCATCTTCAAAACAGGCCAACAGGACTACCTGGGGAGCTGCAGGTAGTTTAGCCTCACTTTGGTGAGGAGTGTGTCATGGAGTGAATCCTCTCACATCACATTTCTGGGCACATGAAGGAGAAGAAGGTGATAGAGAGCAGTCAGCATGGATTTACCCGGGGTAAATTGTACCTCACCAACATGATTGACTTCTATGATTAAATAACTGCATTTGTGGCTGGAGAAGAGTAAATGACTTTTTTCTGGACTTTAGCAAGGTGTTTGACACTGTCTTCAACAATATTCTTGTTTGCAAGTTAGAACATTACTGCCTAGGCAGATAGACAACCGGATAGGTAAAAAACTGCTTGGCTAGTCAGGCTCAGAGGGTACTGGTGAATGGGTAGCACTCTCCCTGGTAGCCAGAGATAAGTGGAGTACCACTGATCTCTCCAGGAACCTGTCCTGTTTATCATCTTTATTAGTGACACGGAGGAAGCAACACTCATCATGCTTGTAGATTGCCCAAAATGGAAGGGGAAGACCAGTCATATGCTTGAGGGCTGCCATTCAGAGGGACATAGGCAGGCAGGAGGAACGAGCTTCAGAAACCACACAGTTTCCAACAGTGGAAGTAGGTCAGCTTTCTTCTCCTCCTCCATTCAGAATTGTTCAGATGCAGGGCTTCTTGGCAGGACTCCCCCAAAGGTCTTGATCAATCCTTTGCTTCACTTTTAATTTCCCCCTTTTTTCCCCCCCTTTCCCCCTTCTAAGTTTGTGCCTTTTAACATCCTTATCCCCTCCCATATAGTCAGCCCACACCTGCTTACCCTTTCCTGTTTTGTGGGTTTGGGGTTTGGGTTTTTTTTTTTTTGACACAGAGGAACTTCAGTCTAGAAGGACCTTGAGAAACTTGGGTGATTTGGCCAACAGACACCTCATGAAGATTTACAAGAGAAGTGTCAAGTCCTGTGAGTAGGGAGGAATAACCGCATCCATGGGGAGAGGTTGGGGGGACCTGCGCTTCTTTAGCCTGATGAAGTGGAGGTGAAGGGCAGGAGAGAGAGTAGTAGCTTGTGACTGCTTGAAGGGTGATTTCAGAGATGATGGAGCTTTTCTTGGTAGTGGGAAAAAGCATGAGAAGAGAAAAAAGCCACAAACAGCAGCTTGTGGGGTTCAGATGTAACATTAGGAAAAGGAAATGTCACTTGAAGGGTAGTGCTGTGGTGCTACAGGTCACCTAGAGGGTGTCTGTGATCAGCCCCTGGCTTTGTGATTCAAGGAAAACCAAGTGAGGACAGAGAGACATGAGTAGAGGTAGGGACATCCATGGGTGAGAACAAGGTGGCAAAGCAGGTTGGTGTGTACAGTCTGCAGGGAAACAGACACAGGTGTGGGACAGCATAGGACAGCCTGTAGTGGAGACAGCCATGGGCACTGCCAAGGCTGAAGGCTGCCTACAAAACTGAACTCTTTGTCCTCTTGGCTATGGCTGTTGTCCCTGCCACTGAGGCCCTCAAGAAGATGTTTCCTTAAAGCACTGTGACCTCGCTGCCTTCTCGTCCCCGGGGACTCAGGAGGTGCTGTATCACTGTCCTGCACTCGGCATTGCACACCCCCACCCTCACACTGCCCCCAGAAAGAGCCCTGAGCAAAGCGCGAGGGAAAAGATCACCCTGCCCAGGGGCTGGGTGTCAGTGCCTGGCCATTCTGCTTGATAAAACACATCAAGGCTTACTTGGCATCAGAGCCACCCACACATTGCCTTTGCCTACCTGCAATCAGGGCCTCCAGCTTTCTGCTCTCATCAGCCCCTGGGGAGCCTTCCTTGGTAACAACCCTCAGTGGGACCCATTAACGCTCCAAGAAACTTTGGAATTTACTTCTGCTTTTAATTTCTTGAGAGGCTTGTTCAATGTCCCCTCAGTCTTGGGAGGCAGTACAATGTCCCCCCTCAGGTTCATAGACTCAGCACCAAATACACTCGAGAGGCCATTAAAATGCCAAAAGCCCTCACAAGGCATGTCACTCCCCCTAATTTTCTTCAGTTCTTGTGTGCCTAATTGGAGGGGATTCAGGAGTGTATTTACAAGAGCAAGATTTCCATGAGCACCTGAAAAAGAAGGGATTTCTCCTTTTTAAGCTTCCTTTATTTTTCAGGTTACAGAATAAGTGATAGCCACATTCTCCAATTTGTACTGACCCAGAGGGTCTCCTAATGAAGTCCAGACACGTAGGAAAAGCAGAATTTTCCATATGAGACCTTTATGGACAACTTTCCTCCTCACCTCCCCAACCCTGCCATTTCTCTCATTAGCCACTGGGGACTTATATGACTCTTGTTAAAATCTAACTTTTTTCCACTTGAGTCTGTAGCTGAATGTTACAGCTCCTACGCACCAATTCCCACCTGCTTTCCTTAGACAACTAGCTGCAGACACAGGAGGATTTTTCTCAACTGCAAACAAGCAAAAATAAAATAGGATACAGTTTAATAAAAGGTAAAAGACGCTCCTCAACTGTATGTTAAGTGCAAGCTGCCTCCAGTGTGGTCCACTTTCCACAAGGAATAACCCTCCTTGAAATGATTTTGACAGATAGATAGGAAAGGAAAGATAGAAACAGAACTAAGGAGTTGGCTAAAGAGAAAGTAAGACTCCTTAAAGATGAGGCAGGCTTCAGACGCCCTGAAGCTCAGAGCAGCAGCTGGAGAGTTGAGAGGCATCTGATGGATAAAGCGTAAGATATGTCTAGTTCGTCTGATGCAAAGATGCCTTTAGAAATGATCAGTTTAATCAGGACATGTGAAAATATGTGAGGAATTACTGAGGTTAAATCCACAGCATAATAAACAGAGCAGTGGTAACAAATTGAGGGGCAGATCAATATTTCTTCTCCTGAGATTCATACCCTGCCTGAACATTTCCACTATTTTATCATGGGAAAAGTGGACATTAAAATTAGTCATTTTAGCTGATGAAAGTGTGCTCATATTTTTTAAATGTTGAAAATTCTTCTCCACCTTTTCAGGCAGAGCTCTGTTCTAACCACAAGCACCCAGTGGCACGTGGAGAGGTCCTGGTATGTCTGCGGTATATCCCTAGGCCTGGGAGCTCTCACAGGGGACCTGCGGAAGACCGGAGCCCCTTGAAGCTGCAGATAGAGGGTGGGTAGAGTGGACCAGGGCACCTACAATGGCACCAGCCACCAGTGACCCTGTGATTGCATCCCACCCCAATTCTGGAAATCGCTTTCCTTTTCCAAAAAAAAAAAAAAAAGTATATTAAAAAAAGACAACAAAGCAAAGACAGACAACAAGAACACAAAAAAATTTAAAAGCTGGGAAGTGTTACAAAACATTTCTTCATTTTAGATCATTTTATTTCTTTCTTTCTTGTTTCATTTTTTATTGACGTTTGGTATTATCAGGCCTGCACCATTAAAAAATATATTTCTGTGTCTCACACAGAGCCCAGTGGCCCAAAACCACTCGCAGCCCAGGGCTGTCCATGCCACTCCTCACTCTCTGCACAGACCAAGTCACACCCACCAGAGACAGGAGTGACCACTAAACCCACATCCTAGCCCTGTGCCTGTTGGTGGCCTAACAGGTACTCAGGCAGGCAGGACCTCGCAACCTCTTACCCCAGACAGGAGTCAAGTGCTGGCCTATCAGCTTCACCCATAGAAGTCACCTCACAGCCACTTTCCCACTCATGTGTCTGCTCATCGTCCATCACCTGTAGAGGCAGAAGTGACCTCACTTTCATCTTTATGATCATGGGCCTCCTACTCTCCTATGAGCTTCTGAGAAACAACTAATCTCATAAAAATGTCCCCAGCCATCAGCTTCCTGGTGGCCTATCAGCCACAACTGACCTCATAATCACCTACCAAGCCAATGGGCCTGCTGCTGGTCTCTTACCTTGCCTTATGGACATCACCTCAGCATGTTTTTGGCTTCTATCCAGTCAGGTATTCATGCAGGCGATGATTTTCAGGGTCCAAAAGCAATGTTGTGATTTTCTTTGTTTTCAGCACAAAAAATAAGCTCTGAGCCCTTGAAACATCACTCACTGTTGTATGTGCGTCTGGGAGAACTTGCTGTAAGAGGCCAATTCTTTTCTGAAGAAATACTTTGTCTTTGGAAGTTTTCCTTATGTGCCCATTCTGAAAGGTAATGACTGTGGCACTGCTGCTCAAAAGAGTACCTCTGAGAGCTCTGTCACGGCAAGACCATTTCCTTGTTCACTATGCCAGGGAAAAAAGTCCCACCATGTCAAAACTGCTCTCTGCCGCCTCCTCCTGGAAGTCAGCCCCTGGATGTCTTGTTTCAGGGCCCAGGGCAGTGCATGGTTTGCAGGTTGCAGCAGAGATCCACAAGGCAGCGAGCCTTTTGGCAGGGAGAACTCAGAACCCTGCCCCCCCTTCCCCCCATTTCACTGGATTGGGAGGTTACTTGGATGCTTAATTAAGAGCAAAGAGTTTCTAGGATACTGCTATATTAGAAGAAAAGAGAGTCCGCACCAATTATGCTTATTGGTAGTGCCCCCCCCCATAAGACAAAGTGAATAAAAAAAGCTGTTGTCTGCATGCTATCACTGGCAAATCAGTGAGGCTGTCTTCATCACACTAATGAAACTGAGAAGTGTTTTATGGATTCGAATCCAGTGAATCTGAACCCATTGTAATGTCTGAGCTTAATTTTCGTGCTTAGCATCTTCTGTTATTCAGGGAGAGAAGGTGTTTTGAGTTTTTCTCAACAACCCTTGGACATTGTCCCCAGAGTTTTCAGCTAAATTTCCTGAGATGACTTATGAAAACTTCCTTGTGTCAGCATGCACTGGCAGTCTATGTCCCACTCCTAAGAAGTGTGTGTGTGTGTGTGTGTGTGTGTGTGTGTGTGTGTTCAACATTTTATCAATATTTTTTAGATTTTGTTTATAATAATCCCCTGCAACCAAGGCACACAATTCACGTTCCTTCCTTTCACTGCTACAATCCAATGAGAAAATAAATCTCCTGAGGCACTCATATTTAATAGCTATACATATGTGTGTGTGATATAATACATGACACATAATTAGAATTGCTGTCATGAAAAGCATCATGACTGGGAAAAAGCCGAACCTTTGCACGACCAATGGCTTCCTTCAGGGCCACCTTCACAGTCTCGTTTCTGAGACTGTAGATGAAGGGGTTTAAGAATGGGTACAGGACAGTGTTCAGCAAAGCTACAATTCTGTTGTTCTCCAAGGAAACCCCTTCTGAGGGCCGTGCATAGAGAACAATGCAGCATCCATAGACAATGGCTAAGTTGGTGAGATGGGAAGAACATGTAGCAAAAGCTTTCTTCCTCCAGATGCTGATGGCATGTGCAGAATACAGTGGAAGATGCACATGGAGGACACTATGATTAGACATAAGGAAGCCAGCACTACAAGCGATATGAAAATGGTGTCTACTTTCCAAAGCAGGCTGGCATCAGAGCAGGACAGTGTGAATAAGGGGGAGTTATCGCAAAAAAAATGGTGGATCTTGTTGGGGCCACAGAAAGTCAGCTTTGAGAGCAAGACCAGGCGGTAGCTGAAGAGTGTGAAGCCTAGGACCCACGCAGCAGCAACCAGGTGGGTGCGCAGCTGCCACTTCATGACAGCAGCATAATGCAAAGGTTGGCAGATGGCAACGTAGCGATCAAAGGACATGACAACAAGGAGAGCAAACTCTATAAAACCCAGGGCAAAATAGAAATAGGATTGGGCAAAGCAGCTGCTTAATGAGATTGGTCTCCTTCCAGAGCTCAGAATCGCCAACAATGTGATGGTTGTGGAGGATGCGAACCAGATTTCCAGGAATGCCAGCTTGCTGATGAAAAAGTACATGGGAGTTTGCAGGTGGTGATCCACACACATGAGGAAGATGATCATTGTGTTCCCTGTCACTGTTGTCAGCTATATGAGTAGAAGGAGCAGGGAGAGAAATTGCTGTAGTCTTTGATCAAGCCCTGAGAAACCCTCCAGGATGAACTCAGCAACTATAGTTTCATTTCCTGGTCCCATGTCTAATTTCAGTACATGCTGCTGAGACAGGAGCACGAAGAAGCAAGCGTGAGAATTTCACAGTCTCGACGGGAGGGTAGATCCTTCCTTCTTTGCTCCCTTGCTTGCTTCCTAGGTAGCACAGACAGAAATTTTCCTCTCAGCCATTCATCGCACCCTGATTTCTCCGCTTCACATTTACAGTCCTCAGAGATTTTACTGTCTTCTTTCTACCTTCTCCAAATGCTCACAAAGGATTCTTTCTCACAAGCACAGTATTGTAAAGAGGTTGTGAACTAGTTCATGCCATGCCTGGGAAATTCCCTGTTCACTTAGACCTATTGCAAACATCCATCACATCTGTGCTTCAAAAGCCAACCTAATCTCCCAGCAAAAGTACTTACTATTATCTGCAGATGCCAGTCCATCCATTTAGATAAGTATTTGGAAAGTTATTCCTTCTACTTTTCGGTGCTTGCCTTTTTTGACTTGGAACATCTGTGAGGCTGCTGGTTTCAAAACAAGCCAGTACTGAGCATCTCTTCTGTAATCCCCTGCTTTCTTCCACAGCTTCTTCCTCTCTCTTTCTCCAGAAAAGGGGGACACATAGAGAACAAGTATAGCTTGCCTTCTTTAATACTCTAAATAGTGAAATTCAGGAGGGTTCCATTCAGTCATTGGAAATGTCTGTGTCAGACAGTCTCATCTGATATCATTGTGCACTGAAATAGAGTTCTTGCCAAAGCATTGCCAAATTCCATTGTTATTAAATGTCCTGACCTAAATGCCTTGCTTTCCCTTTAGGGGAGGGGGGGGAATCTTCTCATCTTAAAGAACTTAAAGGCTGTCCTTTTGATTATTTGAAATAGGAAGGGTCTGGAACAAAGAAAATACTAAGCAGGGTGATGTTTCAGATGTCTAAAAGTCAGGCACTTCAGTTTGAGCAAGTTAGCTTCCTCCCATCTTGTCAGTGCAGAGAGGGAGAAGAGTGTCTGGAAGAGAGTGGTAACACTTCTTTCACATGCCAGTTATAGTCTGGGAGGACCCAGCCTCTCTCTAGAGCTCTCTCTTTGCCTCCATTAACAAAATAGGGACCAAGGGAAAACAAGTGCAGACACCAGCTGCTCACAGGCACCTCCAGTGAAGTTGATAAACTCACTATTTCAGTCTCAAATCTCTTCATTTATTTAGCTGCTAATTTCTTTTTTAAACCAAAGAACACGTCTAACAGAAGGAAGTCCAAGGAGAACATAGGCAATAAATACTGACATTTTTCCCTCCACCTTTGCATTTGGTTTTAGACATATAAAGGAAAGGAGCAGAAGACTCCACAAATAGGATGCCTCAAAAATACAAGGGTGGAGGGGAGAAGGAGATGATGGATTTCAAGGAGTGAACCAGAGGTTCTGCACAGACTCTGTTGTCCCGCAGACCCTGTCTCAGAGTGTAATGGGTGACTTACACAGAGAGCAAAATGGGAAGCTCAGTAGTGGGCAATACCCCATGTTCGCACTGGCATTTTAACTTGGGGCTCAGGTTAGTCCTAGATCCCAGATGCTCTGTCTTACTCTCTGCTTCTAGTCTGGCATAAGGGAATCTCTGGACTAGGTTCATCTGGAAGATATGCTGAAATTGAACCACTGGCTGTAATTATTTGAGCAAAAGCTCAAGCCAAGTCACCTACAGCAATATCACTGTAGCCTCAGTGAGTCAGAGGTGACAGTCCCAGCTTCCCATTTGCTGGGTAAGTTCCAGCACTCAAAATGTTGTGTCTTCTTAGTCTGCTGGATGTCAGCTAAAATCATGCTTCTCCTCAATGTACTTTCTTAGAGGAACCTGCAAAGCTGCTGAGAGCTTACAGCAAAGCAGCTTCTCTGCTCACCATGGAGGTAACCGTCTTGAACCCTTTCATCAGGCTTTGGTTGGTTCAAAGGATTTGCTGTATTCAGGCCCCTCGTAGCCAAAAATGGAGCTACCATATGCAGTAGTGACGATGGCAGTGTCACCGGCTATGCTGGTGAAGAAGGCTTCATATGGCTTTCCCAGAGGGTATTCTCAGGATAGTGCATCTAGTGCAGGCATAAGACACAGGGGTCAATGTGAAGGAGCTCAGCAACACAGCAGAGGAGAGAGCAAAGCTCATGTTTGAAGGTAGCTGGTGCCCATGCAGGCTGCTCTCATCAAAGGGATGAGGCCACAGAAGAAAGAGTCTCTTTACTGGGGACACAGGGTACCTTGGTATATAAGATGGTGGGGCTGAGCAAGGATAGAGATGCCATCAGCCAATGGATAAAGATGAGTGTGGAGTCCAACCAGGGCTTCATAAAGATGGTACAGTGCGATGGATTGCAAATGGCCCCACAGCAATCAAAAGACAGCACAACAAGCAGGCTGAACTCAGCGGTGCCCAGGAAGATGGAAAGCACGGTCTGGAACTGGCAAGCAGCTGTGGGATGGTCTTAATCTCCAAGATGAGGCTGACAAACCTTTTAGGGGCAAAGGGAACCAAATATCTAGGAAGGGGAAGCTGCTGGGGAAGAGATACGCTAGGGGTGGAACTGGTGGTTGAGTCAAATGATGGCTATCATGACCATATGCCCCATGGCAGTGAGCAGATAAATCACCCACGGCAGTGTGAAGAAGAGGATTTGCATTTCATGAGTGACTGAAAAGGCCTTGAGGAAGAATTTTCCCGCTATGGTATGGTTGGGAGGATCCATTTCAGAAGCCAGTCAGTTGAAGGTGGGACAAGAGTAACTAATGTCATGTGTGGTGAAATTCGCCTTGCTGCCTTCATCAACTTTCCCTTCCCTTTTCCTAGTCCTACTTTTCTTTCTTGAGGTGGGAGACCAGAACTGCACAAGGGATTCTCATTTTCTCTTTGTTTATATCCAATGCCATGAAATAAAGGTTGATTCATCCCACCTGTCTTTAGACACAGGAAACAACTCTCCTGCCTCACTTGCTTGCAGAGGTAGGCCAGAGTGCTAGCTAAGAGCCAGTACTTGTGGCAAAAGCTCTGGAAATCAAGTTCCAGGTATGAAATTCAGGTTTCTCTTACAGTTAGAATTGTGGTGTGGGTAGGCACCAGGCTATCAGGCCTGTGCCTGTGTGCACACTCAGAGCACTCAAGTCATTAATCCCCTGGGTGGCCCAGGAACTCCCCCATCTAGTAATCCACACAGGTGAGCTGATGGGCAGGTTTGAGACAGGGGATGGACTTGAAACTAGGAGACTGACTGAACTCCTACCACTTTCCAAATTAAGTGTTGGACTGACTGGTGCAGAACCTCTCCAAGTGGGTGTTTCAGACAGTTCTAGAGATTTCCAGGGGCAGATCCTGCTGTGCCTGGACCAATTCCTGTGCTTAAATGTGGTGAGTACCATCTCAGGTGGAGTATCTGGCTGTTTCAGAATCTCTGCAGCAGCTCCTGCTGCAGAACTGATTAAATTGTAATTATTTAAGACCCTTGAAAATTGACAGTAGAAACTGCTCCTGCAAATGAAGAAGTGGCCATGTAGGACAGTCTTCTGTGCATTCTTAGGAGAGTTAGGAGATGCTTTGGTATGTAGTTTGAGGTAATCAGTAGCAATGGCTCATGCATATGCTGGAGAGGTCACACAGGACCACAAGCCAGCTGGACTATAAAAATTCCCCAGAAGAACAGTTCGGGGAGTCTCATCTGATCCAGTGGAAGCCACTGTTGGAAGGACCCCGGCAAAGGAGACTGCCACCACCATCTGGACAGTAACCAACCATCCCATTCAAGAGATTTGATGCCCCTTGTGAGTGTTACCTGTGACATGCCAATAGAGGGGCGCCTGTGATTCTTTCAGATTCGGGTTTATTTGCACTGAACTCCGAAAGATCATGATTTGTCAAGTATGAGAATTTATTAGAGATAAGAGGTTATAACAAAAAAAGCTAGAAATAGAACAGAACTGAAAAAATATATACACATATTAGAACTCTACAGTTAAATCATAGATGCACGGTACAGTGACCACACTCGCCCTTTATTGGCCACCCTTCCGGCACGGTTTTGCCTGGATTCTCCTCACCACGCCATTGACATCCACTGGCCAGCTGATGGTCGGTCAGAGTCCACACCAACTTCTGTGGCTTACTCTTTTCTATAGCGAGTCAAAACAACGCCAGCCCACAGTTACACAAAGGCTGTATGGCCTCAGTCAATAACAGCATGCACATCAACAGGTAACCTAGTGCTCAGCCCACAGCACTGCTCAGTTGGCAACAGCAGCCATGAACAGGTCGTTCTGTGGGGAATGGTTCCACAGCACCTAGATGTTTATGGGGTGAGTCTGTGGTGTCGCTTCTCCTCTGTCTGGAATTGTCAGTCGTGGGGTCGTTAGACGGTTGCCCCCAGGCTGCAGCAACCCCACAGTGTGGTGGCTCCAGCCGTGATGCACCCGGGGTTCCTTAACTCCTGGGATCACCCCAGAGCAAACCCCTCTTCTGTGGGCTGCACCATCCAGAGTCCCACGCTTGCCTGTGTGGCGCCTGTCACTCCACCCCTTGACACTGTCAGACACACACATTTATTTCAGAAGTCAGCTAATTCCCCTTGGTGTGCAGTGGGCGGCTTTTGGGTAAGCACAGTATACTGGGGAAATGCGCACTGCTATTAATAGACGCCAAAAGCAAAGCATGCCCATTTGCAGTAACACGTAAACAACTGTTAAAAATAACAGTCTTAATCCTAATAGCAACATGATTGGTCTGGCCTATTGACCCAAATTCGGTGAATCCGAGTGTTGTTCCAGCTCCATATCTTAACACAGAAATCTTATTTCCTTTAATTGCAGGCATTTCTTTCCTGCACCGAAAGATCAGTTTGTTCCCCAAGCTGGAATAGTTCCCTTTAGAGGAGCTTCAAATAGAGTTGGTCACCTTTTTTTTATTATTCTTTTTCCGTATTTCCCTGTCTTCTCTATAGGAAACAGACAACTTTAACTTCAGATCAACAGCTGTTACATTTATGCTTAATTTTACCATCTTTTTCTCTTTCTTTCCTTTCCTTTCATCAAGGGAAGGTGTTAGCCCCTTCCTTAGGATCATCAATTTTTACAAACACTAGAATACAGCTGTTGAGTTTCGTTATCAGCCTGGTATGTGTATCCCCTCATTCTTAGGTCTGCCATCTTCCTTTGATGTTACTTCTCTCCTGGCTCCTAGATTCATTCTATTATTTAGATACTTTTAAAAAACACATTACTTAGCCTAACAATTCTACCACTCTTTCTGGCTGCTTCTTTTCAAGTTGTTGCTCTTCAGAGGGTCATTCTGTAAAACCCAAACAAAAAGTAAACCCTACCAAGGCAATTAGGTTGTTATAGTTTGGTTTTAACTGTAACTGCCGAAGCTATTTCTTTTAAGGTTACTCGGTTACATCCATCTATTATTCACATTTGAACAGGGGTTTTTTTTTATTGATTTTTCTTTATGCTCAGAAACTTTTACTACAGCTTGGGGCATTTTCCAGCCCCTGCTGGTTTCTGGTGTACTTAAAGATGCTGTTTTTTCGCATTCGAGGTCTTTTCTTGTTTCCTAACTCTGCCCCTGGGGCTCTTAACTGCAGAGCCCAATCTCCACCCTGAGTCCTCCTGTGCCTCAGTGCCAGGCAGAGCAGTTATACTGGCCAGGGGGGGCAGAGCGTTTCTCACGGTCTTGTGAGAAACAAGCTGCCCAAGCCCGGTCCTGCTTTCCACCCAAAGCCTCCCCTGCTTCGCTCCCTCTCCTCTTCCACCTCTCTCTTTCACGTCTGTTTTTCTTCCACATGGTGGACTCCGATTGGCTGACAGAGCCGTCAGTGAAATCCAGACCCGCCCCCCTCCTCCTGCCAGCCAATAGGCAGGTCACAAATCAGCAGCTGCCTATGGGAATGAGCTAGGGGAGGAGTCACAGTGTTGCAGTGTCCAGGTGGTGTGTTGTAAAGGTGAGGCTACAAACTGTCAATTTAATCGGGGAATGTGGGAACAGAAGAGAGAGCCAGACAGCTCCTGGGGGTCCCGGGTGATGCTGGGGGCCGTGCTGCTCTTGGGGATCTTGGACCAGGCTGGGTTTCCGACAAAAGTCTGGAAAAGCCTTGATGCAGGCCCCTAGAGAAGAGGGATTTTCCTGAGCACTCAGAGAAACCCATGCAGGACCCAGGGATGTTGAGGGAAACCCATCCCACCCACCCCCAAGCCCACTGCTCTCCCTGGAGACCTTCCTGGATCCTCAGGCTGGGAACAGGAGGGGGTGTGGGGGCACAGCCATGTCCCAGACTAGCCTCCTTCAGGCCTTCAGATTCACAACGTGTCACAGCTTCAAATGAGCTCTCTAAAGCAGCACTTCCCATGCCCCTGGTGTGGAGAGAAGACTTTGGGTAGACAAACAGGAGACAAGGGAGAGAAAGGGCAAAGACAGCAGGCTGCAGAGCTGGGGCTCCCAGCATCACAGAGCGGGTGCCACAGGCTCAAGAAGCAACCCAAAGAAGTAAAGGAGTCCTTCCTTTTGCAGTGACTTGGAAAGCCACATCTCTCACAGTATTCAAGGGGGATGGAGTCTCCCTTCTGCAAGATTTGCCCCAAAACTGTGCAGAGATTAGGAAGAGCAGGAAGGCTGGTTGTAGGGATGCTCTCAAACTTCAGCAGCTGCAGAGCTGGGAGCTGGTCATCTCACAAATTTCGGAGTGAGTCAAAATGCACGTCCTGAGGCATTTCACTGCCTCATAGACTCTGCACTGGAGCCTGGACAGCAGCACTGCAGTGTGTGGGCGTGTCCTCAGAAGCCCAGAGTCATAAAATGTGGGAGATCCAGGATGTCGGGGCTGTACAGACCCGGGAGAGCAAGGGTGCCTGCGGGGAGGAGGAGGGCAGGGGGCTGAGGAGCGTACCCAGGGGAGAATTCTCGCACAGCCCCAAGGTGACACTGAAAAGCACAAGGACCAAATGAGGCCCAGGGATGAGAAATGGCTTCCTCAGGCTCAGCCAGAAGGAAAGATGGGCAAACTTCATGGGAAATGGGAAAACTTCCCCACATTTGCTACCTGGCCTCGCCCATGGCTTTGGAGCCTGGCAGGCTCCAGGGTCCTGGATAAGGGCCTCTGGATGATGTGTGTTAAGGCTATGTTTGCTCTTCTCTGGCATAGCATCTCTAGCTCAAGCACTGCCAACTGAGAAACCTTGCCGAGCACTTTTAGAAGCAAAGAGCCTGCCTTGGTGCCTAAAGGAGGAAAGCTACGTCCTGTCCCACATTGTCCTGCATCCTGCTTCCACAAAAAGAGGGGCCCACAGCAGAAACCAGTTTTGAGGCTCACCAAAGCATTTCTCAGCCTGTGGCCATGCTTTGTGCTGGTTCATCCCACATGCCTTGGATCCTGTAAAAACGCCAGCCCCCAAACCCCAGATTCCTGCACAGGTCTGCCCAGTGCAGTGACCTGTCGGTGCAGGGGCGCAGAAGTGACATCTTCAGTGCCCCGTTTGAGATATTTCACAGTCTTTGACACTGTCTGGAGACATTCCTGAAGGATTTATCAGAAAATTATGGAAAATAACTGCAGTGAAGGCAGGTGGCTGCTTTCCAGCACATGAGGGGAAATCTCTCTGCTCTCTCCCTGGCTGTGCCATCTCCATGGCAGTGACCTACAGAGCCCCCAGATGACATGAGCTGAGGTCACAATGGGACGTGCCACATCACAGGGAGGTCTCCCCGGTGTCGTGGGTGGGGACCCTCACTTCCCTGTGAGGCCCAGGCACTCCTGGGCACTGCTCACACCCTCCCCACGGCTGCCCTTCCTAGTGGCTCCATGGCAAGGAGAGGGGACAGGAGGCAGTGGGACCACGTTGGGGCCCCTCACCAACAGGCGGAGGAGCAGGGGCATGTTGGAAAGGAGTTTTGGGTAATGAGATGGGAAGAGCGTCCCGTTTCTCTGGCTGGAGATGTGAAACGAGAGCAAGAGGGCAAGCGAGACGGAGGACTGCTGGATGGACCATCAGCCAGGACCACAGCTCCTTGTCCCCTGCGCTCCTGCGGCTCTCCACCGAGGGTAAGGGCTTTGGGAGATCCTTCCCGAGGTGTCGCACAGAGACTGTTAACTGCCAAAACTGCTGTGGATCCCGGGCTGTGGGGGTGCCTGGACAGGGTTGGGGGCTGCTGCGAGAGCCCTGCCTGAGGGTCCACTCTGGCTTGGGGGACAATGTGACAGCCAGGACTGCTGGGTCCTGGGGATGGGGCTGTCCTGAGCCCCAAGGCTTCTGTGCGGCCAGCTCCATCGCCTCTTAGGGTGGGGGGGGGCATGGGAATCCATGACAGGTTTTCCTGGGAGTGGGTCCCCCTTTGGGGTCTGGCTCTGAGAGGAAAGGGGTCCTGCATCCCAGACGCTGAGGTGGCCTGCAGCTCCATGGGGCTCTCAAGACCCTGCTGGAAATGTCCATATACCATAACGAAACCATCACCTTGTAATAACCCCAAGTCCACTGGGTGTTTGGAAAAATCTCTCTTCCTTCCCCCTTTATCCTTCCAACTTGGCACAGCATGTTTTGGGCTCAGAGATGCCATCTTTAGATGGCCACTGCCCCTGTCCTCCTGCAAACTAGGCTCAAATCACCGCACCCAAAAGAACATACATTGGAGAGAGCAGCCTGGAAACAGGTGGAGGTGCAATCCTCATTCAACAGGTCCTGGCTGACGCCAAGGTTTTTTCTCTGAGCTGGGGTGGGCAGTGCTGGGGTGAGACCAACACAGCCATCTCCCCCAGCACCTTCACGACCCCACACCACCGCTCCCTAGCCGAGCCCTGGGGCTGCCCTGGGCAGGGGGCCAGGACAGGAGGGGGAGAGGACACTGCCCTGCCCTGCCCTGCCCTGGGGGCAGCAGGATGCTGCCTGTGGGCTCCGGCACCACGGCCAGCCCCAGGGCCCCCACGCCGGCGCCAGGGCTGCCACCAGCACAGGCCCCAGCGCTGCCCCCCCCACACCCCGCACGGCCCCCAGGGCGCAGGGCAGCCAGCAGCCCCGCGGGGCCCCTGCCCCACAGCCCAGCACCGCCGGGGCAGCGGCCGCACCCCGGGACCCCGCACTGCCCGCCCACACGGCGCCGCGCTGCCCCCAGGCCCTGCCGCACCCCGCGCTGCCGCCCACAACATGGCGCCCGATCGCGGGGGAGGGGGCGGAGCTGGCCGCCAGGGCAGGAGGGCCCAGCGTTGCCATGGCATCGCCCCAGTGCAGCCCTCCTATTGGCTGTCAGGAGGAGGAGGGCGGGCATCAGTTTCACTGATGGCTCTGCCAGCCAATTGCAGTCCAACATGTGGGGAAAAAAAAAAGACGTCAAAGAAAGAGGTGGAAGAGGAGCGGGAGCAAAGCAGGCGAGAAGCGAGCGGGCGAGAGCGTTTGGTGGGGGCTGCGGGCGCGTTCAAATGGCGGCGGGTGCCCTCCCGCCGGGGCGGGGCAGCGGTGCAGGCGACGAGGCTGCTTTGCTGCAGGAGCTGCAGCAGGGGCTGGTGGGGCCGTGAGCAGGGGCCAGAGCGACGTGGGCCAGAGGGGGGAGCTGCCCTGCAGGCAGACGTGGCGGCCTGCCGCGAGCAGCTGGGCCGGGGCGGCTCGGTGGGGTTTGGGGGCAGGAAGCTTTGGCCCTGTGGTGGCTCTGGGATCCCTGTTAAAGCGTTTCCCTGAGCTGCTGCTGCCAGCGCAGCCCCAGGTGCTGCTTTGAGGTGCGTTTGGTAGGTGCTGGGCAAAGTGTGAGCAGGCTGCTGGTGTCGTCGCGAGGTGCCCTTCCCAATGGTGTCTTTTGTTGTGAAAACTGCATTTTGGAGTGGCTCTGAGAGAGGCTGTGCCCGCATGTGATGCCGTGCCTTAGCCGTTGTTTTTGCTCCCTGCCTCTTGCTTTGTGCCGCGACCTGTGAGCCTGGCAGCAGGGTGAAGGGTGTTTGCAGAAGAGCTCTGTAAGTGTGAGCTGTTTTGCTTGTCAGGGCCCTGAAAGTTGATGAACGGCCAGTGCTTGCACTTGCCATTGTTCTTTCCATGCTCCTAGGTCAGGGTGAAGAGTTGCTGAATTGTGTCTCTGCTGGTTTCACCAACTGAGATGCCCTGGCCTGAGTCCTTCCACGTGCCTCCAGTTGTCAGGGCCTAAAATAGGAGAATGCTTGTTGTCCTGGATGTGTGGAGGATTTTCTGGTTTTGTTCAGCATTGGGGAAGGAACCAGAGTTCTGAGATGCGGGAAGGCTTCTCCCTGTGCCTGGGACACGAGGCGCTGCTGTCTTCAGTTTCATGATCACTGCTCCCATGCAATCCTCCCGTTAGAAAATGTTGCCAAGAATTACTTGCAGGCTGTTCTGCAATTCTTAAATTTCATAGGCTAGGTGTTGATAATGCATAGCAGAAGCTAATCTTTTGGTGTAGTAACTGGTAGGCAATGGGTGTTTGAGAGCATTGTGAGTATTATGAGGCCATGATGTGAATCTGTGATGTGATGACACCTCTATGTGAGCAGCTGACAGGTCAGGAGAAGACGCATGGCCTGGATGCTGGTGGTGAGGTCACTTCTGGGTTTGTTGCATGTGCTCAGAGGAGGGATTGACCCCTGCAGAGCTCTACAGCAATACAGAAATGCAACTCATTAATCAAGCAGAAGTCGATATTCCACATCATCTGACACAAATTTGATTCCACTCCATCATCATGAGTTAGTACTGCTACATTTCAAATGCAGATGATGTTCTGTGGTGAGCATGGACGTGGAGTTTGCCTTTCCGCTTGTTGCTAAGTAGAAGCTTGCAGCGTCCTCGCAGTCAGCTAGGGAGTGCAGCTAGACTTTTGAGGCTGCTAAGTGAATGTAGTGCTGGTGTGAGCAGTGGTGTGAATAATCTCTTCTTGCCAGGGTGTGTGTGCTTTAGAAGTTGCCCCTGTCAAAAGAGCAGGGAGCCTGTGAGATTTTATTGCAAGGTCTGCATGCTGTCTCTGTCTTTGAGGTGTCCAGCTGCTTTGGTGACACGTTTAGAACTGTAACACTTTAGGGGTCTCTGATTTTCTGTCCATGTATGCAGTCACTGGAGAATGGGTGCAAAGGCAGTTGGAGGAGACAGAAGGAATGTCACCCCCCAAAAAGGGTATGGGCCACATTTTGAAAGAGATTTCTTGTTCAGAGAAGTTGAGACACAAGTGAGCGGCAAGAGCTGGCCTGATCAGCTGCTGTGAGAGCACTTCTTCTCTGCTTCCTGGTGGGAAGGTGGGAAGTGAGCAGGCCCCGGGCTGTGAGTGGCTGTTCAGAGGCAGAGCCTGTTGCAAGGCCTTGGAGGACTAGAAAGGAATGGAAGGTCTGGAGAGTTGGGCTTTGTGTGTTGTGGGGTGCTTGGGGTGCCCTGTGTGGTGCTGTGGGCTGTGTGTCGCTGATGCAGAGGCGTGTGTTGGTTGCCAACCCTCTGTGAGGTGTGGAGGTAACGGCGTGTTACAGTGCGAGATGCCCTGTGGTGGAGCTGGGTGGTGGCGCCAGTGTTTTGGTGCTCAGCGTGGGAGGAGGTGTCTGGAGAGAGCAGTGCTCTGCTCCCAAGGCCCAGCCTGCCATCACGGTTTCCTTCTGGGAGACGTGGGTGAGGACTGTTGGTGACCGTGTTGCCTCCTTGGAGCAGCGTGGTGCGAGGCAGGGCTGCTCCCAGTTTGGTGGTTTGTGTCAGCTGAGGTTCAGGCTTGCAGTTTCGGAAGGGTTTGATGCTTCCGTGAGTCTTTGGGATTTTACTGACTGCTGGCGAGAGTTCTCTTCTCCCTCCTTAAAGGCTTTCTGCTGAATCTGGACCCTCATTGCATCTTCCCATCTCAGACGCTAATCCATTGCTATCCCTCAGCGAGATGGGTAGTTAATGAAAGCAGTCAGAGGCATTTCTGCACGTTGTGCCTACGCAGAGCCTTGCAGAGAGGGGAGATGCCCCCTCACAAGAAGTCAGGCCTGTGAGGGCGATGGGTGGCTCTGAGACACCTGTCCTTGTTGAGCGGTGGAGGCGGCATCTGCAAAGCCTCTGGTGCCTTTGGCAAGAGTCTCATAATAGCATATTCCTTGAGGCTGCAATGGGGGAGCCATGTGGAGGTAGCAGGGCTCCAACGCCCTGCTCCAGGCAGGTGCCAGTAGAGGAGGTATCTTGGGGCCTTTTGCAGTGAAGTTTTGATTACCTCCTGTCGCGGTCCGCGGGAGTGACGGGAATGAATCATACGCATTCACAGAATGCAGGTTCAATTCCATCTTTATTCAGCAATTTGCCCATTTTATAAGTACAGGTATTCGGCGCTCTGGCCCTTGATTTGTGGTTCATACAGATTATGTCACAGGTAGCCAATCATTGCACCGATCACGCACACAGCGGTCATGCCTTGTACCTTGCTGCTTGTTTAGCAAAGCTATCTTACCCTTAACCTTGGTTCCCACTGGCTTCTGCTAGTTTATCTGTACTTTCTCAGGATGTATCACTCCCAGCTGCACCAGTGTCCTTGGTAAACTACTTCAAAGCACATAGCAGCGGCTACAGTCTGAGGCCTAAGGCTTCAGCAAATTTAGCTACTCATGCTAAGCAAGTTGTGCTAAGCAACTAATCCTAAACAGTGTAGTTCCAACAATCTATATTTCATATAGATTGTTGTTCTGAAGTACTGCAAGGGCCCCAACAACCTCCAAGGATGGAGATCTGGCAACCTCTCTGGATCCCTGTGCCGCAGTTTGGCCACCGTCACGGAGAAAAAGGTTTCTTCTTAATGTCTCAGAAGCATTTCCCATTGTCCGATTTGTCCCTGTTGCCTCCCATGCTACTAGTGTGCACCTCCAAGAAAATCCGGCTCCGTCTTCTCTGTGCCCTCCATAAGGTAGCTGTGCACAGCATGAAGATCCCCGTTGGCCTTCTCTTGTCTAGGCTGAACAAAGCCAGCTCTCGCAGCCTCTCCTTTTATGCGCCACGCTGCAGCCCCTGACCATCTTGGTGTCCCTGTGCTGGACTCCCTGCAGTGTGTTAGCGCCTGTGCAGACCTGGAGAGCCCAAACAGGACCTGGTATACAGACATGGTGTCACCTGTGCCAAAAAGAGGGGTAGAACGTCTTGGTGGCCCTGCTGGCTGTGCTCTCACCAATAGAGCTCAGCACAGAGGGGAGACATTTGCCCCTGCCTGTTGCGACTCTGTAAGGCCAGCAGAACTGCCAGTACCACTCCGATTCTTTCTTTCTTTCTAGGTTGCTCCACTCATGGAGGTTCCCAGTGCAGTGCTAGAGCCGCTGAGGATGGAGGCAGGATGCCAGGCTGTGTCCCTGTACCTGTCAACATCTTGGCCAGCGTCGTGAGCCCTCTGTGAAAGCAGCTGCAAGTGACTGAGAAGAGGCTACGTGTGGATGCGAAGGCTTCCATAAATGCGCCTGTCTTCCCTGGGTGACTTGGGTTGTGGGTTCAGCTCCTGGTACCTCTGCTGTGCTGCAAATTCCGCCTCCCACAAGTGCTGTTATTGCCAGCCCGCTCAACAAATGCTACGGTGCCCCCTCCTTTTCCTAGGAGGTTGTGGTGCCATATAGGACGAGTCCAAGACCCTTATAATAGATGCCAGCATGTCTGGAGTGCCTTTGTGTGAGTGCCCCAAAGCGTCCATAGCTTGACCTGTGGAAGTCTCAGAGCTCTTGGGCTGCTGGCTCTGCGAGGGGTGAAGATGTGCCCAGGGCCAGGTTGCCCATGGCACCCAGCCCTCAGTGCTCTGTGAAGCCAGCTGTGGAGCGCGGACTGGTGCTGCAGAGGCTGCGCAGCCAGGAGAGCTGTCATTTCAGCAGCCGTCCAGTGTGGGGCTGTCTCATTGCTTGGGCCTCATTTCAAAGCCTCTGCACCCTTTTTCCCTTCCCCGTCCAAGCTCCTTGTCCAAGTAACTAAAGGAAAGGAAGGGAGGTTCCTTTGGGCTCAGGAGGCCTTCCGGACTCTCAAGTGTTTCTGTGTTGTATCTGTATCTTTTGTATTACTACAGAAAATCCCCATGCCCCCATCCCTAGCAGGAGGTTCATGAGGGGATGGGGGTGGAAAGCAGCAGCCTGCTGTGCCCAAAGCAAGCAGGATGCTTCCCTCTGAAAAGAGCAGCATCACCCAAGGAGGCAGCTCAGTCCCTGCCTAATCTTGTGCTGCTCTTTTGCACATGCCTCGTGAGCCTAGAGTGCCTTGGCCACCTTGTGATGTTACCACAAGAGCTTGCCTGTGTGTCTGGGTTGAGGAGCCAAGGGAAGGCAGCGAGCAGAGCAGTGGCTGGGGAGTGTGCAAGTGGCGAGTGTCCTGCAGGCATCTGTTCTTGCTGGCACTTGGTTGTATGTAGCAGAAGAGGCAGCTGTGTGGGGCAGAGGCAGTGTGTTTGTAGAGTAGGTGGCAGAGCAGAGGTCTGGCGTCAGGTTGATGCCTGGTGCAGTGCCAAGTTGATCTGAGAGTGTCAGAAAGCCTTTGCAGTGCAGCTGCTCCCTCAGCTGATCTCTGTCCCTAGAAATGCACTAGAAATGGAAGTGGCATGCTGCTGCCATTGTGTAGGTGCTGCAGTGCGAAGGCTCCCAGCTCGGACTTGATGGTACTAAAGGAAAAGCGAGACCAATTGTTCCTTTTGTGATTTGTCGCCAGGATGCCAGAGTGGAGCTGTCGCATGACGTGGAGAGAGTCTTGCCAGGAGATGAAAGCCATTTGCAGAAGACTGTTCTGTATGGAGTGATCACAGCATAATCAAGGGACGTGCGAGTGGCCCAGGTGAGCTTCTCCTCTGTGAAGGTTTGCACTTTTGAGCTCCCTTGTGACTCAGTCAAAGATAGGGCAGCAGCAGGCAGGTCGATGCCATTTGTGCTTGTGAGGTGAGTTGTGCCTCTGAAGCTGGTAGGCCAACAGCATGCATGTAGCGTTGGTGATGACGGTGAGGTCTCTTGTGTCTCAATGCCTCCTAAAGGGTGAGCAGGGCCATTGCTGCTGTTGGTGCTTTTGTGGTGAGTTGTGCATCAGTATGTGACTGGCGATCAGCATGGACATTGCTGCTGTTTGTGCTTGTTGAGGTCAATTGTGCCTCAGTTGCAAAGAGGCCAGGAGCAGCTATTTGGCTTCATGGCTGCCTGTGAGGTCACTTCAGCCTGAGCACCCAACAGTCCAGCTTGCTGCATATTGCTGCTGCTTGTGTTTGTGGAGTCATTTGGCCTCAGTATCTGCTAGGCCACAAGCGGCCACATTGATCCTTTTCTGCATTTGTGAGGTGACTTTTGCTTCACCACCTGATTAGACAGCATCAAGCACATTGCTATTTTTGTGCTTGTGAGGTCACATGTGCCTCAAAGCCTGATAGGCCAGTGGTAGTCATGTGGCTGCAGTCTGTGGTTCTGGGGTAACTTGTGGCTCAGTGGCTGATAGGCCAGTGCTGGTCACGTGTGTGCAGTTTGTGTTTGTGATGTCACTTGTGGCTCAGTGCCTGATAGGCCAGTGCTGGTGGTGTGGGTGCAGTTTGTGTTTGTGATGTCACTTGTGGCTGAGTGCCTGATAGGCCAGTGCTGGTGATGTGGGTGCAGTTTGTGGTTGTGATGTCCCTTGTGGCTCAGTGCCTGAAAGGCCAGTGCTGGTGATGTGTGTGCAGGTTTTTTTTGTGATGTCACTTGTGGCTGAGTGCCTAATACGCCAGTGCTCTTGATGTGGGTGGAGTTTGTGTTTGTGATGTCACTTGTGGCTCAGTGCCTGATAGGCCAGTGCTGGTGATGTGGTTGCAGTTTGTGGTTGTGATGTCACTTGTGGCTCAGTGCCTGATAGGCCAGTGCTGGTGATGTGGGTGCAGTTTGTGTTTGTGATGTCACTTGTGGCTCAGTGCCTGGTAGGCCAGTGCTGGTCACCTGGCTGCAGTTTGTGTTTGTGATGTCACTTGTGGCTCAGTGCCTGCTAGGCCAGTGCTGGTGATGTGGGTGCAGTTTGTGTTTGTGATGTCACTTGTGGCTCAGTGCCTGATAGGCCAGTGCTGGTCCTGTGGGTGCAATTTGTGGTTGTGATGTCAGTTGTGGCTCAGTGCCTGATAGGCCAGTGCTGGTGATGTGGCTGCAGTTTGTGTTTGTGATGTCACTTGTGGCTGAGTGCCTGATAGGCCAGTGCTTGTCCTGTGTGTGCACTTTGTGTTTGTGATGTCACTTGTGGCTCAGTGCCTGAAAGGCCAGTGCTGGTGATGTGGCTGCAGTTTGTGGTTGTGAGGTCACTTGTGGCTCAGTGCCTGATAGGCCAGTGCTGGTGGTGTGGGTGCAGTTTGTGTTTGTGAGTTCACTTGTGGCTCAGTGCCTGATAGGCCAGTGCTGGTGGTGTGGGTGCAGTTCGTGTTTGTGATGTCACTTGTGGCTGAGTGCCTGATAGGCCAGTGCTGGTCACGTGTGTGCAGTTTGTGTTTGTGAGTTCACTTGTGGCTGAGTTCCTGATAGGCCAGTGCTGGTCACATGGCTGCAGTTTGTGTTTGTGATGTCACTTGTGGCTCAGTGCCTGATGGGCCAGTGCTGGTGATGTGGGTGCAGTTTGTGTTTGTGATGTCACTTGTGGCTCAGTGCCTGATAGGTCAGTACTGGTCCTGTGGGTGGAGTTTGTGTTTGTGATGTCACTTGTGGCTCAGTGCCTGATAGGCCAGTGCTGGTGATGTGGGTGCAGTTTGTGTTTGTGATGTCACTTGTGGCTCAGTGCCTGATAGGCCAGTGCTGGTGATGTGGGTGCAGTTTGTGTTTGTGATGTCACTTGTGGCTCAGTGCCTGATAGGCCAGTGCTTGTCCTGTGGGTGCAGTTTGTGTTTGTGATGTCCCTTGTGGCTCAGTGCCTGATGGGCCAGTGCTGGTGGTGTGGGTGCAGTTTGTGTTTGTGATGTCACTTGTGTCTCAGTGCCTGATAGGCCAGTGCTGGTTATGTGTGTGCAGTTTTTGTTTGTGATGTCACTTGTGGCTGAGTGCCTGATAGGCCAGTGCTGGTGATGTGGGTGCAGTTTGTGTTTGTGAGTTCACTTGTGGCTGAGTGCCTGATAGGCCAGTGCTGGTCACATGGCTGCAGTTTGTGTTGGTGATGTCACTTGTGTCTCAGTGCCTGATAGGCCAGTGCTGGTCACGTGTGTGCAGTTTGTGTTTGTGATGTCACTTGTGGCTCAGTGCCTGATAGCCCAGTGCTTGTCCTGTGGCTGCAGTTTGTGTTTTTGATGTCACTTGTGGCTGAGTGCCTGATAGGCCAGTGCTTGTCCTGTGGCTGCAGTTTGTGTTTGTGATGTCACTTGTGGCTCAGTGCCTGAAAGGCCAGTGCTGGTGATGTGGCTGCAGTTTGTGGTTGTGAGGTCACTTGTGGCTCAGTGCCTGATAGGCCAGTGCTGGTGGTGTGGGTGCAGTTTGTGTTTGTGAGTTCACTTGTGGCTCAGTGCCTGATAGGCCAGTGCTGGTGGTGTGGGTGCAGTTCGTGTTTGTGATGTCACTTGTGGCTGAGTGCCTGATAGGCCAGTGCTGGTCACGTGTGTGCAGTTTGTGTTTGTGAGTTCACTTGTGGCTGAGTGCCTGATAGGCCAGTGCTGGTCACATGGCTGCAGTTTGTGTTTGTGATGTCACTTGTGGCTCAGTGCCTGATGGGCCAGTGCTGGTGATGTGGGTGCAGTTTGTGTTTGTGATGTCACTTGTGGCTCAGTGCCTGATAGGTCAGTACTGGTCCTGTGGGTGGAGTTTGTGTTTGTGAGTTCACTTGTGGCTCAGTGCCTGATAGGCCAGTGCTGGTCCTGTGGGTGCAATTTGTGTTTGTGATGTCACTTGTGGCTCAGTGCCTGATAGGCCAGTGCTGGTGATGTGGGTGCAGTTTGTGTTTGTGATGTCACTTGTGGCTCAGTGCCTGGTAGGCCAGTGCTGGTCACCTGGCTGCAGTTTGTGTTTGTGATGTCACTTGTGGCTCAGTGCCTGATAGGCCAGTGCTGGTGATGTGGGTGCAGTTTGTGTTTGTGATGTCACTTGTGGCTCAGTGCCTGATAGGCCAGTGCTGGTCACATGGCTGCAGTTTGTGTTTTTGATGTCACTTGTGGCTCAGTGCCTGATAGGCCAGTGCTGGTCCTGTGGGTGCTGGTTGTGTTTGTGATGTCACTTGTGGCTGAGTGCCTGATAGGCCAGTGTTGGTCCTGTGGGTGCAATTTGTGTTTGTGATGTCACTTGTGGCTGAGTGCCTGATAGGCCAGTGCTGGTGATGTGTGTGCAGTTTGTGTTTGTGATGTCACTTGTGGCTCAGTGCCTGATAGGCCAGTGCTTGTCCTGTGGGTGCAGTTTGTGTTTGTGATGTCACTTGTGGCTCAGTGCCTGATAGGCCAGTGCTGGTGATGTGGGTGCAGTTTGTGGTTGTGAGGTCACTTGTGGCTCAGTGCCTGATAGGCCAGTGCTGGTGGTGTGGGTGCAGTTTGTGTTTGTGATGTCACTTGTGTCTCAGTGCCTGATAGGCCAGTGCTGGTGATGTGGGTGCAGTTCGTGTTTGTGATGTCACTTGTGGCTGAGTGCCTGATAGGCCAGTGCTGGTGATGTGGGTGCAGTTTGTGTTTGTGATGTCACTTGTGGCTGAGTGCCTGATAGGCCAGTGCTGGTCACATGGCTGCAGTTTGTGTTTGTGATGTCACTTGTGGCTCAGTGCCTGATGGGCCAGTGCTGGTGATGTGGGTGCAGTTTGTGTTTGTGATGTCACTTGTGGCTCAGTGCCTGATAGGTCAGTACTGGTCCTGTGGGTGGAGTTTGTGATGTCACTTGTGGCTCAGTGCCTGATAGGCCAGTGCTGGTGATGTGGGTGCAGTTTGTGGTTGTGATGTCACTTGTGGCTCAGTGCCTGATAGGCCAGTGCTGGTGATGTGGGTGCAGTTTGTGTTTGTGATGTCACTTGTGGCTGAGTGCCTGATAGGCCAGTGCTGGTGATGTGGCTGCAGTTTGTGTTTGTGATGTCACTTGTGGCTCAGTGCCTGATAGGCCAGTGCTGGTCCTGTGGGTGCAATTTGTGTTTGTGATGTCACTTGTGGCTGAGTGCCTGATAGGCCAGTGCTGGTGATGTGGGTGCAGTTTGTGTTTGTGAGTTCACTTGTGGCTCAGTGCCTGATAGGCCAGCGCTGGTGGTGTGGGTGCAATTTGTGTTTGTGATGTCCCTTGTGGCTCAGTGCCTGATAGGCCAGTGCTGGTGATGTGGCTGCAGTTTGTGGTTGTGATGTCACTTGTGGCTCAGTGCCTGGTAGGCCAGTGCTGGTGATGTGGCTGCAGTTTGTGTTTGTGATGTCCCTTGTGGCTCAGTGCCTGATAGGCCAGTGCTGGTGATGTGGGTGCAGTTTGTGTTTGTGATGTCCCTTCTGGCTCAGTGCCTGATAGGCCAGTGCTGGTGGTGTGGGTGCAGTTTGTGTTTGTGATGTCACTTGTGGCTCAGTGCCTGATAGGCCAGTACTGGTCCTGTGGGTGGAGTTTGTGTTTGTGATGTCACTTGTGGCTCAGTGCCTGATAGGCCAGTGCTGGTGGTGTGGGTGCAGTTTGTGTTTGTGATGTCACTTGTGGCTCAGTGCCTGATAGGCCAGTGCTGGTCCTGTGGGTGCAATTTGTGGTTGTGATGTCAGTTGTGGCTCAGTGCCTGATAGGCCAGTGCTGGTGATGTGGGTGCAGTTTGTGTTTGTGATGTCACTTGTGGCTCAGTGCCTGATAGGCCAGTGCTTGTCCTGTGGGTGCACTTTGTGTTTGTGATGTCACTTGTGGCTCAGTGCCTGAAAGGCCAGTGCTGGTGATGTGGGTGCAGTTTGTGGTTGTGAGGTCACTTGTGGCTGAGTGCCTGATAGGCCAGTGCTGGTGGTGTGGGTGCAGTTTGTGTTTGTGATGTCACTTGTGTCTCAGTGCCTGATAGGCCAGTGCTGGTGATGTGGGTGCAGTTTGTGTTTGTGATGTCACTTGTGGCTGAGTGCCTGATAGGCCAGTGCTGGTCACATGGCTGCAGTTTGTGTTTGTGATGTCACTTGTGGCTCAGTGCCTGATGGGCCAGTGCTGGTGATGTGGGTGCAGTTTGTGTTTGTGATGTCACTTGTGGCTCAGTGCCTGATAGGTCAGTACTGGTCCTGTGGGTGGAGTTTGTGATGTCACTTGTGGCTCAGTGCCTGATAGGCCAGTGCTGGTGATGTGGGTGCAGTTTGTGTTTGTGATGTCACTTGTGGCTCAGTGCCTGATAGGCCAGTGCTGGTGATGTGGGTGCAGTTTGTGTTTGTGATGTCACTTGTGGCTCAGTGCCTGATGGGCCAGTGCTGGTCACATGGCTGCAGTTTGTGTTTGTGATGTCACTTGTGGCTCAGTGCCTGATAGGCCAGTGCTGGTGATGTGGGTGCAGTTTGTGTTTGTGATGTCACTTGTGGCTCAGTGCCTGATAGGCCAGTGCTGGTGATGTGGGTGCAGTTTGTGTTTGTGATGTCACTTGTGGCTCAGTGCCTGATGGGCCAGTGCTGGTCACATGGCTGCAGTTTGTGTTTGTGATGTCACTTGTGGCTGAGTGCCTGATAGGCCAGTGCTTGTCACGTGTGTGCAGTTTGTGTTTGTGATGTCACTTGTGGCTGAGTGCCTGATAGGCCAGTGCTGGTGATGTGGGTGCAGTTTGTGTTTGTGATGTCACTTGTGGCTCAGTGCCTGATAGGCCAGTGCTGGTGATGTGGGTGCAGTTTGTGTTTGTGATGTCACTTGTGGCTGAGTGCCTGATAGGCCAGTGCTGGTGATGTGGGTGCAGTTTGTGTTTGTGATGTCACTTGTGGCTGAGTGCCTGATAGGCCAGTGCTGGTGATGTGGGTGCAGTTTGTGTTTGTGATGTCACTTGTGGCTCAGTGCCTGCTAGGCCAGTGCTGGTGATGTGGGTGCAGTTTTTGTTTGTGATGTCACTTGTTGCTCAGTTCCTGATAGGCCCGTGCTAGGCGCATGGGTGGTGTTTGTGGTTGTGAGGTCACTTGTGGCTGAGTGCCTGATAGGCCAGTGCTGGTGATGTGGGTGCAGTTTGTGGTTGCGATGTCACTTGTGGCTCAGTGCCTGATAGGTCAGTGTTGGTCACATGGCTGCAGTTTGTGGTTGTGATGTCACTTGTGGCTCAGTGCCTGATAGGCCAGTGCTGGTGATGTGGCTGCAGTTTGTGTTTGTGATGTCACTTGTGGCTCAGTGCCTGATAGGCCAGTGCTTGTCCTGTGGGTGCAGTTTGTGTTTGTGATGTCACTTGTGGCTCAGTGCCTGATAGGTCAGTACTGGTCCTGTGGGTGGAGTTTGTGTTTGTGAGTTCACTTGTGGCTGAGTGCCTGATAGGCCAGTGCTGGTGATGTGGGTGCAGTTTGTGTTTGTGATGTCACTTCTGGCTCAGTGCCTGATAGGCCAGTGCTAGTGATGTGGGTGGAGTTTGTGTTTGTGATGTCACTTCTGGCTCAGTGCCTGATAGGCCAGTGCTAGTGATGTGGGTGGAGTTTGTGTTTGTGATGTCACTTCTGGCTCAGTGCCTGATAGGCCAGTGCTGGTCACCTGGCTGCAGTTTGTGTTTGTGATGTCACTTGTGGCTCAGTGCCTGATAGGCCAGTGCTTGTCCTGTCTGTGCACTTTGTGTTTGTGAGTTCACTTGTGGCTCAGTGCCTGATAGGCCAGTGCTGGTGGTGTGGGTGCAGTTTGTGTTTGTGAGTTCACTTGTGGCTGAGTGCCTGATAGGCCAGTGCTGGTGATGTGGGTGCAGTTTGTGTTTGTGATGTCACTTGTGGCTCAGTGCCTGATAGGTCAGTGCTGGTGATGTGGGTGCAATTTGTGTTTGTGATGTCACTTGTGGCTCAGTGCCTGATGGGCCAGTGCTGGTCACATGGCTGCAGTTTGTGTTTGTGAGTTCACTTGTGGCTGAGTGCCTGATAGGCCAGTGCTTGTCACGTGTGTGCAGTTTGTGTTTGTGATGTCACTTGTGGCTCAGTGCCTGATAGGCCAGTGCTGATGATGTGGGTGCAGTTTGTGTTTGTGATGTCACTTGTGGCTCAGTGCCTGATAGGCCAGTGCTGGTGATGTGGGTGCAGTTTGTGTTTGTGATGTCACTTGTGGCTCAGTGCCTGATAGGCCAGTGCTGGTGGTGTGGGTGCAGTTCGTGTTTGTGATGTCACTTGTGGCTGAGTGCCTGATAGGCCAGTGCTGGTGATGTGGGTGCAGTTTGTGTTTGTGATGTCACTTGTGGCTCAGTGCCTGATAGGCCAGTGCTGGTCACATGGCTGCAGTTTGTGTTTGTGATGTCACTTGTGGCTCAGTGCCTGATGGGCCAGTGCTGGTGATGTGGGTGCAGTTTGTGTTTGTGATGTCACTTGTGGCTCAGTGCCTGATAGGTCAGTACTGGTCCTGTGGGTGGAGTTTGTGTTTGTGATGTCACTTGTGGCTCAGTGCCTGATAGGCCAGTGCTGGTGGTGTGGGTGCAGTTTGTGTTTGTGATGTCACTTGTGGCTCAGTGCCTGATAGGCCAGTGCTGGTGATGTGGGTGCAGTTTGTGTTTGTGATGTCACTTGTGGCTCAGTGCCTGATAGGTCAGTACTGGTCCTGTGGGTGGAGTTTGTGTTTGTGATGTCACTTGTGTCTCAGTGCCTGATAGGCCAGTGCTGGTGGTGTGGGTGCAGTTTGTGTTTGTGATGTCACTTGTGGCTGAGTGCCTGATAGGCCAGTGCTGGTGATGTGGGTGGAGTTTGTGTTTGTGAGTTCACTTGTGGCTCAGTGCCTGATAGGCCAGTGCTGGTGATGTGGGTGCAGTTTGTGTTTGTGATGTCACTTGTGGCTCAGTGCCTGATAGGCCAGTACTGGTCCTGTGGGTGGAGTTTGTGTTTGTGATGTCACTTGTGGCTCAGTGCCTGATAGGCCAGTGCTGGTGATGTGGGTGCAGTTTGTGTTTGTGATGTCACTTGTGGCTCAGTGCCTGATAGGCCAGTGCTGGTGCTGTGGGTGCAATTTGTGGTTGTGATGTCAGTTGTGGCTCAGTGCCTGATAGGCCAGTGCTGGTGATGTGGGTGCAGTTTGTGTTTGTGATGTCACTTGTGGCTGAGTGCCTGATAGGCCAGTGCTGGTGATGTGGGTGCAGTTTTTGTTTGTGATGTCACTTGTTGCTCAGTTCCTGATAGGCCCGTGCTAGGCGCATGGGTGGTGTTTGTGGTTGTGAGGTCACTTGTGGCTGAGTGCCTGATAGGCCAGTGCTGGTGATGTGGGTGCAGTTTGTGGTTGCGATGTCACTTGTGGCTCAGTGCCTGATAGGCCAGTGCTGGTGATGTGGGTGCAGTTTTTGTTTGTGATGTCACTTGTTGCTCAGTTCCTGATAGGCCCGTGCTAGGCGCATGGGTGGTGTATGTGGTTGTGAGGTCACTTGTGGCTGAGTGCCTGATAGGCCAGTGCTGGTGATGTGGGTGCAGTTTGTGTTTGTGATGTCACTTGTGGCTCAGTGCCTGATAGGCCAGTGCTTGTCACGTGGGTGCAGTTTGTGATTGTGATGTCACTTGTGGCTCAGTGCCTGATAGGTCAGTGTTGGTCACATGGCTGCAGTTTGTGGTTGTGATGTCACTTGTGGCTCAGTGCCTGATAGGCCAGTGCTGGTGATGTGGCTGCAGTTTGTGTTTGTGATGTCACTTGTGGCTCAGTGCCTGATAGGCCAGTGCTTGTCCTGTGGGTGCAGTTTGTGTTTGTGATGTCACTTGTGGCTCAGTGCCTGATAGGTCAGTACTGGTCCTGTGGGTGGAGTTTGTGTTTGTGATGTCACTTGTGTCTCAGTGCCTGATAGGCCAGTGCTGGTGGTGTGGGTGCAGTTTGTGTTTGTGATGTCACTTGTGGCTCAGTGCCTGATAGGCCAGTGCTGGTGATGTGGGTGCAGTTTGTGTTTGTGATGTCAGTTGTGGCTGAGTGCCTGATAGGCCAGTGCTGGTGATGTGGGTGCAGTTTGTGTTTGTGATGTCACTTGTGGCTCAGTGCCTGATAGGCCAGTGCTGGTGGTGTGGGTGCAGTTTGTGGTTGTGATGTCACTTGTGGCTCAGTGCCTGCTAGGCCAGTGCTGGTGATGTGGGTGCAGTTTGTGTTTGTGATGTCACTTGTGGCTGAGTGCCTGATAGGCCAGTGCTGGTGATGTGGGTGCAGTTTGTGTTTGTGATGTCACTTGTGGCTCAGTGCCTGATAGGCCAGTGCTTGTCCTGTGGGTGCAGTTTGTGTTTGTGATGTCACTTGTGGCTCAGTGCCTGATGGGCCAGTGCTGGTGATGTGGGTGCAGTTTGTGTTTGTGATGTCACTTGTGTCTCAGTGCCTGATAGGTCAGTACTGGTCCTGTGGGTGGAGTTTGTGTTTGTGAGTTCACTTGTGGCTCAGTGCCAGATAGGCCAGTGCTGGTGATGTGGGTGCAGTTTGTGTTTGTGATGTCACTTGTGGCTGAGTGCCTGATAGGCCAGTGCTGGTGATGTGGCTGCAGTTTGTGTTTGTGATGTCGCTTGTGGCTCAGTGCCTGATAGGCCAGTGCTGGTGATGTGGGTGCAGTTTGTGTTTGTGATGTCCCTTGTGGCTCAGTGCCTGATAGGCCAGTGCTGGTGGTGTGGGTGCAGTTTGTGTTTGTGATGTCACTTGTGGCTGAGTGCCTGATAGGCCAGTGCTGGTGATGTGGGTGGAGTTTGTGTTTGTGAGTTCACTTGTGGCTCAGTGCCTGATAGGCCAGTGCTGGTGATGTGGGTGCAGTTTGTGTTTGTGATGTCACTTGTGGCTCAGTGCCTGATAGGCCAGTACTGGTCCTGTGGGTGGAGTTTGTGATGTCACTTGTGGCTCAGTGCCTGATAGGCCAGTGCTGGTGATGTGGGTGCAGTTTGTGTTTGTGATGTCACTTGTGGCTCAGTGCCTGATAGGCCAGCGCTGGTGGTGTGGGTGCAATTTGTGTTTGTGATGTCCCTTGTGGCTCAGTGCCTGATAGGCCAGTGCTGGTGATGTGGCTGCAGTTTGTGTTTGTGATGTCACTTGTGGCTCAGTGCCTGATAGGCCAGTGCTGGTGATGTGGCTGCAGTTTGTGTTTGTGATGTCACTTGTGGCTGAGTGCCTGATAGGCCAGTGCTGGTCATGTGGGTGCAGTTTGTGTTTGTGATGTCCCTTCTGGCTCAGTGCCTGATAGGCCAGTGCTGGTGGTGTGGGTGCAGTTTGTGTTTGTGATGTCACTTGTGGCTGAGTGCCTGATAGGCCAGTGCTGGTGATGTGGGTGCAGTTTGTGTTTGTGATGTCACTTGTGGCTGAGTGCCTGATAGGCCAGTGCTGGTGATGTGGGTGCAGTTTGTGTTTGTGATGTCACTTGTGTCTCAGTGCCTGATAGGCCAGTGCTGGTGATGTGGGTGCAGTTTGTGTTTGTGATGTCACTTGTGGCTCAGTGCCTAATGGGCCAGTGCTGGTCACATGGCTGCAGTTTGTGTTTCTGATGTCACTTGTGGCTGAGTGCCTGATAGGCCAGTGCTTGTCACGTGTGTGCAGTTTGTGTTTGTGATGTCACTTGTGGCTGAGTGCCTGATAGGCCAGTGCTGGTGATGTGGGTGCAGTTTGTGTTTGTGATGTCACTTGTGGCTCAGTGCCTGATAGGCCAGTGCTGGTGATGTGGGTGCAGTTTGTGTTTGTGATGTCACTTGTGGCTGAGTGCCTGATAGGCCAGTGCTGGTCACATGGCTGCAGTTTGTGTTTGTGATGTCACTTGTGGCTCAGTGCCTGATAGGTCAGTACTGGTCCTGTGGGTGGAGTTTGTGTTTGTGATGTCACTTGTGTCTCAGTGCCTGATAGGCCAGTGCTGGTGGTGTGGGTGCAGTTTGTGTTTGTGATGTCACTTGTGGCTCAGTGCCTGATAGGCCAGTGCTGGTGATGTGTGTGCAGTTTTTGTTTGTGATGTCACTTGTGGCTGAGTGCCTGATAGGCCAGTGCTGGTGATGTGGGTGCAGTTTGTGTTTGTGATGTCACTTGTGGCTCAGTGCCTGATAGGCCAGTGCTGGTGGTGTGTGTGCAGTTTTTGTTTGTGATGTCACTTGTGGCTCAGTGCCTGATAGGCCAGTGCTGGTGATGTGGGTGCAGTTTGTGTTTGTGATGTCACTTGTGGCTCAGTGCCTGCTAGGCCCGTGCTGGTGATGTGGGTGCAGTTTGTGTTTGTGATGTCACTTGTGGCTGAGTGCCTGATAGGCCAGTGCTGGTGATGTGGGTGCAGTTTGTGGTTGTGATGTCGCTTGTGGCTCAGTGCCTGATAGGCCAGTGCTGGTGATGTGGGTGCAGTTTGTGTTTGTGAGTTCACTTGTGGCTCAGTGCCTGCTAGGCCAGTGCTGGTGATGTGGGTGCAGGTTGTGTTTGTGATGTCACTTGTGGCTCAGTGCCTGATAGGCCAGTGCTGGTGGTGTGGGTGCAGTTTGTGTTTGTGATGTCCCTTCTGGCTCAGTGCCTGATAGGCCAGTGCTGGTGATGTGGGTGGAGTTTGTGTTTGTGAGTTCACTTGTGGCTCAGTGCCTGATAGGCCAGTGCTGGTGATGTGGCTGCAGTTTCTGTTTGTGATGTCACTTGTGGCTCAGTGCCTGATAGGCCAGTGCTTGTCCTGTGTGTGCACTTTGTGTTTGTGATGTCACTTGTGGCTCAGTGCCTGATAGGCCAGTGCTGGTGGTGTGGGTGCAGTTTGTGTTTGTGATGTCACTTGTGGCTGAGTGCCTGATAGGCCAGTGCTGGTGATGTGGGTGCAGTTTGTGTTTGTGATGTCACTTGTGGCTCAGTGCCTGATAGGCCAGTGCTGGTGATGTGGGTGCAGTTTGTGTTTGTGATGTCACTTGTGGCTGAGTGCCTGATAGGCCAGTGCTGGTTACATGGCTGCAGTTTGTGTTTGTGATGTCACTTGTGGCTCAGTGCCTGATAGGTCAGTACTGGTCCTGTGGGTGGAGTTTGTGAGTTCACTTGTGGCTGAGTGCCTGATAGGCCAGTGCTGGTGATGTGGGTGCAGTTTGTGTTTGTGATGTCACTTGTGGCTCAGTGCCTGATAGGCCAGTGCTGGTGATGTGGGTGCAGTTTGTGTTTGTGATGTCACTTGTGGCTCAGTGCCTGATAGGCCAGTGCTGGTGATGTGGCTGCAGTTTGTGTTTGTGATGTCACTTGTGGCTCAGTGCCTGATAGGCCAGTACTGGTCCTGTGGGTGGAGTTTGTGTTTGTGATGTCACTTGTGTCTCAGTGCCTGATAGGCCAGTGCTGGTGGTGTGGGTGCAGTTTGTGTTTGTGATGTCACTTGTGGCTCAGTGCCTGATAGGCCAGTGCTGGTGATGTGGGTGCAGTTTGTGTTTGTGATGTCACTTGTGGCTGAGTGCCTGATAGGCCAGTGCTGGTGATGTGGGTGCAGTTTGTGTTTGTGATGTCACTTGTGGCTCAGTGCCTGATAGGCCAGTGCTGGTGATGTGGGTGCAGTTTTTGTTTGTGATGTCACTTGTGGCTCAGTGCCTGCTAGGCCAGTGCTGGTGATGTGGGTGCAGTTTGTGTTTGTGATGTCACTTGTGGCTGAGTGCCTGATAGGCCAGTGCTGGTGATGTGGTTGCAGTTTGTGGTTGTGATGTCGCTTGTGGCTCAGTGCCTGATAGGCCAGTGCTGGTGATGTGGGTGCAGTTTGTGTTTGTGAGTTCACTTGTGGCTCAGTGCCTGCTAGGCCAGTGCTGGTGATGTGGGTGCAGTTTGTGTTTGTGATGTCACTTGTGGCTCAGTGCCTGATAGGCCAGTGCTGGTCACATGGCTGCAGTTTGTGTTTGTGATGTCCCTTGTGGCTCAGTGCCTGATAGGCCAGTGCTGGTGATGTGGGTGGATTTTGTGGTTGTGATGTCACTTGTGGCTCAGTGCCTGATAGGCCAGTGCTGGTGATGTGGGTGCAGTTTGTGGTTGTGATGTCACTTGTGGCTCAGTGCCTGATAGGCCAGTGCTGGTGGTGTGGGTGCAATTTGTGTTTGTGATGTCACTTGTGGCTCAGTGCCTGATAGGCCAGTGCTGGTGATGTGGGTGGAGTTTGTGTTTGTGAGTTCACTTGTGGCTCAGTGCCTGATAGGCCAGTGCTGGTGGTGTGGGTGCAGTTTGTGTTTGTGATGTCACTTGTGGCTGAGTGCCTGATAGGCCAGTGCTGGTGATGTGGGTGCAGTTTGTGTTTGTGATGTCACTTGTGGCTCAGTGCCTGATAGGCCAGTGCTGGTGGTGTGGGTGCAGTTTGTGTTTGTGATGTCCCTTGTGGCTGAGTGCCTGATAGGCCAGTGCTGGTGATGTGGGTGCAGTTTGTGTTTGTGATGTCACTTGTGGCTCAGTGCCTGATAGGCCAGTGATGGTGGTGTGGGTGCAGTTTGTGTTTGTGATGTCACTTGTGGCTCAGTGCCTGATAGGCCAGTGCTGGTGATGTGGGTGGAGTTTGTGTTTGTGAGTTCACTTGTGGCTCAGTGCCTGATAGGCCAGTGCTGGTGATGTGGGTGCAGTTTGTGTTTGTGATGTCACTTGTGGCTGAGTGCCTGATAGGCCAGTGCTGGTCACGTGTGTGCAGTTTGTGTTTGTGATGTCACTTGTGGCTCAGTGCCTGATAGCCCAGTGCTTGTCCTGTGGGTGCAGTTTGTGTTTGTGATGTCACTTGTGGCTGAGTGCCTGATAGGCCAGTGCTTGTCCTGTGGCTGCAGTTTGTGTTTGTGATGTCACTTGTGGCTCAGTGCCTGATAGGCCAGTGCTGGTCCTGTGGGTGCAATTTGTGGTTGTGATGTCAGTTGTGGCTCAGTGCCTGATAGGCCAGTGCTGGTGATGTGGCTGCAGTTTGTGGTTGTGATGTCACTTGTGGCTCAGTGCCTGGTAGGCCAGTGCTGGTCACCTGGCTGCAGTTTGTGTTTGTGATGTCACTTGTGGCTCAGTGCCTGATAGGCCAGTGCTGGTGATGTGGGTGCAGTTTGTGTTTGTGATGTCACTTGTGGCTCAGTGCCTGATAGGCCAGTGCTTGTCACATGGCTGCAGTTTGTGTTTTTGATGTCACTTGTGGCTCAGTGCCTGATAGGCCAGTGCTGGTCCTGTGGGTGCTGGTTGTGTTTGTGATGTCACTTGTGGCTCAGTGCCTGATAGGCCAGTGCTGGTGATGTGGGTGCAGTTTGTGGTTGTGATGTCACTTGTGGCTCAGTGCCTGGTAGGCCAGTGCTGCTCACCTGGCTGCAGTTTGTGTTTGTGATGTCACTTGTGGCTGAGTGCCTGATAGGCCAGTGCTGGTCCTGTGGGTGCAATTTGTGTTTGTGAGTTCACTTGTGGCTGAGTGCCTGATAGGCCAGTGCTGGTGGTGTGGGTGCAGTTTGTGGTTGTGATGTCACTTGTGGCTCAGTGCCTGATAGGCCAGTGCTGGTGATGTGGGTGCAGTTTGTGTTTGTGATGTCACTTGTGGCTGAGTGCCTGATAGGCCAGTGCTGGTGGTGTGGGTGCAGTTTGTGTTTGTGAGTTCACTTGTGGCTCAGTGCCTGATAGGCCAGTGCTGGTGATGTGGGTGCAGTTTGTGTTTGTGATGTCACTTGTGGCTGAGTGCCTGATAGGCCAGTGCTGGTGATGTGGCTGCAGTTTGTGTTTGTGAGGTCACTTGTGGCTCAGTGCCTGATAGGCCATTGCTGGTGATGTGGCTGCAGTTTGTGGTTGTGATGTCACTTGTGGCTCAGTGCCTGATAGGCCAGTGCTGGTGGTGTGGCTGCAATTTGTGCTTGTGATGTCACTTGTGGCTCAGTGCCTGATAGGCCAGTGCTGGTGGTGTGGGTGCAGTTTGTGTTTGTGATGTCACTTGTGTCTCAGTGCCTGATAGGCCAGTGCTGGTGATGTGGGTGCAGTTTGTGGTTGTGAGGTCACTTGTGGCTGAGTGCCTGATAGGCCAGTGCTGGTCCTGTGGGTGCAATTTGTGTTTGTGATGTCACTTGTGGCTGAGTGCCTGATAGGCCAGTGCTGGTGATGTGGGTGCAGTTTGTGTTTGTGAGTTCACTTGTGGCTCAGTGCCTGATAGGCCAGCGCTGGTGGTGTGGGTGCAATTTGTGTTTGTGATGTCACTTGTGGCTCAGTGCCTGATAGGCCAGTGCTGGTCACATGGCTGCAGTTTGTGTTTGTGATGTCACTTGTGGCTCAGTGCCTGGTAGGCCAGTGCTGGTGATGTGGGTGCAGTTTGTGTTTGTGATGTCACTTGTGGCTCAGTGCCTGATAGGCCAGTGCTGGTGATGTGGGTGCAGTTTGTGTTTGTGATGTCACTTGTGGCTCAGTGCCTGATAGGCCAGTGCTGGTGGTGTGGGTGCAGTTTGTGTTTGTTATGTCACGTGTGGCTCAGTGCCTGATAGGCCAGTGCTGGTGATGTGGGTGCAGTTTGTGTTTGTGATGTCACTTGTGGCTGAGTGCCTGATAGGCCAGTGCTGGTGATGTGGCTGCAATTTGTGCTTGTGATGTCACTTGTGGCTCAGTGCCTGATAGGCCAGTGCTGGTGATGTGGGTGCAGTTTGTGTTTGTGATGTCACTTGTGGCTCAGTGCCTGATAGGCCAGTGATGGTGGTGTGGGTGCAGTTTGTGTTTGTGATGTCACTTGTGGCTCAGTGCCTGATAGGCCAGTGCTGGTGATGTGGGTGGAGTTTGTGTTTGTGAGTTCACTTGTGGCTCAGTGCCTGATAGGCCAGTGCTGGTGATGTGGGTGCAGTTTGTGTTTGTGATGTCACTTGTGGCTCAGTGCCTGATAGGCCAGTGCTGGTGGTGTGGGTGCAGTTTGTGTTTGTGATGTCACTTGTGGCTCAGTGCCTGATAGGCCAGTGCTGGTGATGTGTGTGCAGTTTTTGCTTGTGATGTCACTTGTGGCTGAGTGCCTGATAGGCCAGTGCTGGTGATGTGGGTGCAGTTTGTGTTTGTGATGTCACTTGTGGCTGAGTGCCTGATAGGCCAGTGCTGGTGGTGTGGGTGCAGTTTGTGTTTGTGAGTTCACTTGTGGCTCAGTGCCTGATAGGCCAGTGCTGGTGATGTGGGTGCAGTTTGTGTTTGTGATGTCACTTGTGGCTGAGTGCCTGATAGGCCAGTGCTGGTGATGTGGCTGCAGTTTGTGTTTGTGAGGTCACTTGTGGCTCAGTGCCTGATAGGCCAGTGCTGGTGATGTGGGTGCAGTTTGTGGTTGTGATGTCACTTGTGGCTCAGTGCCTGATAGGCCAGTGCTGGTGGTGTGGCTGCAATTTGTGCTTGTGATGTCACTTGTGGCTCAGTGCCTGATAGGCCAGTGCTGGTGGTGTGGGTGCAGTTTGTGTTTGTGATGTCACTTGTGTCTCAGTGCCTGATAGGCCAGTGCTGGTGATGTGGGTGCAGTTTGTGGTTGTGAGGTCACTTGTGGCTGAGTGCCTGATAGGCCAGTGCTGGTCCTGTGGGTGCAATTTGTGTTTGTGATGTCACTTGTGGCTGAGTGCCTGATAGGCCAGTGCTGGTGATGTGGGTGCAGTTTGTGTTTGTGAGTTCACTTGTGGCTCAGTGCCTGATAGGCCAGCGCTGGTGGTGTGGGTGCAATTTGTGTTTGTGATGTCACTTGTGGCTCAGTGCCTGATAGGCCAGTGCTGGTGATGTGGCTGCAGTTTGTGGTTGTGATGTCACTTGTGGCTCAGTGCCTGGTAGGCCAGTGCTGGTCACCTGGCTGCAGTTTGTGTTTGTGATGTCACTTGTGGCTCAGTGCCTGATACGCCAGTGCTGGTGATGTGGGTGGAGTTTGTGGTTGTGATGTCACTTGTGGCTCAGTGCCTGATAGGCCAGTGCTGGTGATGTGGGTGCAGTTTGTGTTTGTGATGTCACTTGTGGCTCAGTGCCTGATAGGCCAGTGCTGGTGGTGTGGGTGCAGTTTGTGTTTGTGATGTCACTTGTGGCTCAGTGCCTGATAGGCCAGTGCTGGTGGTGTGGGTGCAGTTTGTGTTTGTGATGTCACTTGTGGCTCAGTGCCTGATAGGCCAGTGCTGGTGATGTGTGTGCAGTTTTTGTTTGTGATGTCACTTGTGGCTGAGTGCCTGATAGGCCAGTGCTGGTGATGTGGGTGCAGTTTGTGTTTGTGATGTCACTTGTGGCTGAGTGCCTGATAGGCCAGTGCTGGTGATGTGGCTGCAGTTTGTGTTTGTGATGTCACTTGTGGCTCAGTGCCTGATGGGCCAGTGCTGGTCACATGGCTGCAGTTTGTGTTTGTGATGTCACTTGTGTCTCAGTGCCTGATAGGCCAGTGCTGGTCACGTGTGTGCAGTTTGTGTTTGTGATGTCACTTGTGGCCCAGTGCCTGATAGCCCAGTGCTTGTCCTGTGGCTGCAGTTTGTGGTTGTGATGTCACTTGTGGCTCAGTGCCTGATGGGCCAGTGCTGGTGATGTGGTTGCAGTTTGTGTTTGTGATGTCACTTGTGGCTCAGTGCCTGATAGGCCAGTGCTGGTGATGTGGGTGCAGTTTGTGGTTGTGATGTCACTTGTGGCTCAGTGCCTGATAGGCCAGTGCTGGTGATGTGGGTGCAATTTGTGGTTGTGAGGTCACTTGTGGCTCAGTGCCTGAAAGGCCAGTGCTGGTGATGTGGCTGCAGTTTGTGGTTGTGAGGTCACTTGTGGCTCAGTGCCTGATAGGCCAGTGCTGGTGGTGTGGGTGCAGTTTGTGTTTCTGAGTTCACTTGTGGCTCAGTGCCTGATAGTCCAGTGCTGGTGGTGTGGGTGCAGTTCGTGTTTGTGATGTCACTTGTGGCTGAGTGCCTGATAGGCCAGTGCTGGTCACGTGTGTGCAGTTTGTGTTTGTGATGTCACTTGTGGCTCAGTGCCTGATGGGCCAGTGCTGGTGATGTGGGTGCAGTTTGTGTTTGTGATGTCACTTGTGGCTCAGTGCCTGATAGGTCAGTACTGGTCCTGTGGGTGGAGTTTGTGTTTGTGAGTTCACTTGTGGCTCAGTGCCTGATAGGCCAGTGCTGGTGATGTGGGTGCAGTTTGTGTTTGTGATGTCACTTGTGGCTCAGTGCCTGATAGGCCAGTGCTGGTGATGTGGGTGCAGTTTGTGTTTGTGATGTCACTTGTGGCTCAGGGCCTGATAGGCCAGTGCTGGTGATGTGGGTGCAGTTTGTGTTTGTGATGTCACTTGTGGCTGAGTGCCTGATAGGCCAGTGCTGGTGATGTGGGTGCAGTTTGTGTTTGTGATGTCCCTTGTGGCTCAGTGCCTGATGGGCCAGTGCTGGTGGTGTGGGTGCAGTTTGTGTTTGTGATGTCACTTGTGGCTCAGTGCCTGATAGGCCAGTGCTGGTGATGTGTGTGCAGTTTTTGTTTGTGATGTCACTTGTGGCTGAGTGCCTGATAGGCCAGTGCTGGTGATGTGGGTGCAGTTTGTGTTTGTGATGTCACTTGTGGCTGAGTGCCTGATAGGCCAGTGCTGGTCACGTGTGTGCAGTTTGTGTTTGTGATGTCACTTGTGGCTCAGTGCCTGATAGCCCAGTGCTTGTCCTGTGGGTGCAGTTTGTGTTTGTGATGTCACTTGTGGCTGAGTGCCTGATAGGCCAGTGCTTGTCCTGTGGCTGCAGTTTGTGTTTGTGATGTCACTTGTGGCTGAGTGCCTGATAGGCCAGTGCTGGTGATGTGGGTGCAGTTTGTGTTTGTGATGTCACTTGTGGCTGAGTGCCTGATAGGCCAGTGCTGGTGATGTGGGTGCAGTTTGTGTTTGTGATGTCACTTGTGGCTCAGTGCCTGATAGGCCAGTGCTGGTGATGTGGGTGCAGTTTGTGTTTGTGATGTCACTTGTGGCTCAGTGCCTGATAGGCCAGTGCTGGTCCTGTGGGTGCAATTTGTGGTTGTGATGTCAGTTGTGGCTCAGTGCCTGATAGGCCAGTGCTGGTGATGTGTGTGCAGTTTTTGTTTGTGATGTCACTTGTGGCTCAGTGCCTGATAGGCCAGTGCTGGTGATGTGGCTGCAGTTTGTGTTTGTGATGTCACTTGTGGCTCAGTGCCTGATAGGCCATTGCTGGTGATGTGGGTGCAGTTTGTGGTTGTGATGTCACTTGTGGCTCAGTGCCTGATAGGCCAGTGCTGGTGGTGTGGCTGCAATTTGTGCTTGTGATGTCACTTGTGGCTCAGTGCCTGATAGGCCAGTGCTGGTGGTGTGGGTGCAGTTTGTGTTTGTGATGTCACTTGTGTCTCAGTGCCTGATAGGCCAGTGCTGGTGATGTGGGTGCAGTTTGTGGTTGTGAGGTCACTTGTGGCTGAGTGCCTGATAGGCCAGTGCTGGTCCTGTGGGTGCAATTTGTGTTTGTGATGTCACTTGTGGCTGAGTGCCTGATAGGCCAGTGCTGGTGATGTGGGTGCAGTTTGTGTTTGTGAGTTCACTTGTGGCTCAGTGCCTGATAGGCCAGCGCTGGTGGTGTGGGTGCAATTTGTGTTTGTGATGTCACTTGTGGCTCAGTGCCTGATAGGCCAGTGCTGGTGATGTGGCTGCAGTTTGTGGTTGTGATGTCACTTGTGGCTCAGTGCCTGGTAGGCCAGTGCTGGTCACCTGGCTGCAGTTTGTGTTTGTGATGTCACTTGTGGCTCAGTGCCTGATAGGCCAGTGCTGGTGATGTGGGTGCAGTTTGTGTTTGTGATGTCACTTGTGGCTCAGTGCCTGATAGGCCAGTGCTGGTGATGTGGGTGCAGTTTGTGTTTGTTATGTCACGTGTGGCTCAGTGCCTGATAGGCCAGTGCTGGTGATGTGGGTGCAGTTTGTGTTTGTGATGTCACTTGTGGCTCAGTGCCTGATAGGCCAGTGCTGGTGATGTGGCTGCAATTTGTGCTTGTGATGTCACTTGTGGCTCAGTGCCTGATAGGCCAGTGCTGGTGATGTGGGTGCACTTTGTGTTTGTGATGTCACTTGTGGCTCAGTGCCTGATAGGCCAGTGATGGTGGTGTGGGTGCAGTTTGTGTTTGTGATGTCACTTGTGGCTCAGTGCCTGATAGGCCAGTGCTGGTGATGTGGCTGCAATTTGTGCTTGTGATGTCACTTGTGGCTCAGTGCCTGATAGGCCAGTGCTGGTGATGTGGGTGCAGTTTGTGTTTGTTATGTCACGTGTGGCTCAGTGCCTGATAGGCCAGTGCTGGTGATGTGGGTGCAGTTTGTGTTTGTGATGTCACTTGTGGCTCAGTGCCTGATAGGCCAGTGCTGGTGATGTGGCTGCAATTTGTGCTTGTGATGTCACTTGTGGCTCAGTGCCTGATAGGCCAGTGCTGGTGATGTGGGTGCAGTTTGTGTTTGTGATGTCACTTGTGGCTCAGTGCCTGATAGGCCAGTGATGGTGGTGTGGGTGCAGTTTGTGTTTGTGATGTCACTTGTGGCTCAGTGCCTGATACGCCAGTGCTGGTGATGTGGGTGGAGTTTGTGGTTGTGATGTCACTTGTGGCTCAGTGCCTGATAGGCCAGTGCTGGTGATGTGGGTGCAGTTTGTGTTTGTGATGTCACTTGTGGCTCAGTGCCTGATAGGCCAGTGCTGGTGGTGTGGGTGCAGTTTGTGTTTGTGATGTCACTTGTGGCTCAGTGCCTGATAGGCCAGTGCTGGTGGTGTGGGTGCAGTTTGTGTTTGTGATGTCACTTGTGGCTCAGTGCCTGATAGGCCAGTGCTGGTGATGTGTGTGCAGTTTTTGTTTGTGATGTCACTTGTGGCTGAGTGCCTGATAGGCCAGTGCTGGTGGTGTGGGTGCAGTTTGTGTTTGTGATGTCACTTGTGGCTCAGTGCCTGATAGGCCAGTGCTGGTGATGTGTGTGCAGTTTTTGTTTGTGATGTCACTTGTGGCTGAGTGCCTGATAGGCCAGTGCTGGTGATGTGGGTGCAGTTTGTGTTTGTGATGTCACTTGTGGCTGAGTGCCTGATAGGCCAGTGCTGGTGGTGTGGGTGCAGTTTGTGTTTGTGAGTTCACTTGTGGCTCAGTGCCTGATAGGCCAGTGCTGGTGATGTGGGTGCAGTTTGTGTTTGTGATGTCACTTGTGGCTGAGTGCCTGATAGGCCAGTGCTGGTGATGTGGCTGCAGTTTGTGTTTGTGAGGTCACTTGTGGCTCAGTGCCTGATAGGCCAGTGCTGGTGATGTGGCTTCAGTTTGTGGTTGTGATGTCACTTGTGGCTCAGTGCCTGATAGGCCAGTGCTGGTGGTGTGGCTGCAATTTGTGCTTGTGATGTCACTTGTGGCTCAGTGCCTGATAGGCCAGTGCTGGTGGTGTGGGTGCAGTTTGTGTTTGTGATGTCACTTGTGTCTCAGTGCCTGATAGGCCAGTGCTGGTGATGTGGGTGCAGTTTGTGGTTGTGAGGTCACTTGTGGCTGAGTGCCTGATAGGCCAGTGCTGGTGATGTGGCTGCAGTTTGTGTTTGTGAGGTCACTTGTGGCTCAGTGCCTGATAGGCCAGTGCTGGTGATGTGGCTGCAGTTTGTGGTTGTGATGTCACTTGTGGCTCAGTGCCTGATAGGCCAGTGCTGGTGATGTGGCTGCAGTTTGTGGTTGTGATGTCACTTGTGGCTCAGTGCCTGGTAGGCCAGTGCTGGTCACCTGGCTGCAGTTTGTGTTTGTGATGTCACTTGTGGCTCAGTGCCTGATACGCCAGTGCTGGTGATGTGGGTGGAGTTTGTGGTTGTGATGTCACTTGTGGCTCAGTGCCTGATAGGCCAGTGCTGGTGATGTGGGTGCAGTTTGTGTTTGTGATGTCACTTGTGGCTCAGTGCCTGATAGGCCAGTGCTGGTGGTGTGGGTGCAGTTTGTGTTTGTGATGTCACTTGTGGCTCAGTGCCTGATAGGCCAGTGCTGGTGGTGTGGGTGCAGTTTGTGTTTGTGATGTCACTTGTGGCTCAGTGCCTGATAGGCCAGTGCTGGTGATGTGTGTGCAGTTTTTGTTTGTGATGTCACTTGTGGCTGAGTGCCTGATAGGCCAGTGCTGGTGATGTGGGTGCAGTTTGTGTTTGTGATGTCACTTGTGGCTGAGTGCCTGATAGGCCAGTGCTGGTGATGTGGCTGCAGTTTGTGTTTGTGATGTCACTTGTGGCTCAGTGCCTGATGGGCCAGTGCTGGTCACATGGCTGCAGTTTGTGTTTGTGATGTCACTTGTGTCTCAGTGCCTGATAGGCCAGTGCTGGTCACGTGTGTGCAGTTTGTGTTTGTGATGTCACTTGTGGCCCAGTGCCTGATAGCCCAGTGCTTGTCCTGTGGCTGCAGTTTGTGGTTGTGATGTCACTTGTGGCTCAGTGCCTGATGGGCCAGTGCTGGTGATGTGGTTGCAGTTTGTGTTTGTGATGTCACTTGTGGCTCAGTGCCTGATAGGCCAGTGCTGGTGATGTGGGTGCAGTTTGTGGTTGTGATGTCACTTGTGGCTCAGTGCCTGATAGGCCAGTGCTGGTGATGTGGGTGCAATTTGTGGTTGTGAGGTCACTTGTGGCTCAGTGCCTGAAAGGCCAGTGCTGGTGATGTGGCTGCAGTTTGTGGTTGTGAGGTCACTTGTGGCTCAGTGCCTGATAGGCCAGTGCTGGTGGTGTGGGTGCAGTTTGTGTTTCTGAGTTCACTTGTGGCTCAGTGCCTGATAGTCCAGTGCTGGTGGTGTGGGTGCAGTTCGTGTTTGTGATGTCACTTGTGGCTGAGTGCCTGATAGGCCAGTGCTGGTCACGTGTGTGCAGTTTGTGTTTGTGATGTCACTTGTGGCTCAGTGCCTGATGGGCCAGTGCTGGTGATGTGGGTGCAGTTTGTGTTTGTGATGTCACTTGTGGCTCAGTGCCTGATAGGTCAGTACTGGTCCTGTGGGTGGAGTTTGTGTTTGTGAGTTCACTTGTGGCTCAGTGCCTGATAGGCCAGTGCTGGTGATGTGGGTGCAGTTTGTGTTTGTGATGTCACTTGTGGCTCAGTGCCTGATAGGCCAGTGCTGGTGATGTGGGTGCAGTTTGTGTTTGTGATGTCACTTGTGGCTCAGGGCCTGATAGGCCAGTGCTGGTGATGTGGGTGCAGTTTGTGTTTGTGATGTCACTTGTGGCTGAGTGCCTGATAGGCCAGTGCTGGTGATGTGGGTGCAGTTTGTGTTTGTGATGTCCCTTGTGGCTCAGTGCCTGATGGGCCAGTGCTGGTGGTGTGGGTGCAGTTTGTGTTTGTGATGTCACTTGTGGCTCAGTGCCTGATAGGCCAGTGCTGGTGATGTGTGTGCAGTTTTTGTTTGTGATGTCACTTGTGGCTGAGTGCCTGATAGGCCAGTGCTGGTGATGTGGGTGCAGTTTGTGTTTGTGATGTCACTTGTGGCTGAGTGCCTGATAGGCCAGTGCTGGTCACGTGTGTGCAGTTTGTGTTTGTGATGTCACTTGTGGCTCAGTGCCTGATAGCCCAGTGCTTGTCCTGTGGGTGCAGTTTGTGTTTGTGATGTCACTTGTGGCTGAGTGCCTGATAGGCCAGTGCTTGTCCTGTGGCTGCAGTTTGTGTTTGTGATGTCACTTGTGGCTGAGTGCCTGATAGGCCAGTGCTGGTGATGTGGGTGCAGTTTGTGTTTGTGATGTCACTTGTGGCTGAGTGCCTGATAGGCCAGTGCTGGTGATGTGGGTGCAGTTTGTGTTTGTGATGTCACTTGTGGCTCAGTGCCTGATAGGCCAGTGCTGGTGATGTGGGTGCAGTTTGTGTTTGTGATGTCACTTGTGGCTCAGTGCCTGATAGGCCAGTGCTGGTCCTGTGGGTGCAATTTGTGGTTGTGATGTCAGTTGTGGCTCAGTGCCTGATAGGCCAGTGCTGGTGATGTGGCTGCAGTTTGTGTTTGTGATGTCACTTGTGGCTCAGTGCCTGATAGGCCAGTGCTGGTGATGTGGCTGCAGTTTGTGTTTGTGATGTCACTTGTGGCTCAGTGCCTGATAGGCCATTGCTGGTGATGTGGGTGCAGTTTGTGGTTGTGATGTCACTTGTGGCTCAGTGCCTGATAGGCCAGTGCTGGTGGTGTGGCTGCAATTTGTGCTTGTGATGTCACTTGTGGCTCAGTGCCTGATAGGCCAGTGCTGGTGGTGTGGGTGCAGTTTGTGTTTGTGATGTCACTTGTGTCTCAGTGCCTGATAGGCCAGTGCTGGTGATGTGGGTGCAGTTTGTGGTTGTGAGGTCACTTGTGGCTGAGTGCCTGATAGGCCAGTGCTGGTCCTGTGGGTGCAATTTGTGTTTGTGATGTCACTTGTGGCTGAGTGCCTGATAGGCCAGTGCTGGTGATGTGGGTGCAGTTTGTGTTTGTGAGTTCACTTGTGGCTCAGTGCCTGATAGGCCAGCGCTGGTGGTGTGGGTGCAATTTGTGTTTGTGATGTCACTTGTGGCTCAGTGCCTGATAGGCCAGTGCTGGTGATGTGGCTGCAGTTTGTGGTTGTGATGTCACTTGTGGCTCAGTGCCTGGTAGGCCAGTGCTGGTCACCTGGCTGCAGTTTGTGTTTGTGATGTCACTTGTGGCTCAGTGCCTGATAGGCCAGTGCTGGTGATGTGGGTGCAGTTTGTGTTTGTGATGTCACTTGTGGCTCAGTGCCTGATAGGCCAGTGCTGGTGATGTGGGTGCAGTTTGTGTTTGTTATGTCACGTGTGGCTCAGTGCCTGATAGGCCAGTGCTGGTGATGTGGGTGCAGTTTGTGTTTGTGATGTCACTTGTGGCTCAGTGCCTGATAGGCCAGTGCTGGTGATGTGGCTGCAATTTGTGCTTGTGATGTCACTTGTGGCTCAGTGCCTGATAGGCCAGTGCTGGTGATGTGGGTGCAGTTTGTGTTTGTGATGTCACTTGTGGCTCAGTGCCTGATAGGCCAGTGATGGTGGTGTGGGTGCAGTTTGTGTTTGTGATGTCACTTGTGGCTCAGTGCCTGATAGGCCAGTGCTGGTGATGTGGCTGCAATTTGTGCTTGTGATGTCACTTGTGGCTCAGTGCCTGATAGGCCAGTGCTGGTGATGTGGGTGCAGTTTGTGTTTGTTATGTCACGTGTGGCTCAGTGCCTGATAGGCCAGTGCTGGTGATGTGGGTGCAGTTTGTGTTTGTGATGTCACTTGTGGCTCAGTGCCTGATAGGCCAGTGCTGGTGATGTGGCTGCAATTTGTGCTTGTGATGTCACTTGTGGCTCAGTGCCTGATAGGCCAGTGCTGGTGATGTGGGTGCAGTTTGTGTTTGTGATGTCACTTGTGGCTCAGTGCCTGATAGGCCAGTGATGGTGGTGTGGGTGCAGTTTGTGTTTGTGATGTCACTTGTGGCTCAGTGCCTGATACGCCAGTGCTGGTGATGTGGGTGGAGTTTGTGGTTGTGATGTCACTTGTGGCTCAGTGCCTGATAGGCCAGTGCTGGTGATGTGGGTGCAGTTTGTGTTTGTGATGTCACTTGTGGCTCAGTGCCTGATAGGCCAGTGCTGGTGGTGTGGGTGCAGTTTGTGTTTGTGATGTCACTTGTGGCTCAGTGCCTGATAGGCCAGTGCTGGTGGTGTGGGTGCAGTTTGTGTTTGTGATGTCACTTGTGGCTCAGTGCCTGATAGGCCAGTGCTGGTGATGTGTGTGCAGTTTTTGTTTGTGATGTCACTTGTGGCTGAGTGCCTGATAGGCCAGTGCTGGTGGTGTGGGTGCAGTTTGTGTTTGTGATGTCACTTGTGGCTCAGTGCCTGATAGGCCAGTGCTGGTGATGTGTGTGCAGTTTTTGTTTGTGATGTCACTTGTGGCTGAGTGCCTGATAGGCCAGTGCTGGTGATGTGGGTGCAGTTTGTGTTTGTGATGTCACTTGTGGCTGAGTGCCTGATAGGCCAGTGCTGGTGGTGTGGGTGCAGTTTGTGTTTGTGAGTTCACTTGTGGCTCAGTGCCTGATAGGCCAGTGCTGGTGGTGTGGGTGCAGTTTGTGTTTGTGATGTCACTTGTGGCTGAGTGCCTGATAGGCCAGTGCTGGTGATGTGGCTGCAGTTTGTGTTTGTGAGGTCACTTGTGGCTCAGTGCCTGATAGGCCAGTGCTGGTGATGTGGCTGCAGTTTGTGGTTGTGATGTCACTTGTGGCTCAGTGCCTGATAGGCCAGTGCTGGTGGTGTGGCTGCAATTTGTGCTTGTGATGTCACTTGTGGCTCAGTGCCTGATAGGCCAGTGCTGGTGGTGTGGGTGCAGTTTGTGTTTGTGATGTCACTTGTGTCTCAGTGCCTGATAGGCCAGTGCTGGTGATGTGGGTGCAGTTTGTGGTTGTGAGGTCACTTGTGGCTGAGTGCCTGATAGGCCAGTGCTGGTCCTGTGGGTGCAATTTGTGTTTGTGATGTCACTTGTGGCTGAGTGCCTGATAGGCCAGTGCTGGTGATGTGGGTGCAGTTTGTGTTTGTGATGTCACTTGTGGCTCAGTGCCTGATAGGCCAGCGCTGGTGGTGTGGGTGCAATTTGTGTTTGTGATGTCACTTGTGGCTCAGTGCCTGATAGGCCAGTGCTGGTGATGTGGGTGCAGTTTGTGGTTGTGATGTCACTTGTGGCTCAGTGCCTGGTAGGCCAGTGCTGGTGATGTGGGTGCAGTTTGTGTTTGTGATGTCACTTGTGGCTCAGTGCCTGATGGGCCAGTGCTGGTCACATGGCTGCAGTTTGTGTTTGTGATGTCACTTGTGTCTCAGTGCCTGATAGGCCAGTGCTGGTCACGTGTGTGCAGTTTGTGTTTGTGATGTCACTTGTGGCTCAGTGCCTGATAGCCCAGTGCTTGTCCTGTGGCTGCAGTTTGTGGTTGTGATGTCACTTGTGGCTCAGTGCCTGATGGGCCAGTGCTGGTGATGTGGGTGCAGTTTGTGTTTGTGATGTCACTTGTGGCTGAGTGCCTGATAGGCCAGTGCTGGTGATGTGGGTGCAGTTTGTGTTTGTGATGTCACTTGTGGCTCAGTGCCTGATGGGCCAGTGCTGGTCACATGGCTGCAGTTTGTGTTTGTGATGTCACTTGTGTCTCAGTGCCTGATAGGCCAGTGCTGGTCACGTGTGTGCAGTTTGTGTTTGTGATGTCACTTGTGGCTCAGTGCCTGATAGCCCAGTGCTTGTCCTGTGGCTGCAGTTTGTGGTTGTGATGTCACTTGTGGCTCAGTGCCTGATGGGCCAGTGCTGGTGATGTGGTTGCAGTTTGTGTTTGTGATGTCACTTGTGGCTCAGTGCCTGATAGGCCAGTGCTGGTGATGTGGGTGCAGTTTGTGGTTGTGATGTCACTTGTGGCTCAGTGCCTGATAGGCCAGTGCTGGTCCTGTGGGTGCAGTTTGTGTTTGTGATGTCCCTTGTGGCTCAGTGCCTGATAGGCCAGTGCTGGTGGTGTGGGTGCAGTTTGTGTTTCTGAGTTCACTTGTGGCTCAGTGCCTGATAGTCCAGTGCTGGTGGTGTGGGTGCAGTTCGTGTTTGTGATGTCACTTGTGGCTGAGTGCCTGATAGGCCAGTGCTGGTCACGTGTGTGCAGTTTGTGTTTGTGATGTCACTTGTGGCTCAGTGCCTGATGGGCCAGTGCTGGTGATGTGGGTGCAGTTTGTGTTTGTGATGTCACTTGTGGCTCAGTGCCTGATAGGTCAGTACTGGTCCTGTGGGTGGAGTTTGTGTTTGTGAGTTCACTTGTGGCTCAGTGCCTGATAGGCCAGTGCTGGTGATGTGGGTGCAGTTTGTGTTTGTGATGTCACTTGTGGCTCAGTGCCTGATAGGCCAGTGCTGGTGATGTGGCTGCAGTTTGTGGTTGTGATGTCACTTGTGGCTCAGTGCCTGATAGGCCAGTGCTGGTGATGTGGCTGCAGTTTGTGTTTGTGATGTCACTTGTGGCTGAGTGCCTGATAGGCCAGTGCTGGTGATGTGGGTGCAGTTTGTGTTTGTGATGTCCCTTGTGGCTCAGTGCCTGATAGGCCAGTGCTGGTGGTGTGGGTGCAGTTTGTGTTTGTGATGTCACTTGTGGCTCAGTGCCTGATAGGCCAGTGCTGGTGATGTGTGTGCAGTTTTTGTTTGTGATGTCACTTGTGGCTGAGTGCCTGATAGGCCAGTGCTGGTGATGTGGGTGCAGTTTGTGTTTGTGATGTCACTTGTGGCTGAGTGCCTGATAGGCCAGTGCTGGTCACGTGTGTGCAGTTTGTGTTTGTGATGTCACTTGTGGCTCAGTGCCTGATAGGCCAGTGCTAGTGATGTGGGTGGAGTTTGTGTTTGTGATGTCACTTGTGGCTCAGTGCCTGATAGGCCAGTGCTAGTGATGTGGGTGGAGTTTGTGTTTGTGATGTCACTTGTGGCTGAGTGCCTGATAGGCCAGTGCTGGTCCTGTGGGTGCAATTTGTGGTTGTGAGGTCACTTGTGGCTCAGTGCCTGATAGGCCAGTGCTGGTGATGTGGGTGCAGTTTGAGGTTGTGATGTCACTTGTGGCTCAGTGCCTGATAGGTCAGTGCTGGTCTCATGCCTGCAGTTTTTGTTTTTGATGTCACTTGTGGCTCAGGGCCTGATAGGCCAGTGCTGGTGATGTGGCTGCAGTTTGTGTTTGTGATGTCACTTGTGGCTCAGTGCCTGATAGGCCAGTGCTGGTGATGTGGGTGCAGTTTGTGTTTGTGATGTCACTTGTGGCTCAGTGCCTGATAGGCCAGTGCTGGTCCTGTGGGTGCAATTTGTGGTTGTGATGTCACTTGTGGCTGAGTGCCTGATAGGCCAGTGCTGGTGATGTGGCTGCAGTTTGTGTTTGTGATGTCACTTGTGGCTCAGTGCCTGATAGGCCAGTGCTGGTGATGTGGCTGCAGTTTGTGTTTGTGATGTCACTTGTGGCTGAGTGCCTGATAGGCCAGTGCTTGTCCTGTGGGTGCAGTTTGTGTTTGTGATGTCACTTGTGGCTCAGTGCCTGATGGGCCAGTGCTGGTGATGTGGGTGCAGTTTGTGTTTGTGATGTCACTTGTGGCTCAGTGCCTGATAGGTCAGTACTGGTCCTGTGGGTGGAGTTTGTGTTTGTGAGTTCACTTGTGGCTCAGTGCCAGATAGGCCAGTGCTGGTGATGTGGGTGCAATTTGTGTTTGTGATGTCACTTGTGGCTGAGTGCCTGATAGGCCAGTGCTGGTGATGTGGGTGCAGTTTGTGTTTGTGAGTTCACTTGTGGCTCAGTGCCTGATAGGCCAGTGCTGGTGATGTGGGTGCACTTTGTGTTTGTGATGTCACTTGTGGCTGAGTGCCTGATAGGCCAGTGCTTGTCCTGTGGGTGCAGTTTGTGTTTGTGATGTCACTTGTGGCTCAGTGCCTGATAGGCCAGTGCTGGTCCTGTGCGTGCAGTTTGTGTTTGTGATGTCACTTGTGGCTCAGTGCCTGATAGGCCAGTGCTGGTGCTGTGGGTGCAGTTTGTGTTTGTGATGTCACTTGTGGCTCAGTGCCTGATAGGCCAGTGCTGGTGATGTGGGTGCACTTTGTGTTTGTGATGTCACTTGTGGCTCAGTGCCTGATAGGCCAGCGCTGGTGGTGTGGGTGCAGTTTGTGTTTGTGATGTCACTTGTGGCTCAGTGTCTGATAGGCCAGTGCTGGTGATGTGGCTGCAGTTTGTCGTTGTGATGTCACTTGTGGCTCAGTGCCTGATGGGCCAGTGCTGGTCACGTGGCTGCAGTTTGTGTTTGTGATGTCACTTGTGGCTCAGTGCCTGATAGGCCAGTGCTGGTGATGTGGGTGCAGTTTGTGTTTGTGAGTTCACTTGTGGCTCAGTGCCTGATAGGCCAGTGCTGGTGATGTGGGTGCAGTTTGTGTTTGTGATGTCACTTGTGGCTCAGTGCCTGATGGGCCAGTGCTGGTCACGTGGCTGCAGTTTGTGTTTGTGATGTCACTTGTGGCTCAGTGCCTGATAGGCCAGTGCTTGTCACGTGTGTGCAGTTTGTGTTTGTGATGTCACTTGTGGCTGAGTGCCTGATAGGCCAGTGCTGGTCATGTGGGTGCAGTTTGTGTTTGTGATGTCACTTGTGGCTGAGTGCCTGATAGGTCAGTGCTTGTCCTGTGGTTGCAGTTTGTGTTTGTGATGTCACTTGTGGCTGAGTGCCTGATAGGCCAGTGCTTGTCCTGTGGCTGCAGTTTGTGTTTGTGATGTCACTTGTGGCTCAGTGCCTGATAGGCCAGTGCTGGTGATGTGGCTGCAGTTTGTGTTTGTGATGTCACTTGTGGCTGAGTGCCTGATAGGCCAGTGCTGGTGATGTGGGTGCAGTTTGTGTTTGTGATGTCACTTGTGGCTCAGTGCCTGATAGGCCAGTGCTGGTGGTGTGGGTGCAGTTTGTGTTTGTGATGTCACTTGTGGCTCAGTGCCTGATAGGCCAGTGATGGTGATGTGGCTGCAGTTTGTGTTTGTGATGTCACTTGTGGCTCAGTGCCGGATAGGCCAGTGCTGGTGACATGGCTGTGGTTTGTGTTTTTGATGTCACTTGTGGCTCAGTGCCTGATAGGCCAGTACTGGTCCTTTGGGTGGAGTTTGTGGTTGTGATGTCACTTGTGGCTCAGTGCCTGATAGGCCAGTGCTGGTGGTGTGGCTGCAGTTTGTGTTTGTGATGTCACTTGTGGCTGAGTGCCTGATAGGCCAGTGCTGGTGATGTGGGTGCAGTTTGTGTTTGTGTGTTCACTTCTGGCTCAGTGCCTGATAGGCCAGTGCTGGTGATGTGGGTGCAGTTTGTGGTTGTGAGGTCACTTGTGGCTCAGTGCCTGATAGGCCAGTGCTGGTCCTGTGGGTGCAATTTGTGTTTGTGATGTCACTTGTGGCTGAGTGCCTGATAGGCCAGCGCTGGTGGTGTGGGTGCAATTTGTCTTTGTGATGTCACTTGTGGCTCAGTGCCTGGTAGGCCAGTGCTGGTCACCTGGCTGCAGTTTGTGGTTGTGATGTCACTTGTGGCTCAGTGCCTGATAGGCCAGTGCTGGTGATGTGGGTGCAGTTTGTGTTTGTGATGTCCCTTGTGGCTGAGTGCCTGATAGGCCAGTGCTGGTGATGTGGGTGCAGTTTGTGTTTGTGATGTCACTTGTGGCTCAGTGCCTGATAGGCCAGTGCTGGTGATGTGGGTGCAGTTTGTGTTTGTGATGTCACTTGTGGCTCAGTGCCTGATGGGCCAGTGCTGGTCACATGGCTGCAGTTTGTGTTTGTGATGTCACTTGTGTCTCAGTGCCTGATAGGCCAGTGCTGGTCACGTGTGTGCAGTTTGTGTTTGTGATGTCACTTGTGGCTCAGTGCCTGATAGGCCAGCGCTGGTGATGTGGGTGCAGTTTGTGTTTGTGATGTCACTTGTGTCTCAGTGCCTGATAGGCCAGTGCTGGTGATGTGGGTGCAGTTTGTGTTTGTGATGTCACTTGTGGCTGAGTGCCTGATAGGCCAGTGCTGGTGATGTGGGTGCAGTTTGTGTTTGTGATGTCACTTGTGTCTCAGTGCCTGATAGGCCAGTGCTGGTGGTGTGGGTGCAATTTGTGTTTGTGATGTCACTTGTGTCTCAGTGCCTGATAGGCCAGTGCTAGTGGTGTAGGTGCAGTTTGTGTTTGTGATGTCACTTGTGGCTGAGTGCCTGATAGGCAAGTGCTGGTGGTGTGGGTGCACTTTGTGTTTGTTATGTCACTTGTGGCTCAGTGCCTGATAGGCCAGTGCTGGTCCTGTGGATTCAATTTGTGGTTGTGATGTCACTTGTGGCTGAGTGCCTGATAGGCCAGCGCTGGTGATGTGGGTGCAATTTGTGTTTGTGATGTCACTTGTGGCTCAGTGCCTGATAGGTCAGTGCTGGTGATGTGGGTGCAGTTTGTGGCTGTGATGTCACTTTTGGCTGAGTGCCTGATAGGCCAGTGCTAGTGGTGTGGGTGCAGTTTGTGTTTGTGATGTCACTTGTGGCTCAGTGCCTGATAGGCCAGTGCTGGTGATGTGGGTGCAATTTGTGTTTGTGATGTCACTTGTGGCTGAGTGCCTGATAGGCCAGTGCTGGTGATGTGGGTGCACTTTGTGTTTGTGATGTCACTTGTGGTTCAGTGCCTGATAGGCCAGTGCTGGTGATGTGGGTGCACTTTGTGTTTGTGATGTCACTTGTGTCCTAGTGCCTGATAGGCCAGTGCTGGTGATGTGGGTGCAGTTTGTGTTTGTGATGTCACTTGTGGCTGAGTGCCTGATAGGCCAGTGCTGGTGATGTGGGTGCAGTTTGTGTTTGTGATGTCACTTGTGGCTCAGTGCCTGATGGGCCAGTGCTGGTGATGTGGGTGCAGTTTGTGTTTGTGTTGTCACTTGTGGCTCAGTGTCTGATAGGCCAGTGCTGGTGATGTGGCTGCAGTTTGTGTTTGTGAGTTCACTTGTGGCTCAGTGCCTGATAGGCCAGTGCTGGTGGTGTGGGTGCAGTTTGTGTTTGTGATGTCACTTGTGGTTCAGTGCCTGATAGGCCAGTGCTTGTCCTGTGTGTGCAGTTTGTGTTTGTGATGTCACTTGTGGCTGAGTGCCTGATAGGCCAGTGCTGGTGATGTGGCTGCAGTTTGTGTTTGTGAAGTCACTTGTGGCTCAGTGCCTGATAAGCCAGTGCTGGTGGTGTGGCTGCAATTTGTGTTTGTGATGTCACTTGTGGCTCAGTGCCTGATAGGCCAGTGCTGGTGATGTGGGTGGAGTTTGTGGTTGTGATGTCACTTGTGGCTCAGGGCCTGATAGGCCAGTGTTGGTCACATGGCTGCAGTTTGTGTTTGTGATGTCACTTGTGGCTCAGTGCCTGATAGGCCAGTGCTGGTGATGTGGGTGCAGTTTGTGATTGTGATGTCACTTGTGGCTCAGTGCCTGATAGGCCAGTGCTGGTGATGTGGGTGCAGTTTGTGTTTGTGGTGTCACATGTTGCTCAGTGCCTGATAGGCCAGTGCTTGTCCTGTGGGTGCAATTTGTGTTTGTGATGTCACTTGTGTCTCTGTGCCTGATAGGCCAGTGCTAGTCATGTGGCTTGGACTGTGGTTGTGATGTCACTTGTGGCTCAGTGCCTGATAGGCCAGTGCTAGTCATGTGGCTGCAGTTTGTGTTTGTGATGTCACTTGTTGCTCAGTGCCTGATAGGCCATTGCTGGTGATGTGGCTGCAGTTTGTGTTTGTGATGTCACTTGTGGCTCAGTTCCTGATAGGCCAGTGCTTGTCCTGTGGGTGGAGTTTGTGTTTGTGATGTCAGTTGTGGCTGAGTGCCTGATAGGGCAGTGCTGGTGATGTGGCTGCAGTTTGTGTTTCTGATGTCACTTGTGGCTCAGTTCCTGATAGGCAAGTGCTGGTCACGTGGCTGCAGTTTGTGTTTGTGATGTCACTTGTGGCTCAGTGCCTGATAGGCCAGTACTGGTCATGTGGGTGGAGTTTGTGGTTGTGATGTCACTTGTGGCTCAGTGCCTGAAAGGCCAGTGCTGGTGATGTGGGTGCAGTTTGTGGTTGTGAGGTCACTTGTGGCTCAGTGCCTGATAGGCCAGTGCTGGTGGTGTGGCTGCAATTTGTGCTTGTGATGTCACTTGTGGCTCAGTGCCTGATAGGCCAGTGCTGGTCACCTGGCTGCAGTTTGTGTTTGTGATGTCACTTGTGTCTCAGTGCCTGATAGGCCAGTGCTGGTGATGTGGGTGCAGTTTGTGGTTGTGAGGTCACTTGTGGCTGAGTGCCTGATAGGCCAGTGCTGGTCCTGTGGGTGCAATTTGTGTTTGTGATGTCACTTGTGGCTGAGTGCCTGATAGGCCAGCGCTGGTGGTGTGGGTGCAATTTGTGTTTGTGATGTCACTTGTGGCTCAGTGCCTGGTAGGCCAGTGCTGGTCACCTGGCTGCAGTTTGTGTTTGTGATGTCACTTGTGGTTCAGTGCCTGATAGGCCAGTGCTGGTGGTGTGGGTGCAGTTTGTGTTTGTGATGTCACTTGTGGCTCAGTGCCTGATAGGCCAGTGCTGGTGATGTGGGTGCAGTTTGTGTTTGTGATGTCACTTGTGGCTCAGTGCCTGATAGGCCAGTGCTGGTGATGTGGGTGCAGTTTGTGTTTGTGATGTCACTTGTGGCTCAGTGCCTGATGGGCCAGTGCTGGTCACATGGCTGCAGTTTGTGTTTGTGATGTCACTTGTGGCTCAGTGCCTGATAGGCCAGTGCTGGTCACGTGTGTGCAGTTTGTGTTTGTGATGTCACTTGTGGCTCAGTGCCTGATAGGCCAGCGCTGGTGATGTGACTGCAGTTTGTGTTTGTGATGTCACTTGTGGCTGAGTGCCTGATAGGCCAGTGCTGGTGATGTGGGTGGAGTTTGTGGTTGTGAGGTCACTTGTGGCTCAGTGCCTGATAGGCCAGTGCTGGTGGTGTGGGTGCAGTTTTTGTTTGTGATGTCACTTGTGGCTCAGTGCCTGATAGGCCAGTGCTGGTGATGTGGGTGCAGTTTGTGTTTGTGATGTCACTTGTGGCTCAGTGCCTGCTAGGCCAGTGCTGGTGATGTGGGTGCAGTTTGTGTTTGTGATGTCACTTGTGGCTGAGTGCCTGATAGGCCAGTGCTGGTGATGTGGGTGCAGTTTGTGGTTGTGATGTCGCTTGTGGCTCAGTGCCTGATAGGCCAGTGCTGGTGATGTGGGTGCAGTTTGTGTTTGTGAGTTCACTTGTGGCTCAGTGCCTGATAGGCCAGTGCTGGTGATGTGGCTGCAGTTTGTCGTTGTGATGTCACTTGTGGCTCAGTGCCTGATGGGCCAGTGCTGGTCACGTGGCTGCAGTTTGTGTTTGTGATGTCACTTGTGTCTCAGTGCCTGATAGGCCAGTGCTGGTGATGTGGGTGCAGTTTGTGTTTGTGATGTCACTTGTGGCTCAGTGCCTGATAGGCCAGTGCTGGTGGTGTGGGTGCAATTTGTGTTTGTGATGTCACTTGTGTCTCAGTGCCTGATAGGCCAGTGCTAGTGGTGTAGGTGGAGTTTGTGTTTGTGATGTCACTTGTGGCTCAGTGCCTGATAGGCCAGTGCTGGTGATGTGGGTGCAGTTTGTGTTTGTGATGTCACTTGTGGCTGAGTGCCTGATAGGCAAGTGCTGGTGGTGTGGGTGCACTTTGTGTTTGTGATGTCACTTGTGGCTCAGTGCCTGATAGGCCAGTGCTGGTCCTGTGGATTCAATTTGTGGTTGTGATGTCACTTGTGTCCTAGTGCCTGATAGGCCAGTGCTGGTGATGTGGGTGCAGTTTGTGGTTGTGATGTCACTTGTGGCTCAGTGCCTGATAGGCCAGTGCTGGTGATGTGGCTGCAGTTTGTGGTTGTGATTTCAGTTTTGGCTCAGTGCCTGATAGGCCAGTGCTGGTGATGTGGCTGCAGTTTGTGGTTGTGATGTCGCTTGTGGCTCAGTGCCTGATAGGCCAGTGCTGGTGATGTGGGTGCAGTTTGTGTTTGTGAGTTCACTTGTGGCTCAGTGCCTGCTAGGCCAGTGCTAGGTGCGTGGCTGCTGTTTTCAATTGTGAGTTCACTTGTGGCTCAGTGCCTGATAGGCCAGTGCTCGTCCTGTGGTTGGAGTTTGTGGCTGTGATGTCACTTGTGGCTGAGTGCCTGATAGGCCAGTGCTGGTCCTGTGGGTGCAGTTTGTGTTTGTGATGTGACTTGTGGCTCAGTGCCTGATAGGCCAGTGCTGGTGATGTGGGTGCAGTTTGTGTTTGTGATGTCACTTGTGGCTCAGTGCCTGATAGGCCAGTGCTGGTGATGTGGCTGCAGTTTGTGTTTGTGAGGTCACTTGTGGCTCAGTGCCTGATAGGCCAGTGCTTGTCCTGTGGGTGCAATTTGTGTTTGTGATGTCACTTGTGTCTCTGTGCCTGATAGGCCAGTGCTAGTCATGTGGCTTGGACTGTGGTTGTGATGTCACTTGTGGCTCAGTGCCTGATAGGCCAGTGCTAGTCATGTGGCTGCAGTTTGTGTTTGTGATGTCACTTGTTGCTCAGTGCCTGATAGGCCATTGCTGGTGATGTGGCTGCAGTTTGTGTTTGTGATGTCACTTGTGGCTCAGTTCCTGATAGGCCAGTGCTTGTCCTGTGGGTGGAGTTTGTGTTTGTGAGTTCACTTGTGGCTCAGTGCCTGATAGGCCAGTGCTGGTGATGTGGCTGCAGTTTGTGTTTGTGATGTCACTTGTGGCTCAGTTCCTGATAGGCAAGTGCTGGTCACGTGGCTGCAGTTTGTGGTTGTGATGTCACTTGTGTCTCAGTGCCTGATAGGCCAGTACTGGTCACGTGGCTGCTTTTTGTGTTTGTGATGTCAGCTGTGGCTCAGTGCCTGATAGGCCAGTGCTGGTGGTGTGGGTGCAGTTTGTGTTTGTGATGTCACTTGTGTCTCTGTGCCTGATAGGCCAGTGCTAGTCATGTGGCTTGGACTGTGGTTGTGATGTCACTTGTGGCTCAGTGCCTGATAGGCCAGTGCTAGTCATGTGGCTGCAGTTTGTGTTTGTGATGTCACTTGTTGCTCAGTGCCTGATAGGCCATTGCTGGTGATGTGGCTGCAGTTTGTGTTTGTGATGTCACTTGTGGCTCAGTTCCTGATAGGCCAGTGCTTGTCCTGTGGGTGGAGTTTGTGTTTGTGATGTCACTTGTGTCTCAGTGCCTGATAGGCCAGTGCTGGTGATGTGGGTGCAGTTTGTGGTTGTGAGGTCACTTGTGGCTCAGTGCCTGATAGGCCAGTGCTGGTGATGTGGGTGCAGTTTGTGTTTGTGATGTCACTTGTGGCTCAGTTCCTGATAGGCAAGTGCTGGTCACGTGGCTGCAGTTTGTGTTTGTGATGTCACTTGTGGCTCAGTGCCTGATAGGCCAGTACTGGTCACGTGGCTGCTTTTTGTGTTTGTGATGTCACTTGTGGCTCAGTGCCTGATAGGCCAGTGCTGGTCATGTGGGTGGAGTTTGTGTTTGTTATGTCACTTGTGGCTCAGTGCCTGATAGGCCAGTGCTGGTCACATGGCTGCAGTTTGTGTTTGTGATGTCACTTGTGGCTCAGTGCCTGATAGGCAAGTGCTGGTGCTGTGGGTGCAGTTTGTGTTTGTGATGTCACTTCTGGCTCAGTGCCTGATAGGCCAGTGCTGGTCACATGTCTGCTGGTTTTAACCTGTCAGGTTATTTCTGCCTTCAGCACCACATAATGCCATGGTAGGCGCATGGCTCCTCTTTGTCGTTGTGAGGTCATTGTGCCCCTTTACCTTATAGGGCAGCAGGAAGCACATGGTGTCGATGCAGACCTGATTTCAGTTCTGCCTTTGCGTCTGATAGGCCAGTAGCAGGTACAAGGCTTTACAGCTTAGTTGGAAATCCCTTTTTCTCACTACCTGGCTGAGAGCATAAGAAGGACCTTATTGCCAGCAATAATACTTAAAAACTTAGAAATATGACTCCTGCTCCTCATTACCAGTACCCGAGAGCAAAGAAAACAGAACAGATTATCTTATTTGTTTGGCACCCCAGATAGAACACAGCGAAGTTCTCATCTGGTGAGCACTGGCACTGGGCTTGCATGCCTGCGTTTATTCGCCGTGGGCTCCCAGAGATCTACTTCAATGGGCACAGCAAATGCCCCGGGTGTGGGAGGACCTGGAAAAGGCAGCTCGACTGTTTTGTACAAGAGTAGAGGGACATCCCATTTGTTAGGGGGATTTTCAAGTATTGTTTCAACAGATATTTCAGCCAGGGGATAGAGAATGGATATTGAAAAAAGGATAGGGAATTGGCAGACTGAGATGATAACCGACAGCCTTGCCCACGAGGAGATCTGAATTGGGATTATAATAATACAAATGATTGGGCAGCGTGTCAAATGGCATGCCAAAATCTGGTTTTAGCTATACGAACTGCAGGGCAAATGGGTGTTATCTCAGAAAAGGTACTGTCGTTAGCAAAAGTCTGAGGAACACTCGATTTTTGGAATATTTGCTTGTGGCAAATTATGCTCTTATGCTATGGAGGGATGTCTGTGGAAAATGTTAATGAAAGGCTGGCAGTGAGCGTATTGGTCCAGCAAGCGGCACCAGCTATCCATGAGTATTTCAGAAACCATGCTCCAGGGTGGCAGGGAGAGAATTTACAGAAGATTCACAGCAGCTGGACCTTTACTAGAAACATTTGAGAGCTGTGACAGTATGGGCACACATGTTACATGGTTGAGGGCTCATCTGTCACACAAGAGGAAGATCTCCATTTGGGTTATCTGATGGTTGCCTCTCTGGTCATCTACCAGTAATGTCTAGTCAGTGCCCACATGTACCACCAGCATGTGCTAATGTGCTTGAGGCACCACGTACAGGCAATGGCCTGTGATGTTCCTGAGCGAGAAACCTGGTCTGAAGGAGCCTCTGGAAATGAGGCAGCAGGCTGTGAGCTGGGGAGCTCTTCAGACAGCTTGAAGGCTGGTCACCTCTTCCAAAATGACCTTTGAAATTATGATTCATGACCAGGCAAACAGGACAGTGCCTGCCCTCACCTTTCCTGCCTTGTGCTCCAGACTGACTTGGGCACAAGTCCATCCTGAGCTGAAAACTCAGCAGTCCCGGGGGTGCAGCAGTGCACCCAGGCTCATCCACCTTGCTGAAGGGCTCGGCTTCTTTTCTCAAGCACGCCCCACACAAACCGAGCTGCGAGGCTCCTTAGGAGTGACTTACATCTCAGTAGCTCTGAAGTCAGGCAGAGGTTAAGGTCCTTTTCTGTCTGTGTAGCTAGGTCTGTAATTTAAGCGGAGCAGAAATTATACCCTATTATTAAGTCATCGGTTTGTCTTGGTAGGTGTGTTCTGACACTTTGTCTCGATGTACTATCTATCTGGTTGATACAGTTTTCATCAGTTTACATTTTACATCCTGTTTACATGTGTTAGTTTGCATAGATACAGAGTTATTAGTTACATAGCAGCCTATTCTACATGGCTCAATATTCTCATACAAACTTCCTTTTCACCAGCACACAGGCAGGCCAGAGGACAACACCAACTCTCATTTATGTTCCACATGTCCACGTAAGGTGGAGGCTTTTGGAGTCTCCTGGGAAGCTCCATTTACAACATTACTACAGAACAGTCCAGCATATGCACAAGTTTTGTTGCTTGCCAATTCAGATGGATGGATAGGTATTGTTTTGAGTTTCCTTTTCCAGTTTCAAGGGCACTTAAGTGAAGATGAAGCACCTGAATGCTGTGCTTTCCCAAGCAACTGGATACTGTTATCACGAGGGCACCCTACCTGAACCTATTAACATTTGCTTAGCCGGAAAACAATACTGAAAACTTTTTTCTGAAGTGTTTTCGGAGTCAAGATTCACTCGGACCCAGCCTTCCCCACATTCTCACACACACAGGCTTACTCGACAGATCTGGAAGCCTGCCTAGGGGAATCACTGCGGTGACTTTGAGATGGCTGTTTATATCCTGCCCCATTGCAATGAGTGCAATGTAAAAGGCAATCAAGATGTGCTCACTAAAAGCATACCTTCCCACAGTCTGCCACTGCAAAGTAGAGTTGTTACATTGTTCAGCAGAGAAATCAGTTGAGCACTTCAACGCCTTAACTACAGTGTCGGCTCTTGCTTCATAAAGGCCAAAGCTTGAAAAATTATGAAGCTCAATCCCATCTTGTGTTTCAGCGACTTTAGGAAGACAACTACCTCCATTTCCATCAGCAGACTTCAGGAGGAGTACAGCCTTCACTTTCCAGGCTTCTGAGAGTTGGCCTTACAGGAAGGTGTTTAAAAGATGAAACAGGTTACTCTCCAGCTGATGATGTCTTCCTGAACACGGAAACACAAACCCTAACTGGATGCGTTTACCATCAAAGGCTTTGCAAGTACTTAACTTGGATGCTGTTGGTAAATTCCTTCTAAAATTGAATACTGAAATTCCAGCACGTCAAGAGTTTCTGGCAGCAAAGCAGGTCCCTTTTCTCACAGAAGGCTCCAGTAGTTGAGGGCTAAGCCCCCAGGTCAGGGGTCAGTGCTGGCCCTGGAAACAGTCCTCCATTTCCTCAGGATGGGGGGAGCCATGTCGCTCTCTGATGTCCAGGAGCCAAGGTGCAAAGGTTCCGCCTTATCTTTCCAAAGAGGATGAGAAGAAAATGGATTTAGGATATAACAATTAACGTAGGCCTCCTCAAAGAGTTCAAAGCCTTCAGCCCAAGTAGCAGTAGCTCAGACATTGACATCTTTGAGGCTCTACCTGAAGCCTTTCTTGCCGTTCCTTCAAATGACATCATCAAATATCACGACTCATGCTGTCCTGCTATCTAAAGCCTTGCAGCTTCTCCACAAACTTTTGCTGCTTCCTTCCCCCCAGTCCATCTGCCTCCTCCCATTTCCACTTCATATCTTTAACAGTTCACTAAACTCAGTCCACTAGTCCATGGATCTGATCTATCTCCAGATAGACAAGCAGGACTTGATAGCAAAGCCTTTCATTCCTTCTTAAAAAGTTGCAAGTTATTGGATTTTGTCTCCCAGAATTGGTCGGCAATAGCTGAGAAGAAAGGGTAAAGGTGGGAGGAAGAAAAAGGTATTCTGCATTTCCAGATAATACTTAAATACCAACTAGCAAAGCTAACCTGCTGTTGTTTAGAAGAGAATGTCAATGAATAAAGCAGCAAAACACTTGAAGGTTTTGGTTTCCTTATTTGCAGTACTTTTAACCTTATTGAAAGAGAAGAATTTACAGTTCTATTTCATCATGCTGTGAATTGAGTTTTCCTGATGACAGAGAATATATACAGCTAACTCTTAAATCTTCGGATATTGTGCCCACAAAGGGAAACACCTGGTCTTTCAAGCAAAAGATTACAATTGACTTCTAACAGATAACCCTCTCCTGCTTATACACTAATCAAGGTCACATGTACAGGAAACACTCAAAGATGACAAAGCACCTTTTTAAAGCAGGACACTTTTGGAGTATACTTTCCTTTGATCACACAAGTCACTAAGCCTTTAACTATGGCAAGGGATTCCCTCTACCTTGAATCTCCATATAGTTTGCATTTTAAAAATTCTTAAGAAATGGCTTTTTACTACTACTATAAAAGCTCAGCTCAGTGTTGGCAGAAGTTTTTCAAGCACACAAATGTATTGATGCCTCAGTTTACCTAAAGATAAATTCAACAGAACCCATGTCCTAGGTTAAAGGAAGGCAAAGAAACCCCATGCTTGCCTCTATTTATACATTTTCTGTTGGGGGGGGGGGTTCTTTCTGAATAGCCTACTGTAAAGCGCAGGGGCAGCAGAATTTTACATTAAACTATTTAGAGTTTATGCCTAACCTCTCCAAAAAAATCCAATTGCTCTTAAAGAATCAATTCTAAAAGTCCAATGGTAGAGAGCCCAGTTAAGAGCCACCGGTGCCAACAACTTACATATTATGCCAACGCATTAAGTATTGCCACCATTTAGACTCTCTACAAGAGCAGGGAGGAGAATGCTTCACAGTCAGGCACTTGCTCCTCCTCTTCAGTAGATTCCTGGGCAGAATGTTGCTCATCATCATCAGCGGAGGATGGGGAATCGCTGCTGTAGACTGAGTGTTTCCACCTGCAAGCATTTCAAAGGCAATAACAAAAACAAGATTAGGTCACACTAAGTCAAAAATCAAGTGCAGTCTACCCCAGAAGGTACTGTGAGATCTAGGAAGTTTCCAGCCCATTATATGTATTTGTCGTGCATCTGATTTCAAACTGCATTACATGTTCTTCCTTGGGAGAGCAAAATTCCATCTTTGTTGGGAAGTTAAAAAAAAAAAAAAAAAAAGCACATGGTACTTATATGCAGCTTGACTTTGGCATATGATAGGCCAGAGCCTTGCAAAGTAACTGTAAAGCCTTGCAAAGTAGCTGTATTTGTGAATCTATTGCTCCGATTTCCCCTGAACTTCATATTCACAGCTGTTATCAAAAACAGCAGGACAAGTCAAGAAGGGAGCTCCTGAGAGAGCTTCAATTAATTACGATGCATACAGGATGATAATTATGATGCATACAAGTTTTGGCTTGAACCTTTTTATAGGTTTTTATTCCCCTTGTTCAAGTCTTGCACAGGCTGCGGAACATGGGCGAGGTACTGCCTTCACGAGGTATTGCATAATTACCCCTCTTCCTCAAGGCATGATCAGCTCAACTACTGCAACATCCTCTTCTGTCCTGAAGTACAGCCTTGCCCCACTCAGATCCATTCAGAAAGTTGCTCTAAAGGTCATCTTCTGAACTTATTCCCTTCATCACAAAGCGCATTCTCCTGAAACCCTTCAAGTGTCTTCTCTCACAGCAAACAGAGTTGCTAAGGCCTTTCATGAATTACCCTCCTTCCTACCTTAGTTCCCACTGAGTGCCCAGAAAACAGCTCTGAATTCTGAGCTGGCCCTGACAGCACCTCTCACTGACTAACCCCTCAATACAGAAATGCAGAAGCATGTTCTCTTCTTACCTGCCACCTTCACGCTTGGGAGAAGGTTTGCATATGCACCTGGCAGTCTTCCTTACCTCCTGAAAATTCTTGCTGGGCTGCTCAAAACCCATGAAAACTGTCAGGCTACTGCTGCAGTGAGAGCAGTGCTCATCATTCAGAGTAGGACTGCGTTTCCTTGTATTCTCACCTCTTGACAGCCATCTCTTGCTTTTTCTCTTGTGCTCGGTTATAAGCATTTGGGAAAAGGACTGTTTTTGTTTGCTGACTCTCTGTCCGGAGCTTACCGGCAGGGCCCTGGAGTCCCTGACTATGGCTTGTAAGCGCTAAGGCTATACAGAAATGTGAATAGATTAAAAAAATATCCAATAGCTCAACTCATTTCAGCTGTTTCAGAGGAGGCTTTTGGCCAGAACACAGTAAAGAAAATTGAAAGCCAGAACTAACCTGCACTGCCATCTTGAGTGTCAGCAGTTTCCTCATCAGTTCTCCTCGGGAGTACGTATCCAAGTTTTCCTAATGAGAAGAAACAAGAAGGGTCAGTCACAAACACGCAGAAAATCTGACGTATGCACACTTGGTGCCTACACAGTAACTTTATCAAGGCTCTGCATGGACACAAAAGATGAGCATGCAGGTCTACGATGCAGAAAGCAAGGAAGCATTGCTGGAATCCAACCATCTAGTTTTACCTGTTTTCACAAGAGGCACCTTCTGGTTTAGGCCTATATCTGTCAGTCTAAGAGAGATGAGAAAATGGATGCACATTTTAAGACAAGAAGAAAACCTGTACTTTTAAATTCAGTTCATGGCCTACTTTGTCTCTCTGTTAACATGTTGATTCATGGCCCAGGACAAGTTTTTTTTTTAAAAAAAACAAAAAACCCAGACATCCACAGAGATTCCTGAAGTAAATGAATTTATCTTTGCTTTTTATCCTAGAGTTCACAGAATCACAGAATGGTTGAGGTTGGAAGGGACCTCTGGAGATCATCTAGTCCGACCCTCCTGCTCAGGAAGGGTCACTTAGCACATGTTGCCCAGGACTGTGTCCAGATGGCTTGAATATCTCCGAGGAAGGAGCCAACCACAGCAGGCATTGCCCACACCAAGGCACCTAGGACAGGAGCCTGGAAGGTCTTGAAGGTGGTGAGCTTCAAAGGGAGCTGAGCTGACAACACAAGGGGAAACAGATGACAACACGAATCAGGCAATCGGAACACCATGGTGTGCGTTCGACTGGCTGCAAGATGGCTGTTGGCATGCAAGCGTGCTTAAGGAAGGCAAAGCGTTAAGAGAAAAAGCACGAGTCAGCTTTCAAGGACAATTAGATGTACGGGGCTGCCAGTTTATGGGGGACAGTGCAGGCAGCTTCCTAACACTCACTGCTGAGCAGGAAGCCCGAACTCTGACAAACAGGCCTTTCAAGTATCCTGTGAAAGTCCATGAGCACAGAAGCAAGGCAGCTGCTAGGGGTTTCATGTCGAGACTCCACACTGGACCAAATTAGGCCCCTAATTCCAGCACCTACTCAAAAATAATTACAAAACCCATATATCTGCATAATAACATCAGACACGTAAAAAGAAGTACTTGTGAACTATTCTTTAAATAACAAACAGGGTTAAAAAAAAAAACTCTTTGGGGCAATAGTAAATGCGTACACATGACATTCTTACAAACTGCAGGATAGAGAAGAAAATTGTTTGTCAGCAAACCAATTTAACCTGACCTCTCTGCAGGGCACAGTTCAGGACACCCTCACAAGTTACATACCTCCAATTTTCTAGAGAAGGTCCAGAAAAGAAACTACCTTGATAAAAACAGTGGAACAGGGCTTGTCCAGAAAAGATGTGATTTGCTTACTCGGTTTGGAAGCTCTGCCAGCATAAAACAAACAAACAAGAAAACAAACCAAAAAACCATACACACACACCAAAGAGTTACAAAGGGATTATTTAAGAGTCTTGTCTAAACTCTACCTTAATTTAAGTAAAGGGCTCCTAAGGGTGCACAAGGAATTTATCTTCCACCATTACTGCAAACGGCAGGACACTACAAAGGTCACCCCTAGGAGAAGGGCGTTCAGACTACGCCTAAAAGAGCCACTGGCACACTGAAGGCGCTCATTCACTTTCAACATGCATTTTCCCTTTCACAAAAACCTTACAAAGCCACTTCAGCCAGTAACTAGCCAGGAGGGTTGGTTCCCCCCCAACCCCCTTTTTTTTCTTTCTTTCCAGAGAGAGCTTGTTGTATTCTACAGCTTCCGACAGAAGCTATATTAGCATAAATGCTCCAGCTGATTTAGACCTCCTCGACCAAAAGATCTTAGACTTTCGGCTGAAATGCCCTCGCTGCTGCCCATGGGGAGAGGCACAGAGCCAGAAAACAATGCCTGGAGTCCAGGGCACTCTGCTGACGTGGGCATCTCTCCTGCTGGCACTAGAAATAGAGCATCCCGTCACATTCGCTTCGCACAGATTATATGTGACCTCACAACCACAAATTGCAGGCACATGACCAGCACTGGCCTATCAGGCACTGAGCCACAAGTGACATCACAAACACAAACTGCAGTCACATCACCAGCGCTGGCCTATCAGGCACTGAGCCACAAGTGACATCACAAACACAAACTGCAGCCACATCACCAGCACTGGCCTATCAGGCACTGAGCCACAAGGGACATCACAACCACAAACTGCACCCCTGTGACCAGCGCTGGCCTATCAGGCACTCGGCCACAAGTGACCTCACAACCACAAACTCCACCCACAGGATCAGCACTGGCCTATCAGGCAGTAGAGGAACAAGTGACCTCTCAACCAAGAACAGCAGCCCTGGACCTAGCACTGGCCTATCAAGCACTCAGCAGAAGTCGCCTCACAGATACAAAGAAGTAGCAACGTGGCTGCTGGTGGCCTAGCAGGTACTGAGGCCAAATAACTGCACAAACACAAACAGCAGCAATATGCATCGAGGTGGACTCTCAGGTGCTCATGCTGAAGTGACCTCACAGGCAGCCATGAAGCCAAATAGCTGCTCCTGGCCTCTTTGCAGCTGAGGCACAATTGACCTCAACAAGCACAAACAGCAGCAATGTCCATGCTGATCGCCAGTCACATACTGATGCACAACTCACCACAAAAGCACCAACAGCAGCAATGGCCCTGCTCACCCTTTAGGAGGCATTGAGACACAAGAGACCTCACCATCATCACCAACGCTACATGCATGCTGTTGGCCTACCAGCTTCAGAGGCACAACTCACCTCACAAGCACAAATGGCATCGACCTGCCTGCTGCTGCCCTATCTTTGACTGAGTCACAAGGGAGCTCAAAAGTGCAAACCTTCACAGAGGAGAAGCTCATCTGGGCCACTCGCACGTCCCTTGATTACGCTGTGATCATTCCGTACAGAACAGTCTTCTGCAAAAGGCCTTCATCTCCTGACAAGACTCTCTCCAGATCATGGGACAGCTCCACTCTGGCACCCTGGCGACAAATCACAAAAGGAACAATTGGTCTCGCTTTTCCTTTAGTACCATCAAGTCCGAGCTGGGAGCCTTCGCACTGCAGCACCTACACAATGGCAGCAGCATGCCACTTCCATTTCTAGTGCATTTCTAGGGACAGAGATCAGCTGAGGGAGCAGCTGCACTGCAAAGGCTTTCTGACACTCTCAGATCAACTCGGCACTGCACCAGGCATCAACCTGACGCCAGACCTCTGCTCTGCCACCTACTCTACAAACACACTGCCTCTGCCCCACACAGCTGCCTCTTCTGCTACATACAACCAAGTGCCAGCAAGAAGAGATGCATGCAGGACACTCGCCACTTGCACACTCCCCAGCCACTGCTCTGCTCGCTGCCTTCCCTTGGCTCCTCAACCCAGACACTCAGGCAAGCTCTTGCGGTAACACCACAAGGTGGCCAAGGCACTCTAGGCTCACAAGGCCTGTGCAAATGAGCAGCACAAGATCAGGCACAGAGCTGCCTCCTTGGGTGATGCTGCTCTTTTCAGAGGGAAGGATCCTGCTTGCTTTGGGCACAGCAGGCTGCTGCTTTCCACCCCCATCCCCTCACGAGCCTCCTGCTAGGGATGGGGACATGGGGATTTTCTGTAGTAATACAAAAGTTACAGATACAACACAGAAACACTTGAGAGTCCGGAAGGCCTCCTGAGCCCAAAGGAACCTCCCTTCCTTTCCTTTAGTTACTTGGACAAGGAGCTTGGACGGGGAAGGGAAAAAGGGTGCAGAGCCTTTGAAATGAAGCCCAAGCAATGAGACAGCCCCACACTGGACGGCTGCTGAAATGACAGCTCTCCTGGCTGCGCAGCCTCTGCAGCACCAGTCCGCGCTCCACAGCTGGCTTCACAGAGCACGGAGGGCTGCGTGCCACGGGCAACCTGGCCCTGGGCACATCTTCACCCCTCGCAGAGCCAGCAGCCCAAGAGCTCTGAGACTTCCACAGGTCAAGCTATGGACGCTTTGGGGCACTCACACAAAGGCACTCAGGACATGCTGGCATCTATTATAAGGGTCTTGGACTCGTCCTATATGGCACCACAACCTCCTAGGAAAAGGAGGGGGCACCGTAGCATTTGTTGAGCGGGCTGGCAATAACAGCACTTGTGGGAGGCGGAATTTGCAGCACAGCAGAGGTACCAGGAGCTGAACCCACAACCCAAGTCACCCAGGGAAGACAGGCGCATTTATGGAAGCCTTCGCATCCATACGTAGCCTCTTCTCAGTCACTTGCAGCTGCTTTCACAGAGGGCTCACGACGCTGGCCAAGATGTTGACAGGTACAGGGACACAGCCTGGCATCCTGCCTCCATCCTCAGCGGCTCTAGCACTGCACTGGGAACCTCCATGAGTGGAGCAACCTAGAAAGAAAGAAAGAATCGGAGTGGTACTGGCAGTTCTGCTGGCCTTACAGAGTCGCAACAGGCAGGGGCAAATGTCTCCCCTCTGTGCTGAGCTCTATTGGTGAGAGCACAGCCAGCAGGGCCACCAAGACGTTCTACCCCTCTTTTTGGCACAGGTGACACCATGTCTGTATACCAGGTCCTGTTTGGGCTCTCCAGGTCTGCACAGGCGCTAACACACTGCAGGGAGTCCAGCACAGGGACACCAAGACGGTCAGGGGCTGCAGCGTGGCGCATAAAAGGAGAGGCTGTGAGAGCTGGCTTTGTTCAGCCTAGACAAGAGAAGGCCAACGGGGATCTTCATGCTGTGCACAGCTACCTTATGGAGGGCACAGAGAAGACGGAGCCGGATTTTCTTGGAGGTGCACACTAGTAGCATGGGAGGCAACAGGGACAAATCGGACAATGGGAAATGCTTCTGAGACATTAAGAAGAAACCTTTTTCTCCGTGACGGTGGCCAAACTGCGGCACACGGATACAGAGAGGTTCCCAGATCTCCATCCTTGGAGGTAATCAAAACTTCACTGCAAAAGGCCCCAAGATACCTCCTCTACTGGCACCTGCCTGCAGCAGGGCGTTGGAGCCCTGCTACCTCCACATGGCTCCCCCATTGCAGCCTCAAGCAATATGCTATTGTGAGACTCTGGCCAAAGGCACCAGAGGCTTTGCAGATGCCGCCTCCACCGCTCAACAAGGACAGGTGTCTCAGAGCCACCCATCGCCCTCACAGGCCTGACTTCTTGTGAGGGGGCATCTCCCCTCTCTGCAAGGCTCTGCATACGCACAACGTGCAGAAATGCCTCTGACTGCTTTCATTAACTACCCATCTCGCTGAGGGATAGCAATGGATTAGCGTCTGAGATGGGAAGATGCAATGACGGTCCAGATTCAGCAGAAAGCCTTTAAGGAGGGAGAAGAGAACTCTCGCCAGCAGTCAGTAAAATCCCAAAGACTCACGGAAGCATCAAACCCTTCCGAAACTGCAAGCCTGAACCTCAGCTGACACAAACCACCAAACTGGGAGCAGCCCTGCCTCGCACCACGATGCTCCAAGGAGGCAACACGGTCACCAACAGTCCTCACCCAGGTCTCCCAGAAGGACACCGTGATGGCAGGCTGGGCCTTGGGAGCAGAGCACTGCTCTCTCCAGACACCTCCTCCCACGCTGAGCAGCAAAACACTGGCGCCACCACCCGGCTCCACCACAGGGCATCTCGCACTGTAACACGCCGTTACCTCCACACCTCACAGAGGGTTGGCAACCAACACACGCCTCTGCATCAGCGACACACAGCCCACAGCACCACACATGGCAGCACGCAGGGCACCCCAAGCACCCCACAACACACAAAGCCCAACTCTCCAGACCTTCCATTCCTTTCTAGTCCTCCAAGGCCTTGCAACAGGCTCTGCCTCTGAACAGCCACTCACAGCCCGGGGCCTGCTCAATTCCCACCTTCCCACCAGGAAGCAGACAAGAAGTGCTCTCACAGTGGCTGATCAGGCCAGCTTTTCCCTCTTGCTTGTGTCTCAACTTCTCTGAACAAGAAATCTCTTTCAAAATGTGGCCCATACCCTTTTTGGGGGGTGACATTCCTTCTGTCTCCGCCAACTGCCTTTGCACCCATTCTCCAGTGACTGCATACATGGACAGAAAATCAGAGACCCCTAAAGTGTTACAGTTCCAAAGGTGTCACCAAAGCAGCTGGACACCTCAAAGACAGACACAGCATGCAGACCTTGCAATAAAATCTCACAGGCTCCCTGCTCTTTTGACAGGGGCAACTTCTAAAGCACACACACCCTGGCAAGAAGAGATTATTCACACCACTGCTCACACCAGCACTACATTCACTTAGCAGCCTCAAAAGTCTAGCTGCACTCCCTAGCTGACTGCGAGGACGCTGCAAGCTTCTACTTAGCAACAAGCGGAAAGGCAAACTCCATGTCCATGTTCACCACAGAACATCATCTGCATTTGAAATGTTGCAGTACTAACTCATGATGATGGAGTGGAATCAAATTTGTGTCAGATGATGTGGAATATCGACTTCTGCTTGATTAATGAGTTGCATTTCTGTATTGCTGTAGAGCTCTGCAGGGGTCAATCCCTCCTCTGAGCACACGCAACAAACCCAGAAGTGACCTCACCACCAGCATCCAAGCCATGCGTCTTCTCCTGACCTGTCAGCTGCTCACATAGAGGTGTCACCACATCACAGATTCACATCATGGCCTCATAATACTCACAATGCTCTCAAACACCCATTGCCTACCAGTTACTACACCAAAAGATTAGCTTCTGCTATGCATTATCAACACCTAGCCTATGAAATTTAAGAATTGCAGAACAGCCTGCAAGTAATTCTTGGCAACATTTTCTAACGGGAGGATTGCATGGGAGCAGCGATCATGAAACTGAAGACAGCAGGGCCTCATGTCCCAGGCACAGGCAGAAGCCTTCCCGCAACTCAGAACTCTGGTTCCTTCCCCAATGCTGAACAAAACCAGAAAATCCTCTACACATCCAGGACAACAAGCATTCTCCTATTTTAGGCCCTGACAACTGGAGGCACGTGGAAGGACTCAGGCCAGGGCATCTCAGTTGGTGAAACCAGCAGAGACACAATTCAGCAACTCTTCACCCTGACCTAGGAGCATGGAAAGAACAATGGCAAGTGCAAGCAATGGCCGTTCATCAACTTTCAAGGCCCTGACAAGCAAAACAGCTCACACTTACAGAGCTCTTCTGCAAACACCCTTCACCCTGCTGCCAGGCTCACAGGTCGCGGCGCAAAGCTAGAGGCAGGGAGCAAAAACGACGACTAAGGCACGGCATCACATGCGGGCACAGCCCCTCTCAGAGCCACTCGGAAATGCAGTTTTCACAACAGAAGACACCATTGGGAAGGGCACCTCGCGACGACACCAGCAGCCTGCTCACACTTTGCCCAGCACCTCCCAAACGCAGCTCACAGCAGCACCTGGGGCTGCGCTGGCAGCAGCAGCTCAGGGAAACGCTTTAACAGGGATCCCAGAGCCACCACAGGGCCAAAGCTTCCTGCCCCCAAACCCCACCGAGCCGCCCCGGCCCAGCTGCTCGCGGCAGGCCGCCACGTCTGGCTGCAGGGCAGCTCCCCCCTCTGGCCCACGTCGCTCTGGCCCCTGCTCACGGCCCCACCAGCCCCTGCTGCAGCTCCTGCAGCAAAGCAGCCTCGTCGCCTGCACCGCTGCCCCGCCCCGGCGGGAGGGCACCCGCCGCCATTTGAACGCGCCCGCAGCCCCCACCAAACGCTCTCGCCCGCTCGCTTCTCGCCTGCTTTGCTCCCGCTCCTCTTCCACCTCTTTCTTTGACGTCTTTTTTTTTTTTTTTTTCCCCACATGTTGGACTGCAATTGGCTGGCAGAGCCATCAGTGAAACTGATGCCCGCCCTCCTCCTCCTGACAGCCAATAGGAGGGCTGCACTGGGGCGATGCCACGGCAACGCTGGGCCCTCCTGCCCTGGCGGCCAGCTCCGCCCCCTCCCCCGTGGTCGGGCGCCATGTTGTGGGCGGCAGCGCGGGGCGCGGCGGGGCCTGGGGGCGGCGCGGTGCTGTGTGGGCGGGCAGTGAGGAGCCTCGGGGTGCGGCCGCTGCCCCGGCGGGGCTGGGCTGTGGGGCAGGGGCCCCGCGGGGCTGCTGGCCGCCCTGCGCCCTGGGGGCTGTGCGGGGCGTGGGGGGGGGCAGCACTGGGGCCTGTGCTGGTGGCAGCCCTGGCGCCAGCGTGGGGGCCCTGGGGCTGGTCGTCTGAAACAGGGGATGGACTTGAAACTAGGAGACTGACAGAACTCCTACCACTTTCCAAATTAAGTGTTGGACTGACTGGTGCAGAACCTCTCCAAGTGGGTATTTCAGACAGTTCTAGAGATTTCTAGAGGCAGATCCTGCTGTGCCTGGACCAATTCCTGTGCTTAAATGTGGTGAGTACCATCTCAGGTGGAGTATCTGGCTGTTTCAGAATCTCTGCAGCAGCTCCTGCTGCAGAACTGATTAAACTGTAAATACTTAAGGCCCTTGAAAATCGACAGTACAAACTGCTCCTGCAAATGAAGAAGCGGCTATGTAGGACAGTCTTTTGTGCATTCTTAGGAGAGTTAGGAGATGCTTTGATATGCAATTTAAGGTAATCAGTAGCAATGGCTCATGCATATGCTGGAGAGGTCACACAGGACCACAAGCCAGCTGGACTATAAAAATTCCCCAGAAGAACAGTTCGGGGAGTCTCATCTGATCCAGTGGAAGCCACTGTTGGAAGGACCCTGGCAAAGGAGACTGCCACCACCATCTGGACAGTAACCAACCATCCCATTCAAGAGATTTGATGCCCCTTGTGAGGGTTACCTGTGACACGCCAATAGATGGGCGTCTGTGATTCTTTCGGGTTTATTTGCACTGAACTCCAAGAGATCATCATTTGTCAAGTATGAGAATTTATTAGAGATAAGAGGTTATAACAAAAAAAGCTAGAAATATAACAGAACTGAAAAAATATATATACATATCAGAGCTCTACAGTTAAATCATAGATGCACGGTACAGCGACTGCTCTCGCCCTTTATTGGCCACCCTTCCGGTACGGTTTTGCCCAGATTCTCCTCACCACGCCATTGACATCCACTGGCCAGCTGATGGTCGGTCAGAGTCCACACCAACTTCTGTGGCTTACTCTTCTATAGCGAGTCAAAACAACGCCAGACCGCAGTTACACAAAAGCTGTATGGCCTCAGTCAATAACAGCATGCACATCAACAGGTAACCTAGTGCTCAGCCCACAGCACTGCTCAGTTGGCAACAGCACCCATGAACAGGTCTTTCTGTGGGGAATGGTTCCACAGCACCTAGATGTTTATGGGGTGAGTCTGTGGTGTCACTTCTCCTCTGTCTGGAATTGTCAGTCGTGGGGTCGTTAGACGGTTGCCCCCAGGCTGCAGCAACCCCACAGTGTGGTGGCTCCAGCCGTGATGCACCCGGGGTTCCTTAACTCCTGGGAGCACCCCAGAGCAAACCCCTCTTCTGTGGGCTGCACCATCCAGAGTCCCACGCTTGCCTGTGTGGCGCCTGTCACTCCACCCCTTGACACCGCCAGACACACGCATTTATTTCAGAAGTCAGCTAATTCCCCTTGGTGGGCGGCTTTTGGGTAAGCACAGTGTACTGGGGAAATGCGCACTGCTATTAATAGACGCCAAAAGCAAAGCATGCCCATTTGCAGTAACACGTAAACAACTGTTAAAAATAACAGTCTTAATCCTAATAGCAACATGATTGGTCTGGCCTATTGACCCAAATTCAGTGAATCCGAGTGTTGTTCCAGTTCAATATGTTAACACAGAAATCTTATTTCCTTTAATTGCAGGCATTTCTTTCCTGCACCGAAAGATCAGTTTGTTCCCCAAGCTGGAATAGTTCCCTTTAGAGGAGCTTCAAATAGAGTTGGTCACCTTTTTTTTATTATTCTTTTTCCGTATTTCCCTGTCTTCTCTATAGGAAACAGACAACTTTAACTTCAGATCAACAGCTGTTACATTTATGCTTAATTTTACCATCTTTTTCTCTTTCTTTCCTTTCCTTTCATCAAGGGAAGGTGTTAGCCCCTTCCTTAGGATCATCAATTTTTACAAACACTAGAATACAGCTGTTGAGTTTCGTTATCAGCCTGGTATGTGTATCCCCTCATTCTTAGGTCTGCCATCTTCCTTTGATGTTACTTCTCTCCTGGCTCCTAGGTTCATTCTATTATTTAGATACTTTTAAAAAACACATTACTTAGCCTAACAATTCTACCACTCTTTCTGGCTGCTTCTTTTCAAGTTGTTGCTCTTCAGAGGGTCACTCTGTAGAACCCAAACAAAAAGAAAAGCCTACCAAGGCCATTAGGTTGTTATAGTTTGGTTTTAACTGTAACTGCTGAAGCTATTTCTTTTAAGGTTACTCGGTTACATCCATCTATTATTCACATTTGAACAGGGTTTTTTTTTTTTTCATTGATTTTTCTTTATGCTCAGAAACTTTTACTACAGCTTGGGGCATTTTCCAGCCCCTGCTGGTTTCTGGTGTACTTAAAGATGCTGTTTTTTCGCATTTGAGGTCTTTTCTTGTTTCCTAACTCTGCCCCTGGGGCTCTTAACTGCAGAGCCCGATCTCCACCCTGAGTCCTCCTGTGCCTCAGTGCCAGGCAGAGCAGTTATACTGGCCAGGGGGGGCAGAGCGTTTCTCACGGTCTTGTGAGAAACAAGCTGCCCAAGCCCGGTCCTGCTTTCCACCCAAAGCCTCCCCTGCTTCGCTCCCTCTCCTCTTCCACCTCTCTCTTTCACGTCTGTTTTTCTTCCACATGGTGGACTCCAATTGGCTGACAGAGCCTTCAGTGAAATCCAGACCCGCCCCCCTCCTCCTGCCAGCCAATAGGCAGGTCGCAAATCAGCAGCTGCCTATGGGAATGAGCTAGGGGAGGAGTCACAATGTTGCAGTGTCCAGATGGAGTGTTGTAAAGGTGAGGTTACAAAGTGTCAATTTAATCGGGGAATGGGGGAACAGAAGAGAGAGCCAGACAGCTCCTGGGGGTCCCGGGTGATGCTGGGGGCCGTGCTGCTCTTGGGGATCCCAGACCAGGCTGTGTTTCTGTACAAAAGTCTGGAAAAGTCTTGATGCAAGCCCCTAGAGAAGAGGGATTTTCCTGAGCACTCAGAGAAACCCATGCAGGACCCAGGGATGTTGAGGGAAACCCATCCCACCCACCCCCAAGCCCACTGCTCTCCCTGGAGACCTTCCTGGATCCTCAGGCTGGGAGCAGGAGGGGGGTCTGTGGGCACAGCCATGTCCCAGACTAGCCTCCTTCAGGCCTTCAGATTCACAACATGTCACAGCTTCAAATGAGCTCTCTAAAGCAGCACTTCCCATGCCCCTGGTGTGGAGAGAAGACTTTGGGTAGACAAACAGGAGACACGGGAGAGAAAGGGCAAAGACAGCAGGCTGCAGAGCTGGGGCTCCCAGCATCACAGAGGGGGTGCCACAGGCTCAAGAAGCAACCCAAAGAAGTAAAGGAGTCCTTCCTTTTGCAGTGACTTGGAAAGCCACATCTCTCACAGTATTCAAGGGGGATGGAGTCTCCCTTCTGCAAGATTTGCCCCTGGACTAGGCAGAGACTAGCAAGAGCAGGAAGGCTGGTTGTAGGGATGCTCTCAAACTTCAGCAGCTGCAGAGCTGGGAGCTGGTCATCTCACAAACTTGGGAGTGAGTCAAAATGCATGTCCTGAGGCATCGCACTGCCTCATAGACTCTGCACTGGAGCCTGGACAGCAGCACTGCAGTGTGTGGGCGTGTCCTGAGAAGCCCAGAGTCATAAAATGTGGGAGATCCAGGATGTCGGGGCTGTACAGACCCGGAGAGCAAGGGTGCCTGCGGGGAGGAGGAGGGCAGGGGGCTGAGGAGCATACCCAGGGGAGAATTCTCGCACAGCCCCAAGGTGACACTGAAAAGCACAAGGACCAAATGAGGCCCAGGGATGAGAAATGGCTTCCTCAGCCTCAGCCAGAAGGAAAGATGGGCAAACTTCATGGGAAATGGGAAAACTTCCCCACATTTGCTACCTGGCCTCGCCCATGGCTTTGGAACCTGGCAGGCTCCAGGGTCCTGGATAAGGGCCTCTGGATGATGTGTGTTAAGGCTATGTTTGCTCTTCTCTGGCATAGCATCTCTAGCTCAAGCACTGCCGACTGAGAAACCTTGCCAAGCACTTTTAAAAGCAGAGATCCTGCCTTGGTGCCTAAAGGAGGAAAGCTACGTCCTGTCCCACATTGTCCTACATCCTGCTTCCACAAAAAGAGGGGCCCACAGCAGAAACCAGTTTTGAGGCTCACCAAAGCATTTCTCAGCCTGTGGCCATGCTTTGTGCTGGTTCATCCCACATGCCTTGGATCCTGTAAAAACGCCAGCCCCCAAACCCCAGATTCCTGCACAGGTCTGCCCAGTGCAGTGACCTGTCGGTGCAGGGGCGCAGAAGTGACTTCTCCAGTGCCCCATTTGAGATATTTCACAGTCTTTGACACTGTCTGGAGACATTCCTGAAGGATTTATCAGAAAATTATGGAAAATAACTGCAGTGAAGGGAAGTGATGGCTTTCCAGGATGTGAGGGGAAAACTCTCTGCTCTCTCCCTGGCTGTGCCATCTCCATGGCAGTGACCTACAGAGCCCCCAGATGACACGAGCTGAGGTCACAATGGGATGTGCCACATCACAGGGAGGTCTCCCCGGTGTCGTTGTGGGGACCCTCCCTTCCCTGTGAGGCCCAGGCACTCCTGGGCACTGCTCACACCCTCCCCACGGCTGCCTTTCATAGTGGCTCCACAGCAAGGAGAGGGGACAGGAGGCAGTGGGACCACGTTGGGGCCCCTCACCAACAGACGGAGGAGCAGGGGCATGTTGGAAAGGAGTTTTGGGTAATGAGATGGGAAGAGCGTCCCGTTTCTCTGGCTGGAGAGGTGAAACGAGAGCAAGAGGGCAAGCGAGATGGAGGACTGCTGGATGGACACCATCAGCCAGGACCACAGCTCCTTGTCCCCTGTGCTCCTGCGGCTCTCCACCGAGGGTAAGGGCTTTGGGAGATCCTTCCCGAGGTGTCGCACAGAGACTGTTAACTGCCAAAACTGCTGTGGATCCCGGGCTGTGGGGGTGCCTGGACAGGGCTGGGGGCTGCTGCGAGAGCCCTGCCTGAGGGTCCCCTCTGGCTCGGGGGACAATGTGGCAGCCAGGACTCCTGGGTCCTGGGATGGGGCTGTCCTGAGCCTCAAGGCTTCTGTGCGGCCAGCTCCATCGCCTCTTAGGGTGGGGTGGGAGCATGGGAATCCATGACAGGTTTTCCTGGGAGTGGGTCCCCCCTTGGGGTCTGGCTCTGGGAGGAAAGGGGTCCTGCATCCCAGAGGCTGAGGTGGCCTGCAGCTCCATGGGGCTCTCAAAAGCCTGCTGGAAATGTCCATATATGAGAATAAAACCTTCACCTTTTAATAACCCCAAGTCCTCTGGGTGTTTGGGAAAATCTCTATTCCTTCCCCCTGGATCCCTCCAACTTGGCGCGGCATGTTTTGGGCTCAGAGATGCCACCTTCAGATGGCCACAGCCCCTGTCCTCCTGCAAATTGGGCTCAAACCTCTGCACCCAAAAGAAAATACATTGGAGAGAGCAGATTGGAAACAGGCAGAGGTGCAATCCCCATTCAACAGGTCCTGGCTGACGCCAAGGTTTTTTCTCTGAGCTGGGGTGGGCAGTGCTGGGGTGAGCCCAACACAGCCATCTCCCCCAGCACCCTCACGACCCCACACCACCGCTCCCTAGCCGAGCCCTGGGGCTGCCCTGGGCAGGGACCCGGGGCAGGAGGGGCGAGAGGACACTGCCCTGCCCTGCCCTGCCCTGGGGGCAGCAGGATGCTGCCTGTGGGCTCCGGTGCCACGGCCAGCCCCAGGGCCCCCACACCGGCACCACGGATGCCACCAGCACAGGCCCCAGCGCTGCCCCCCCCACACCCCGCACGGCCCCCAGGGCGCAGGGCAGCCAGCAGCCCCGCGGGGCCCCCGCCGCACAGCCCAGCCCCGCCGGGGCAGCGGCCGCACCCTGGGGCCCCGCGCTGCCCCCAGGCCCCGCCGCGCCCCGCGCTGCCGCCCACAACATGGCGCCCGACCAAGGGGGAGGGGGGGGAGCTGGCCGCCAGGGCAGGAGGGCCCAGCGTTGCCGTGGCATCGCCCCAGTGCAGCCCTCCTATTGGCTGTCAGGAGGAGGAGGGCGGGCATCGGTTTCACTGATGGCTCTGCCAGCCAATTGCAGTCCAACATGTGGGGAAAAAAAAAAAAAAAAAAGACGTCAAAGAAAGAGGTGGAAGAGGAGCGGGAGCAAAGCAGGCGAGAAGCGAGCGGGCGAGAGCGTTTGGTGGGGGCTGCGGGCGCGTTCAAATGGCGGCGGGTGCCCTCCCGCCGGGGCGGGGCAGCGGTGCTGGCTTTGCCGGGGCTGCTTTGCTGCAGGAGCTGCAGCAGGGGCTGGTGGGGCCGTGAGCAGGGGCCAGAGCGACGTGGGCCAGAGGGGGGAGCTGCCCTGCAGCCAGACGTGGCGGCCTGCCGCGAGCAGCTGGGCCGGGGCGGCTCGGTGGGGTTTGGGGGCAGGAAGCTTTGGCCCTGTGGTGGCTCTGGGATCCCTGTTAAAGCGTTTCCCTGAGCTGCTGCTGCCAGCGCAGCCCCAGGTGCTGCTTTGAGGTGCGTTTGGGAGGTGCTGGGCAAAGTGTGAGCAGGCTGCTGGTGTCGTCGCGAGGTGCCCTTCCCAGTGGTGTCTTTTGTTGTGAAAACTGCATTTCCGAGTGGCTCTGAGAGGGGCTGTGCCCGCATGTGATGCCGTGCCTTAGTCGTCGTTTTTGCTCCCTGCCTCTTGCTTTGCGCCGCGACCTGTGAGCCTGGCAGCAGGGTGAAGGGTGTTTGCAGAAGAGCTCTGTAAGTGTGAGCTGTTTTGCTTGTGTCATGCTGTCATGCTATGAAGGTTCGATAGCAACGACTAAGACAGTAATATAATAATAATAAAAAACATGTTTATTTCCTCACACAAGTTCTTGGATTAGTAACATCCATTAAAATAATGCGATTACTAATTTAGAAAGGATAAACCAAAACCATCAGTTACTAATTTAGAAAGGATAACCTGAAACCGTCGATTACTGCGTTATTAATTGGAAGGACTGCTTATCCCTACTTGAAAGCTTTCTTGTTCACTCTCCTAGTGAGAGGGCTCTCAACCTCGAGGAGTTCCCTTAACCCAGCGTCCCAGGAAAAGGGGAGGGGGGGGAATACTCACGGTCCAGGCGGAGAGGATGGTCAGGTCACGTTCCCGTCCCTGCTCAAACTCTCCTAGCTCCCAAGTCTCTTTTTATACGGCTGGGGCTCTGGGCAAACAATGCTTTTGCTGACCTCTGCGAGTTTCACAATCCCAGGACTGTTTGTTTGTCTGCTTGGTAGGACCCTGCTAGCGAGGCAAGACCACAACACCTCCGTATTGTTTCTTCCCTCCCCGGGGGTCCGTGCAGATTCCAGGTGTCAGACTTCTTCAGTCTTGTTAATGCTTCCATTCCACAGCCTTGCGCATATCAGTCCTTGCGCATATCGGTTGGTAGATGACTTTAGTCCTGTTAAGTCCTCTGTTCAACAGCTTTGTGCACCTCAGCTCTTGTGCTATCAGTTCTTCTGCATATCAATTGACAAACTTCAGTCCTGTTAACTCTTCACTCGCCCATCAGCTTGTCAGGGGCCTTGAAAGTTGATGAACGGCCAGTGCTTGCACTTGCCATTGTTCTTTCCATGCTCCTAGGTCAGGGTGAAGAGTTGCTGAATTGTGTCTCTGCTGGTTTCACCAACTGAGATGCCCTGGCCTGAGTCCTTCCACGTGCCTCCAGTTGTCAGGGCCTAAAATAGGAGAATGCTTGTTGTCCTGGATGTGTGGAGGATTTTCTGGTTTTGTTCAGCATTGGGGAAGGAACCAGAGTTCTGAGTTGCGGGAAGGCTTCTACTTAGCAACAAGTGGAAAGGCAAACTCCATGTCCATGTTCACCACAGAATATCATCCACATTTGAAATGTAGCAGTACTAACTCATGATGACGGAGTGGGATAAAATTTGTGACAGATGACGTGAAACATCTACTTGATTGATTAGTTGCATTTCTGTATTGCTGTAGAGCTCTGCAGGGGTCAATCCCTCCTCTGAGCACACACAACAAACACAGAAGCGACCTCACCACCAGCATCCAAGCCATGTGTCTTCTCCTCACCTCTCAGCTGCTCACATAGAGGTGACCTCACAAGTGCATATCCCCACCACATGCCTGCTGCTGGCTTATCAGGGAAAGAAGTTTCCTCCAAATAACTTCCCCAGACATCAACTACTGCCGGCCTAGCAGGTACTCTGACAAAAGACACCTCACAAGCAATGCCCATGCCTAACTGCCTGCTGCTGGCCTAGCAGGGACTCAGAAAGACATTACCTCACAGCCACCTTCACGGCCATGTCTCTGTCACTGGCCTAGAAGACTCCAAGACAGAAATTACCTCACTATAAGTTCCCCAGCCATGAGACAAATCCTGCCTTATCAGCTCCTCAGCCTGAAATGATCTCAAAAATACAGATCCCAGACATGGACCTGCAGCTGCCCTACCAACTGCTCAGGTAGAAACGACCTCAGAAACACCTTTCCACTCACATAGCTCCTGAGATCCAATCAGTTCATCACTCACAAGTGACCGCACAAGCAACAGACAAGCCTTCTTCCTCCAGATGGCCTATCAGCTACTCAGGCAGAAATGACCCCCTCATCAATAGCCGAGTCATGTGCCTCCTGCTGGCCTATCAGCTACTTACAAAGAATTGATTTCACACTGGTGATTTTCTGGCATAGCTCTCATAGACAGTGGGGACCTCACTACCCACATCCTGACCATGGGGCTCTTGCCACCTGCAGCTCCCCCTCCCATCCTCCAGGGCTGAGCCACCTACTGAACGGCCTCCCTGATTCACATCATCACATCACAGAGTCACATCAAGGCCTCATAATACTCACAATACTCTGAAACACCCATTGCCTACCAGTTACTACACCAAAAGATTAGCTTCTGCTATGCATTATCAACACCTAGCCTATGAAATTTAAGAATTGCAGAACAGCCTGCAAGTAATCCTTGGCAACATTTTCTAACGGGAGGATTGCATGGGAGCAGCGATCATGAAACTGAAGACAGCAGGGCCTCATGTCCCAGGCACAGGCAGAAGCCTTCCCGCAACTCAGAACTCTGGTTCCTTCCCCAATGCTGAACAAAACCAGAAAATCCTCTACACATCCAGGACAACAAGCATTCTCCTATTTTAGGCCCTGACAACTGGAGGCACGTGGAAGGACTCAGGCCAGGGCATCTCAGTTGGTGAAACCAGCAGAGACACAATTCAGCAACTCTTCACCCTGACCTAGGAGCATGGAAAGAACAACGGCAAGTGCAAGCAATGGCCGTTCATCAACTTTCAAGGCCCTGACAAGCAAAACAGCTCACACTTACAGAGCTCTTCTGCAAACACCCTTCACCCTGCTGCCAGGCTCACAGGTCGCGGCGCAAAGCTAGAGGCAGGGAGCAAAAACGACGACTAAGGCACGGCATCACATGCGGGCACAGCCCCTCTCAGAGCCACTCGGAAATGCAGTTTTCACAACAGAAGACACCATTGGGAAGGGCACCTCGCGACGACACCAGCAGCCTGCTCACACTTTGCCCAGCACCTCCCAAACGCAGCTCACAGCAGCACCTGGGGCTGCGCTGGCAGCAGCAGCTCAGGGAAACGCTTTAACAGGGATCCCAGAGCCACCACAGGGCCAAAGCTTCCTGCCCCCAAACCCCACCGAGCCGCCCCGGCCCAGCTGCTCGCGGCAGGCCGCCACGTCTGGCTGCAGGGCAGCTCCCCCCTCTGGCCCACGTCGCTCTGGCCCCTGCTCACGGCCCCACCAGCCCCTGCTGCAGCTCCTGCAGCAAAGCAGCCCCGGCAAAGCCAGCACCGCTGCCCCGCCCCGGCGGGAGGGCACCCGCCGCCATTTGAACGCGCCCGCAGCCCCCACCAAACGCTCTCGCCCGCTCGCTTCTCGCCTGCTTTGCTCCCGCTCCTCTTCCACCTCTTTCTTTGACGTCTTTTTTTTTTTTTTTTTCCCCACATGTTGGACTGCAATTGGCTGGCAGAGCCATCAGTGAAACTGATGCCCGCCCTCCTCCTCCTGACAGCCAATAGGAGGGCTGCACTGGGGCGATGCCACGGCAACGCTGGGCCCTCCTGCCCTGGCGGCCAGCTCCGCCCCCTCCCCCGTGGTCGGGCGCCATGTTGTGGGCGGCAGCGCGGGGCGCGGCGGGGCCTGGGGGCAGCGCGGGGCCCCAGGGTGCGGCCGCTGCCCCGGCGGGGCTGGGCTGTGCGGCGGGGGCCCCGCGGGGCTGCTGGCTGCCCTGCGCCCTGGGGGCCGTGCGGGGTGTGGGGGGGGCAGCGCTGGGGCCTGTGCTGGTGGCAGCCCTGGCGCCGGCGTGGGGGCCCTGGGGCTGGCCGTGGTGCCGGAGCCCACAGGCAGCATCCTGCTGCCCCCAGGGCAGGGCAGGGCAGGGCAGTGTCCTCTCGCCCCTCCTGCCCTGGCCCCCTGCCCAGGGCAGCCCCAGGGCTCGGCTAGGGAGCGGTGGTGTGGGGTCGTGAAGGTGCTGGGGGAGATGGCTGTGTTGGTCTCACCCCAGCACTGCCCACCCCAGCTCAGAGAAAAAACCTTGGCGTCAGCCAGGACCTGTTGAATGGGGATTGCACCTCTGCCTGTTTCCAGGCTGCTCTCTCCAATGTATTTTCTTTTGGGTGCAGAGGTTTGAGCCCAATTTGCAGGAGGACAGGGGCTGTGGCCATCTGAAGGTGGCATCTGTGAGCGCAAAACATGCTGCGCCAAGCTGGAAGCATAAAAGGATCCAGGGGGAAGGAACAGAGATTTTTCCCAAACACCCAGAGGACTTGGTGTTATTACAAGGTGATGGTTTCATTATGGTATACGGACATTTCCAGCAGGGTCTTGAGAGCCCCATGGAGCTGCAGGCCACCTCAGTGTCTGGGATGCAGGACCCCTTTGCTCTCAGAGCCAGACCCCAAAGAGGACCCACTCCCAGGAAAACCTGTCATGGATTCCCATGCCCCCCCCCCACCCTAAGAGGCGATGGAGCTGGCTGCACAGAAGCCTTGGGGCTCAGGACAGCCCCATCCCAGGACCCAGGAGTCCTGGCTGCCACATTGTCTCCCGAGCCAGAGGGGACCCTCAGGCAGGGCTCTCGCAGCAGCCCCCAACCCTGTCCAGGCACCCCCACAGCCCGGGATCCACAGCAGTTTTGGCAGTTAACAGTCTCTGTGCGACACCTCGGGAAGGATCTCCCAAAGCCCTTACCCTCGGTGGAGAGCCACAGGAGCGCAGGGGACAAGGAGCTGTGGTCCTGGCTGATGGTGTCCATCCAGCAGTCCTCCATCTCGCTTGCCCTCTTGCTCTCGTTTCACCTCTCCAGCCAGAGAAACAGGACGCTCTTCCCATCTCATTACCCAAAACTCCTTTCCAACATGCCCCTGCTCCTCCGTCTGTTGGTGAGGGGCCCCAACGTGGTCCCACTGCCTCCTGTCCCCTCTCCTTGCTGTGGAGCCACTATGAAAGGCAGCCGTGGGGAGGGTGTGAGCAGTGCCCAGGAGTGCCTGGGCCTCACAGGGAAGGGAGGGTCCCCACCCACGACACCGGGGAGACCTCCCTGTGATGTGGCACATCCCATTGTGACCTCAGCTCATGTCATCTGGGGGCTCAGTAGGTCACTGCCATGGAGATGGCACAGCCAGGGAGAGAGCAGAGAGATTTCCCCTCACGTCCTGGAAAGCCATCACTTCCCTTCACTGCAGTTATTTTCCATAATTTTCTGATAAATCCTTCAGGAATGTCTCCAGACAGTGTCAAAGACTGTGAAATATCTCAAATGGGGCACTGGAGAAGTCACTTCTGTGCCCCCGCACTGACAGGTCACTGCACTGGGCAGACCTGTGCAGGAATCTGGGGTTTGGGGGCTGGCGTTTTTACAGGATCCAAGGCATGTGGGATGAACCAGCACAAAGCATGGCCACAGGCTGAGAAATGCTTTGGTGAGCCTCAAAACTGGTTTCTGCTGTGGGCCCCTCTTTTTGTGGAAGCAGGATGCAGGACAATGTGGGACAGGACGTAGCTTTCCTCCTTTAGGCACCAAGGCAGGATCTCTGCTTTTAAAAGTGCTTGGCAAGGTTTCTCAGTCGGCAGTGCTTGAGCTAGAGATGCTATGCCAGAGAAGAGCAAACATAGCCTTAACACACATCATCCAGAGGCCCTTATCCAGGACCCTGGAGCCTGCCAGGTTCCAAAGCCATGGGCGAGGCCAGGTAGCAAATGTGGGGAAGTTTTCCCATTTCCCATGAAGTTTGCCCATCTTTCCTTCTGGCTGAGGCTGAGGAAGCCATTTCTCATCCCTGGGCCTCATTTGGTCCTTGTGCTTTTCAGTGTCACCTTGGGGCTGTGCGAGAATTCTCCCCTGGGTATGCTCCTCAGCCCCCTGCCCTCCTCCCCAAAGGCACCCTTGCTCTCCTGAGTCTGTACAGCCCCGACATCCTGGATCTCCCACATTTTATGACTCTGGGCTTCTCAGGACATGCTCACACACTGCAGTGCTGCTGTCCAGGCTCCGGTGCAGAGCCTATGAGGCAGTGCGATGCCTCAGGACGTGCATTTTGACTCACTCCCAAGTTTGTGAGATGACCAGCTCCCAGCTCTGCAGCTGCTGAAGTTTGAGAACATCCCTACAACCAGCCTTCCTGCTCTTCCTAATCTCTGCACAGTTTTGGGGCAAATCTTGCAGAAGGGAGACTCCATTTGCCTTGAATACTGTGAGAGATGTGGCTTTCCAAGTCACTGCAAAAGGAAGGACTCCTTTACTTCTTTGGGTTGCTTCCTGAGCCTGTGGCACCCCCTCTGTGATGCTGGGAGCCCCAGCTCTGCAGCCTGGTGTCTCTGCCCTTTCTCTCCCGTGTCTCCTGTTTGTCTACCCAAAGTCTTCTCTCCACACCAGGGGCATGGGAAGTGCTGCTTTAGAGAGCTCATTTGAAGCTGTGACATGTTGTGAATCTGAAGGCCTGAAGGAGGCTAGTCTGGGACATGGCTGTGCCCACAGACCCCCCTCCTGCTCCCAGCCTGAGGATCCAGGAAGGTCTCCAGGGAGAGCAGTGGGCTTGGGGGTGGGTGGGATGGGTTTCCCTCAACATCCCTGGGTCCTGCATGGGTTTCTCTGAGTGCTCAGGAAAATCCCTCTTCTCTAGGGGCTTGCATCAAGGCTTTTCCAGACTTTTGTACAGAAACACAGCCTGGTCTGGGATCCCCAAGAGCAGCACGGCCCCCAGCATCACCCGGGACCCCCAGGAGCTGTCTGGCTCTCTCTTCTGTTCCCCCATTCCCCGATTAAATTGACACTTTGTAACCTCACCTTTACAACACTCCATCTGGACACTGCAACATTGTGACTCCTCCCCTAGCTCATTCCCATAGGCAGCTGCTGATTTGCGACCTGCCTATTGGCTGGCAGGAGGAGGGGGGCGGGTCTGGATTTCACTGAAGGCTCTGTCAGCCAATCGGAGTCCACCATGTGGAAGAAAAACAGACGTGAAAGAGAGAGGTGGAAGAGGAGAGGGAGCGAAGCAGGGGAGGCTTTGGGTGGAAAGCAGGACCGGGCTTGGGCAGCTTGTTTCTCACAAGACCGTGAGAAACGCTCTGCCCCCCCTGGCCAGTATAACTGCTCTGCCTGGCACTGAGGCACAGGAGGACTCAGGGTGGAGATCGGGCTCTGCAGTTAAGAGCCCCAGGGGCAGAGTTAGGAAACAAGAAAAGACCTCGAATGCGAAAAAACAGCATCTTTAAGTACACCAGAAACCAGCAGGGGCTGGAAAATGCCCCAAGCTGTAGTAAAAGTTTCTGAGCATAAAGAAAAATCAATAAAAAAAAACCCCTGTTCAAATGTGAATAATAGATGGATGTAACCGAGTAACCTTAAAAGAAATAGCTTCGGCAGTTACAGTTAAAACCAAACTATAACAACCTAATTGCCTTGGTAGGGTTTACTTTTTGTTTGGGTTTTACAGAATGACCCTCTGAAGAGCAACAACTTGAAAAGAAGCAGCCAGAAAGAGTGGTAGAATTGTTAGGCTAAGTAATGTGTTTTTTAAAAGTATCTAAATAATAGAATGAATCTAGGAGCCAGGAGAGAAGTAACATCAAAGGAAGATGGCAGACCTAAGAATGAGGGGATACACATACCAGGCTGATAACGAAACTCAACAGCTGTATTCTAGTGTTTGTAAAAATTGATGATCCTAAGGAAGGGGCTAACACCTTCCCTTGATGAAAGGAAAGGAAAGAAAGAGAAAAAGATGGTAAAATTAAGCATAAATGTAACAGCTGTTGATCTGAAGTTAAAGTTGTCTGTTTCCTATAGAGAAGACAGGGAAATACGGAAAAAGAATAATAAAAAAAAGGTGACCAACTCTATTTGAAGCTCCTCTAAAGGGAACTATTCCAGCTTGGGGAACAAACTGATCTTTCGGTGCAGGAAAGAAATGCCTGCAATTAAAGGAAATAAGATTTCTGTGTTAAGATATGGAGCTGGAACAACACTCGGATTCACCGAATTTGGGTCAATAGGCCAGACCAATCATGTTGCTATTAGGATTAAGACTGTTATTTTTAACAGTTGTTTACGTGTTACTGCAAATGGGCATGCTTTGCTTTTGGCGTCTATTAATAGCAGTGCGCATTTCCCCAGTATACTGTGCTTACCCAAAAGCCGCCCACTGCACACCAAGGGGAATTAGCTGACTTCTGAAATAAATGTGTGTGTCTGACAGTGTCAAGGGGTGGAGTGACAGGCGCCACACAGGCAAGCGTGGGACTCTGGATGGTGCAGCCCACAGAAGAGGGGTTTGCTCTGGGGTGATCCCAGGAGTTAAGGAACCCCGGGTGCATCACGGCTGGAGCCACCACACTGTGGGGTTGCTGCAGCCTGGGGGCAACCGTCTAACGACCCCACGACTGACAATTCCAGACAGAGGAGAAGCGACACCACAGACTCACCCCATAAACATCTAGGTGCTGTGGAACCATTCCCCACAGAACGACCTGTTCATGGCTGCTGTTGCCAACTGAGCAGTGCTGTGGGCTGAGCACTAGGTTACCTGTTGATGTGCATGCTGTTATTGACTGAGGCCATACAGCCTTTGTGTAACTGTGGGCTGGCGTTGTTTTGACTCGCTATAGAAAAGAGTAAGCCACAGAAGTTGGTGTGGACTCTGACCGACCATCAGCTGGCCAGTGGATGTCAATGGCGTGGTGAGGAGAATCCAGGCAAAACCGTGCCGGAAGGGTGGCCAATAAAGGGCGAGTGTGGTCACTGTACCGTGCATCTATGATTTAACTGTAGAGTTCTAATATGTGTATATATTTTTTCAGTTCTGTTCTATTTCTAGCTTTTTTTGTTATAACCTCTTATCTCTAATAAATTCTCATACTTGACAAATCATGATCTTTCGGAGTTCAGTGCAAATAAACCCGAATCTGAAAGAATCACAGACGCCCCTCTATTGGCATGTCACAGGTAACACTCACAAGGGGCATCAAATCTCTTGAATGGGATGGTTGGTTACTGTCCAGATGGTGGTGGCAGTCTCCTTTGCCGGGGTCCTTCCAACAGTGGCTTCCACTGGATCAGATGAGACTCCCCGAACTGTTCTTCTGGGGAATTTTTATAGTCCAGCTGGCTTGTGGTCCTGTGTGACCTCTCCAGCATATGCATGAGCCATTGCTACTGATTACCTTAAATTGCATATCAAAGCATCTCCTAACTCTCCTAAGAATGCACAGAAGACTGTCCTACATAGCCGCTTCTTCATTTGCAGGAGCAGTTTGTACTGTCGATTTTCAAGGGCCTTAAGTATTTACAGTTTAATCAGTTCTGCAGCAGGAGCTGCTGCAGAGATTCTGAAACAGCCAGATACTCCACCTGAGATGGTACTCACCACATTTAAGCACAGGAATTGGTCCAGGCACAGCAGGATCTGCCCCTGGAAATCTCTAGAACTGTCTGAAACACCCACTTGGAGAGGTTCTGCACCAGTCAGTCCAACACTTAATTTGGAAAGTGGTAGGAGTTCAGTCAGTCTCCTAGTTTCAAGTCCATCCCCTGTTTCAGACCTGCCCATCAGCTCACCTGCGTGGATTACTAGATGGGGGAGTTCCTGGGCCACCCAGGGGATTAATGACCTGAGTGCTCTGAGTGTGCACACAGGCACAGGCCTGATAGCCTGGTGCCTACCCACACCACAATTCTAACTGTAAGAGAAACCTGAATTTCATACCTGGAACTTGATTTCCAGAGCTTTTGCCACAAGTACTGGCTCTTAGCTAGCACTCTGGCCTACCTCTGCAAGCAAGTGAGGCAGGAGAGTTGTTTCCTGTGTCTAAAGACAGGTGGGATGAATCAACCTTTATTTCATGCCATTGGATATAAACAAAGAGAAAATGAGAATCCCTTGTGCAGTTCTGGTCTCCCACCTCAAGAAAGAAAAGTAGGACTAGGAAAAGGGAAGGGAAAGTTGATGAAGGCAGCAAGGCGAATTTCACCACACATGACATTAGTTACTCTTGTCACACCTTCAACTGACTGCCTTCTGAAATGGATCCTCCCAACCATACCATAGCGGGAAAATTCTTCCTCAAGGCCTTTTCAGTCACTCATGAAATGCAAATCCTCTTCTTCACACTGCCGTGGGTGATTTATCTGCTCATTGCCATGGAGCATATGGTCATGATAGCCATCATTTGACTCAACCACCAGTTCCGCCCCTAGAGTATCTCTTCCCCAGCAGCTTCTCCTTCCTAGATATTTGGTTCCTTTTGCCCCTAAAAGGTTTGTCGGCCTCATCTTGGAGATTAAGACCATCCCACAGCTGCTTGCCAGTTCCAGACCGTGCTTTCCATCTTCCTGGGCACCGCTGAGTTCAGCCTGCTTGTTGTGCTGTCTTTTGATTGCTGTGGGGCCATTTGCAATCCATCGCACTGTACCATCTTTATGAAGCCCTGGTTGGACTCCACACTCATCTTTATCCATTGGCTGATGGCATCTCTATCCTTGCTCAGCCCCACCATCTTATATACCAAGGTACCCTGTGTCCCCAGTAAAGAGACTCTTTCTTCTGTGGCCTCATCCCTTTGATGAGAGCAGCCTGCATGGGCACCAGCTACCTTCAAACATGAGCTTTGCTCTCTCCTCTGCTGTGTTGCTGAGCTCCTTCACATTGACCCCTGTGTCTTATGCCTGCACTAGATGCACTATCCTGAGAATACCCTCTGGGAAAGCCATATGAAGCCTTCTTCACCAGCATAGCCGGTGACACTGCCATCGTCACTACTGCATATGGTAGCTCCATTTTTGGCTACGAGGGGCCTGAATACAGCAAATCCTTTGAACCAACCAAAGCCTGATGAAAGGGTTCAAGACGGTTACCTCCCTGGTGAGCAGAGAAGCTGCTTTGCTGTAAGCTCTCAGCAGCTTTGCAAGTTCCTCTAAGAAGGTACATTCAGGAGAAGCATGATTTTAGCTGACATCCAGCAGACTAAGAAGACACAACACTTTGAGCGTTGGAACTTACCCAGCAAATGGGAAGCTGGGACTGTCACCTCTGATTCACTGAGGCTACAGTGATATTGCTGTAGGTGACTTGGCTTGAGTTTTTGCTCAAATAATTACAGCCAGTGGTTCAATTTCAGCATATCTTCCAGATGAACCCAGTCCAGAGATTCCCCTATGCCAGACTAGAAGCAGAGAGCAAGAGAGAGCATCTGGGATCTAGGACTAACCTGAGCTCCAGGTTAAAACACCAATGCAAACATGAGGTATTGCCCACTAATGAGCTTCCTGTTTTACTCTCTGTGTAAGAGTCACCCATTACACTCTGAGACAGGTTCTGGGGGGACAACAGAGTCTGTGCAGAACCTCTGGTTCACTCCTTGAAACCCATCATCTCCTTCTCCCCTCTGCCCCTGCATTTTTGAAGCATCCTATTTGTGGAGTCATCTGCTCCTTTCCTTTATATGTCTAAAACCAAATGCAAAGGTGGAGGGAAAAATGTCAGTATTTATTGCCTATGTTTTCCTTGGACTTCCTTCTGTTAGACGTGTTCTTTGGTTTGAAAAAGAAATTAGCTACTTAGTAAATTAAGAGGTTTGAGACAGAAGTAGTGAGTTTCATCAGCTTCATTAGAGGTGCCTGTGCGCAGCTGGTGTCTGCACTTGTTTTCCCTTGGTCCCTATTTTGTTAATGGAGGCAAAGAGAGAGCTCTAGAGAGAGGCTGGCTCCTCCCAGACTGTAACTGGCATGTGAAAGGAGTGTTACCAGTCTCTCCCAGACACTCTTCTCCCTCTCTGCACTGACAAGATGGGAGGAAGCTAACTTGCTCAAACTGAAGTGCCTGACTTTTAGACATCTAAAACATCACCCTGCTTAGTATTATTTTGTTCCAGATGCTTCCTATGTCAAATAATCAAAAGGACAGCCTTTAAGTTCTTTAAGATGAGAAGATTCCCTCCCTCCCCTAAAGGGAAAGCAAGGCATTTAGGTCAGGACATTTAATAACAATGTTTCCTCAATGTTTCTGGAGAAACAGAGAGGGAGAAGATGTGGAAGAAAGCAGGGGATTACAAAAGAGATCCTTGATATTGGCTTGTTTTGAAAGCAACAGCCTCACAGATGTTCCAACTCAAAAAAGGCAAGCACCGAAAAGTAGAAGGAATAACTTTCCAAATACTTATCTAAATGGATGGACTGGCATCTGCAGATAATAGTAAGTACTTTTGCTGGGAGATTAGGTTGGCTTTTGAAGCACAGATGTGATGGATGTTTGCAATAGGTCTAAGTGAACAGGGAATTTCCCAGGCATGGCATGAACTAGTTCACAACCTCTTTACAATACTGTGCTTGTGAGAAAGAATCCTTTGTGAGCATTTGGAGAAGGTAGAAAGAAGACAGTAAAATCTCTGAGGACTGTAAATGTGAAGCGGAGAAATCAGGGTGCGATGAATGGCTGAGAGGAAAATTTCTGTCTGTGCTACCTAGGAAGCAAGCAAGGGAGCAAAGAAGGAAGGATCTACCCTCCCGTTGAGACTGTGAAATTCTCACGCTTGCTTCTTCGTGCTCCTGTCTCAGCAGGATGTACTGAAATTAGACATAGAACCAGGAAATGAAACTATAGTTGCTGAGTTCATCCTGGAGGGTTTCTCAGGGCTTGATCAAAGACTACAGCAATTTCTCTCCCTGCTCCTTCTACTCATATAGCTGACAACAGTGACAGGGAACACAATGATCATCTTCCTCATGTGTGTGGATCACCACCTGCAAACTCCCATGTACTTTTTCATCAGCAAGCTGGCATTCCTGGAAATCTGGTTCACATCCTCCACAACCATCACATTGTTGGTGATTCTGAGCTCTGGAAGGAGACCAATCTCATTAAGCAGCTGCTTTGCCCAATCCTATTTCTATTTTGCCCTGGGTTTTATAGAGTTTGCTCTCCTTGTTGTCATGTCCTTTGATCGCTACATTGCCATCTGCCAACCTTTGCATTATGCTGCTGTCATGAAGTGGCAGCTCTGCACCCACCTGGTTGCTGCTGCGTGGGTCCTAGGCTTCACACTCTTCAGCTACCGCCTGGTCTTGCTCTCAAAGCTGACTTTCTGTGGCCCCAACAAGATCCACCATTTTTTTTGCGATAACTCCCCCTTATTCACACTGTCCTGCTCTGATGCCAGCCTGCTTTGGAAAGTAGACACCATTTTCATATCGCTTGTAGTGCTGGGTTCCTTATGTCTAATCATAGTGTCCTCCATGTGCATCTTCCACTGTATTCTGCACATGCCAGCAGCATCTGGGAGGAAGAAAGCTTTTGCTACATGTTCTTCCCATCTCACTGCCTCAGCCATTGTCTATGGATGCTGCATTGTTCTCTATGCACGGCCCTCAGAAGGGGTTTCCTTGGAGAACAACAGAATTGTAGCTTTGCTGAACAATGTCCTGTACCCATTCTTAAACCCCTTCATCTACAGTCTCAGAAACGAGACTGTGAAGGTGGCCCTGAAGGAAGCCATTGGCCGTGCAAAGGCTCGGCTTTTTCCCAGTCATGATGCTTTTCATGACAGCAATTCTAATTATATATCATATATCATGTCACACATATATATATGTAGCTACTAAATACAGGTACCTCGGGAGATTTATTTTCTCATTGGATTGTAGCAGTGAAAGGAAGCAATGTGAATTGTGTGTCTTGGTTACAGGGGTTTCTTATAAACAAAATCTAAAAAATATTAATAAAATGTTGAACACACACACACACACACACACACACACACACACTTCTTAGGAGTGGGACATAGACTGCCAGTGCATGCTGACACAAGGAAGTTTTCATAAGTCATCTCAGGAAATTTAGCTGAAAACTCTGGGGACAATGTCCAAGGGTTGTTGAGAAAAGCTCAAAACACCTCTCCCTGAATAACAGAAGATGCTAAGCACGAAAATTAAGCTCAGACATTACAATGGGTTCAGATTCACTGGATTCAAATCCATAAAACACTTCTCAGTTTCATTAGTGTGATGAAGACAGCCTCACTGATTTGCCAGTGATAGCATGCAGACAACAGCTTTTTTTATTCACTTTGTCTTACGGGGGGGGGGGGGGGGGGGGCCACTACCAATAAGCATAATTGGTGCGGACTCTCTTTTCTTCTAATATAGCAGTATCCTAGAAACTCTTTGCTCTTAATTAACCATCCAAGTAACCTCCCAATCCAGCAAAATGGGGGGGAGGGGGGCAGGGTTCTGAGCTCTCCCTGCCAAAAGGCTCGCTGCCTTGCGGATCTCTGCTGCAACCTGCACACCATGCACTGCCCTGGGCCCTGAAACAAGACATCCAGGGGCTGACTTCCAGGAGGAGGCGGCAGAGAGCAGTTTTGACATGGTGGGACTTTTTTCTCTGGCATAGTGAACAAGGAAATGGTCTTGCCGTGACAGAGCTCTCAGAGGTACTCTTTTGAGCAGCAGTGCCACAGTCATTACCTTTCAGAATGGGCACATAAGGAAAACTTCCAAAGACAAAGTATTTCTTCAGAAAGAATTGGCCTCTTACAGCAAGTTCTCCCAGATGCACATACAACAGTGAGTGATGTTTCAAGGGCTCAGAGCTTATTTTTTGTGCTGAAAACAAAGAAAATCACAACATTGCTTTTGGACCCTGAAAATCATCGCCTGCATGAATACCTGACTGGATAGAAGCCAAAAACATGCTGAGGTGATTTCCATAAGGCAAGGTAAAAGACCAGCAGCAGGCCCATTGGCTTGGTAGGTGATCATGAGGTCAGTTGTTGTCTGATAGGCCACCAGGAAGCTGATGGCTGGGGACATTTTTATGAGATTAGTTGTTTCTCAGAAGCTCATAGGAGAGTAGGAGGCCCATGACCATAAAGATGAAAGTGAGGTCACTTCTGCCTCTGCAGGTGATGGACCAGGAGCAGACACATGAGTGGGAAAGTGGCTGTGAGGTGACTTCCATGGGTGAAGCTGATAGGCCAGCACTTGACTCCTGTCTGGGGTAAGAGGTTGCGAGGTCCTGCCTGCCTGAGTACCTGTTAGGCCACCAACAGGCACAGGGCTAGGATGTGGGTTTAGTGGTCACTCCTGTCTCTGGTGGGTGCGACTTGGTCTGTGCAGAGAGTGAGCAGTGGCATGGACAGCCCTGGGCTGCGAGTGGTTTTGGGCCACTGGGCTCTGTGCGAGACACAGAAATATATTTTTTAATGGTGCAGGCCTGATAATACCAGAGATATTTAGAAAACGTCAATAAAAAATGAAACAAGAAAGAAAGAAAGAAAATGATCTAAAATGAAGAAATGTTTTGTAACACTTCCCAGCTTTTAAATTTTTTTGTGTTCTTGTTGTCTGTCTTTGCTTTGTTGTCTTTTTTAATATACTTTTTTTTTTTTTTTTGAAAAGGAAAGCGATTTCCAGAATTGGGGTGGGATGCAGTCACAGGGTCACTGACGGCTGGTGCCATTGTAGCTGTACTGGTCCACTCTACCCACCCTCTATCTGCAGATTCAAGGGGCTCCGGTCTTCCGCAGGTCCCCTGTGAGAGCTCCCAGGCCTAGGGATATACCTCAGACATACCAGGACCTCTCCACGTGCCACTGGGTGCTTGTGGTTAGAACAGAGCTCTGCCTGAAAAGGTGAAGAACTGTTTTCAACTTGTAAAAAACGTGAACACACTTTCATCAGCTAAAATGAATGACTAATTTTAATGTCCATTTTTCCCATGATAAAATAGTGGAAATGTTCAGGCAGGGTATGAATCTCAGGAGAAGAAATATTGATCTGCCCCTCAATTTGTTACCACTGCTCTGTCTATTATGCTGTGGATGTAATCTCAGTAATTTCTCACATATTTTCACATGTCCTGATTAAATTGAGGCATCTAAAGGCATCTTTGCATTAGACTATCTGGACATATCTTACTCTTTATCCATCAGGTACCTCTCAACTCTCCAGCTGCTGCTCTGAGCTTCAGGGCATCTGAAGCCTGCCTCGTCGTTCAGGAGTCTAATTATCTCTTTAGCCAGCTCCTTAGTTCTGTTTCTATCTTTCCTTTCCTATCTATCTGTCAAAATCATTTCAAGGAGGGTTATTCCTTGTGGAAAGAGGACCACTTTCAAAAGCCAACCTAATCTCCCAGCAAAAGTACTTACTATTATCTGCAGATGCCAGTCCATCCATTCAGATAAGTATTTGGAAAGTTATTCCTTCTACTTTTCAGTGCTTGCCTTTTTTGAGTTGGAACTTCTGTGAGGCTGTTGCTTTCAAAACAAGCCAGTACTGAGCATCTCTTCTGTAATCCCCTGCTTTCTTCTACATCTTCTCCCTCTCTGTTTCTCCAGAAACATTGAGGAAACATTGTTATTAAATGACCTGACCTAAATGCCTTGCTTTCCCTTTAGGGGAGGGAGGGAATCTTCTCATCTTAAAGAACTTAAAGGCTGTCCTTTTGATTATTTGACATAGGAAGCATCTGGAACAAAATAATACTAAGCAGGGTGATGTTTTAGATGTCTAAAAGTCAGGCACTTCAGTTTGAGCAAGTTAGCTTCCTCCCATCTTGTCAGTGCAGAGAGGGAGAAGAGTGTCTGGAAGAGACTGGTAACACTTCTTTCACACGCCAGTTATAGTCTGGGAGGAGCCAGCCTCTCTCTAGAGCTCTCTCTTTGCCTCCATTAACAAAATAGGGACCAAGGGAAAACAAGTGCAGACACCAGCTGCGCACAGGAACCTCTAATGAAGCTGATGAAACTCACTACTTCTGCCTCAAACCTCTTAATTTATTTAGTAGCTAATTACTTTTTCAAACCAAAGAACACGTCTAACAGAAGGAAGTCAGGTCACAAATCAGCAGCTGCCTATGGGAATGAGCTAGGGGAGGAGTCACAATGTTGCAGTGTCCAGATGGAGTGTTGTAAAGGTGAGGTTACAAAGTGTCAATTTAATCGGGGAATGGGGGAACAGAAGAGAGAGCCAGACAGCTCCTGGGGGTCCCAGGCGATGCTGGGGGCCGTGCTGCTCTTGGGGATCTTGGACCAGGCTGTGTTTCCGACAAAAGTCTGGAAAAGCCTTGATGCAAGCCCCTAGAGAAGAGGGATTTTCCTGAGCACTCAGAGAAACCCATGCAGGACCCAGGGGTGTTGAGGGAAGCCCATCCCACCCACCCCCAAGCCCACTGCTCTCCCTGGAGACCTTCCTGGATCCTCAGGCTGGGAGCAGGAGGGGGGTCTGTGGGCACAGCCATGTCCCAGACTAGCCTCCTTCAGGCCTTCAGATTCACAACATGTCACAGCTTCAAATGAGCTCTCTAAAGCAGCACTTCCCATGCCCCTGGTGTGGAGAGAAGACTTTGGGTAGACAAACAGGAGACACGGGAGAGAAAGGGCAGAGACACCAGGCTGCAGAGCTGGGGCTCCCAGCATCACAGAGGGGGTGCCACAGGCTCAGGAAGCAACCCAAAGAAGTAAAGGAGTCCTTCCTTTTGCAGTGACTTGGAAAGCCACATCTCTCACAGTATTCAAGGCAAATGGAGTCTCCCTTCTGCAAGATTTGCCCCAAAACTGTGCAGAGATTAGGAAGAGCAGGAAGGCTGGTTGTAGGGATGTTCTCAAACTTCAGCAGCTGCAGAGCTGGGAGCTGGTCATCTCACAAACTTGGGAGTGAGTCAAAATGCACGTCCTGAGGCATCGCACTGCCTCATAGGCTCTGCACCGGAGCCTGGACAGCAGCACTGCAGTGTGTGAGCATGTCCTGAGAAGCCCAGAGTCATAAAATGTGGGAGATCCAGGATGTCGGGGCTGTACAGACTCAGGAGAGCAAGGGTGCCTTTGGGGAGGAGGGCAGGGGGCTGAGGAGCATACCCAGGGGAGAATTCTCGCACAGCCCCAAGGTGACACTGAAAAGCACAAGGACCAAATGAGGCCCAGGGATGAGAAATGGCTTTCCTCAGCCTCAGCCAGAAGGAAAGATGGGCAAACTTCATGGGAAATGGGAAAACTTCCCCACATTTGCTACCTGGCCTCGCCCATGGCTTTGGAACCTGGCAGGCTCCAGGGTCCTGGATAAGGGCCTCTGGATGATGTGTGTTAAGGCTATGTTTGCTCTTCTCTGGCATAGCATCTCTAGCTCAAGCACTGCCGACTGAGAAACCTTGCCAAGCACTTTTAAAAGCAGAGATCCTGCCTTGGTGCCTAAAGGAGGAAAGCTACGTCCTGTCCCACATTGTCCTGCATCCTGCTTCCACAAAAAGAGGGGCCCACAGCAGAAACCAGTTTTGAGGCTCACCAAAGCATTTCTCAGCCTGTGGCCATGCTTTGTGCTGGTTCATCCCACATGCCTTGGATCCTGTAAAAACGCCAGCCCCCAAACCCCAGATTCCTGCACAGGTCTGCCCAGTGCAGTGACCTGTCAGTGCGGGGGCACAGAAGTGACTTCTCCAGTGCCCCATTTGAGATATTTCACAGTCTTTGACACTGTCTGGAGACATTCCTGAAGGATTTATCAGAAAATTATGGAAAATAACTGCAGTGAAGGGAAGTGATGGCTTTCCAGGACGTGAGGGGAAATCTCTCTGCTCTCTCCCTGGCTGTGCCATCTCCATGGCAGTGACCTACAGAGCCCCCAGATGACATGAGCTGAGGTCACAATGGGACGTGCCACATCACAGGGAGGTCTCCCCGGTGTCGTGGGTGGGGACCCTCACTTCCCTGTGAGGCCCAGGCACTCCTGGGCACTGCTCACACCCTCCCCACGGCTGCCCTTCCTAGTGGCTCCACGGCAAGGAGAGGGGACAGGAGGCAGTGGGACCACGTTGGGGCCCCTCACCAACAGACGGAGGAGCAGGGGCATGTTGGAAAGGAGTTTTGGGTAATGAGATGGGAAGAGCGTCCTGTTTCTCTGGCTGGAGAGGTGAAATGAGAGCAAGAGGGCAAGCGAGATGGAGGACTGCTGGATGGACACCATCAGCCAGGACCACAGTTCCTTGTTCCCAGCACTCCTGCGGCTCTCCACCAAGGGTAAGGGCTTTGGGAGATCCTTCCCGAGGTGTCACACAGAGACTGTTAACTGCCAAAACTGCTGTGGATCCCGGGCTGTGGGGGTGCCTGGACAGGGCTGGGGGCTGCTGCGAGAGCCCTGCCTGAGGGTCCCCTCTGGCTCGGGGGACAATGTGGCAGCCAGGACTGCTGGGTCCTGGGGATGGGGCTGTCCTGAGCCCCAAGGCTTCTGTGCGGCCAGCTCCATCGCCTCTTAGGGTGGAGGGGGAGCATGGGAATCCATGACAGGTTTTCCGGGGAGTGGGTCCTCTTTGGGGTCTGGCTCTGAGAGCAAAGGGGTCCTGCATCCCAGACACTGAGGTGGCCTGCAGCTCCATGGGGCTCTCAAGACCCTGCTGGAAATGTCCATATACCATAATGAAACCATCACCTTGTAATAACACCAAGTCCACTGGGTGTTTGGGAAAATCTCTATTCCTTCCCCCTGGATCCTTCCAACTTGGCGCAGCATGTTTTGCGCTCACAGATGCCATCTTTAGATGGCCACAGCCCCTGTCCTCCTGCAAACTAGGCTCAAAACACCGCACCCAAAAGAACATACATTGGAGAGAGCAGCCTGGAAACAGGCAGAGGTGCAATCCCCATTCAACAGGTCCTGGCTGACGCCAAGGTTTTTTCTCTGAGCTGGGGTGGGCAGTGCTGGGGTGAGACCAACACAGCCATCTCCCCCAGCACCTTCACGACCCCACACCACCGCTCCCTAGCCGAGCCCTGGGGCTGCCCTGGGCAGGGGGCCAGGGCAGGAGGGGGAGAGGACACTGCCCTGCCCTGCCCTGCCCTGGGGGCAGCAGGATGCTGCCTGTGGGCTCCGGCGCCACGGCCAGCCCCAGGGCCCCCATGCCGGCGCCAGGGCTGCCACCAGCACAGGCCCCAACGCTGACCCCCCCACGCCCCGCACGGCCCCCAGGGCGCAGGGCAGCCAGCAGCCCCGCGGGGCCCCTGCCCCACAGCCCAGCACCGCCGGGGCAGCGGCCGCACCCCGGGACCCCGCACTGCCCGACCACACAGCACCGCGCTGCCCGCAGGCCCCGCCGCGCCCCGCGCTGCCGCCCACAACATGGCGCCCGACCAAGGGGGAGGGGGCGGAGCTGGCCGCCAGGGCAGGAGGGCCCAGCGTTGCCATGGCATCGCCCCAGTGCAGCCCTCCTATTGGCTGTCAGGAGGAGGAGGGCGGGCATCGATTTCACTGATGGCTCTGCCAGCCAATTGCAGTCCAACATGTGGGGAAAAAAAAAAAGACGTCAAAGAAAGAGGTGGAAGAGGAGCGGGAGCAAAGCAGGCGAGAAGCGAGCGGGCGAGAGCGTTTGGTGGGGGCTGCGGGCGCGTTCAAATGGCGGCGGGTGCCCTCCCGCCGGGGCGGGGCAGCGGTGCTGGCGACGAGGCTGCTTTGCTGCAGGAGCTGCAGCAGGGGCTGGTGGGGCCGTGAGCAGGGGCCAGAGCGACGTGGGCCAGAGGGGGGAGCTGCCCTGCAGCCAGACGTGGCGGCCTGCCGCGAGCAGCTGGGCCGGGGCGGCTCGGTGGGGTTTGGGGACAGGAAGCTTTGGCCCTGTGGTGGCTCTGGGATCCCTGTTAAAGCGTTTCCCTGAGCTGCTGCTGCCAGCGCAGCCCCAGGTGCTGCTCGGAGCAGCGTTTGGGAGGTGCTGGGCAAAGTGTGAGCAGGCTGCTGGTGTCATCGCGAGGTGCCCTTCCCAATGGTGTCTTCTGTTGTGAAAACTGCATTTTGGAGTGGCTCTGAGAGAGGCTGTGCCCGCAAATCATGCCGTGCCTTAGCCGTTGTTTTTGCTCCCTGCCTCTTGCTTTGCGCCGCGACCTGTGAGCCTGGCAGCAGGGTGAAGGGTGTTTGCAGAAGAGCTCTGTAAGTGTGAGCTGTTTTGCTTGTCAGGGCCCTGAAAGTTGATGAACGGCCAGTGCTTGCACTTGCCGTTGTTCTTTCCATGCTCCTAGGTCAGGGTGAAGAGTTGCTGAATTGTGTCTCTGCTGGTTTCACCAACTGAGATGCCCTGGCCTGAGTCCTTCCACGTGCCTCCAGTTGTCAGGGCCTAAAACAGGAGAATGCTTGTTGTCCTGGATGTGTAGAGGATTTTCTGGTTTTGTTCAGCATTGGGGAAGGAACCAGAGTTCTGAGTTGCGGGAAGGCTTCTCCCTGTGCCTGGGACATGAGGCCCTGCTGTCTTCAGTTTCATGATCGCTGCTCCCATGCAATCCTCCCGTTAGAAAATGTTGCCAAGAATTACTTGCAGGCTGTTCTGCAATTCTTAAATTTCATAGGCTAGGTGTTGATAATGCATAGCAGAAGCTAATCTTTTGGTGTAGTAACTGGTAGGCAATGGGTGTTTGAGAGCATTGTGAGTATTATGAGGCCATGATGTGAATCTGTGATGTGATGACACCTCTATGTGAGCAGCTGACAGGTCAGGAGAAGACGCATGGCTTGGATGCTGGTGGTGAGGTCACTTCTGGGTTTGTTGTGTGTGCTCAGAGGAGGGATTGACCCCTGCAGAGCTCTACAGCAATACAGAAATGCAACTCATTAATCAAGCAGAAGTCGATGTTCCACATTATCTGACACAAATTTTATTCCACTCCATAATCATGAGTTAGTACTGCTACATTTAAAATGCAGATGATGTTCTGTGGTGAGCATGGCCATGGAGTTTGCCTTTCCGCTTGTTGCTAAGTAGAAGCTTGCAGCGTCCTCCCGGTCAGCTAGGGAGTGCAGCTAGACTTTTGAGGCTGCTAAATGAATGTAGTGCTGGTGTGAGCAGTGGTGTGAGTAATCTCTTCTTGCCAGGGTGTGTGTGCTTTAGAAGTTGCCCCTGTCAAAAGAGCAGGGAGCCTGTGAGATTTTATTGCAAGGTCTGCATGCTGTCTCTGTCTTTGAGGTGTCCAGCTGCTTTGGTGACACGTTTAGAACTGTAACACTTTAGGGGTCTCTGATTTTCTGTCCATGTATGCAGTCATTGGAGAATGGGTGCAAAGGCTGTTGGAGGAGACAGAAGGAATGTCACCCCCCAAAAAGGGTATGGGCCACATTTTGAAAGAGATTTCTTGTTCAGAGAAGTTGAGGCACAAGTGAGAGGGAAAAGCTGGCCTGATCAGCCCCTGTGAGAGCACTTCTTGTCTGCTTCCTGGAGGTGGGAAGTGAGCAGGCCCCGGGCTGTGAGTGGCTGTTCAGAGGCAGAGCCTGTTGCAAGGCCTTGGAGGACTAGAAAGGAATGGAAGGTCTGGAGAGTTGGGCTTTGTGTGTTGTGGGGCGCTTGGGGTGCCCTGCGTGCTGCCATGTGTGGTGCTGTGGGCTGTGTGTCGCTGATGCAGAGGCGTGTGTTGGTTGCCAACCGTCTGTGAGGTGTGGAGGTAACGGCGTGTTACAGTGCGAGATGCCCTGTGGTGGAGCCGGGTGGTGGCGCCAGTGTTTTGCTGCTCAGCGTGGGAGGAGGTGTCTGGAGAGAGCAGTGCTCTGCTCCCAAGGCCCAGCCTGCCATCACGGTGTCCTTCTGGGAGACCTGGGTGAGGACTGTTGGTGACCGTGTTGCCTCCTTGGAGCATCGTGGTGCGAGGCAGGGCTGCTCCCAGTTTGGTGGTTTGTGTCAGCTGAGGTTCAGGCTTGCAGTTTCGGAAGGGTTTGATGCTTCCATGAGTCTTTGGGATTTTACTGACTGCTGGCGAGAGTTCTCTTCTCCCTCCTTAAAGGCTTTCTGCTGAATCTGGACCCTCATTGCATCTTCCCATCTCAGACGCTAATCCATTGCTATCCCTCAGCGAGATGGGTAGTTAATGAAAGCAGTCAGAGGCATTTCTGCACGTTGTGCGTATGCAGAGCCTTGCAGAGAGGGGAGATGCCCCCTCACAAGAAGTCAGGCCTGTGAGGGCGATGGGTGGCTCTGAGACACCTGTCCTTGTTGAGCGGTGGAGGCGGCATCTGCAAAGCCTCTGGTGCCTTTGGCCAGAGTCTCACAATAGCATATTGCTTGAGGCTGCAATGGGGGAGCCATGTGGAGGTAGCAGGGCTCCAACGCCCTGCTGCAGGCAGGTGCCAGTAGAGGAGGTATCTTGGGGCCTTTTACAGTGAAGTTTTGATTACCTCCAAGGATGGAGATCTGGGAACCTCTCTGTATCCGTGTGCCGCAGTTTGGCCACCGTCACGGAGAAAAAGGTTTCTTCTTAATGTCTCAGAAGCATTTCCCATTGTCCGATTTGTCCCTGTTGCCTCCCATGCTACTAGTGTGCACCTCCAAGAAAATCCGGCTCCGTCTTCTCTGTGCCCTCCATAAGGTAGCTGTGCACAGCATGAAGATCCCCGTTGGCCTTCTCTTGTCTAGGCTGAACAAAGCCAGCTCTCACAGCCTCTCCTTTTATGCGCCACGCTGCAGCCCCTGACCGTCTTGGTGTCCCTGTGCTGGACTCCCTGCAGTGTGTTAGCGCCTGTGCAGACCTGGAGAGCCCAAACAGGACCTGGTATACAGACATGGTGTCACCTGTGCCAAAAAGAGGGGTAGAACGTCTTGGTGGCCCTGCTGGCTGTGCTCTCACCAATAGAGCTCAGCACAGAGGGGAGACATTTGCCCCTGCCTGTTGCGACTCTGTAAGGCCAGCAGAACTGCCAGTACCACTCCGATTCTTTCTTTCTTTCTAGGTTGCTCCACTCATGGAGGTTCCCAGTGCAGTGCTAGAGCCGCTGAGGATGGAGGCAGGATGCCAGGCTGTGTCCTGTACCTGTGAACATCTTGGCCAGCGTCGTGAGCCCTCTGTGAAAGCAGCTGCAAGTGACTGAGAAGAGGCTACGTATGGATGCGAAGGCTTCCATAAATGCGCCTGTCTTCCCTGGGTGACTTGGGTTGTGGGTTCAGCTCCTGGTACCTCTGCTGTGCTGCAAATTCCGCCTCCCACAAGTGCTGTTATTGCCAGCCCGCTCAACAAATGCTACGGTGCCCCCTCCTTTTCCTAGGAGGTTGTGGTGCCATATAGGACGAGTCCAAGACCCTTATAATAGATGCCAGCATGTCCTGAGTGCCTTTGTGTGAGTGCCCCAAAGCGTCCATAGCTTGACCTGTGGAAGTCTCAGAGCTCTTGGGCTGCTGGCTCTGCGAGGGGTGAAGATGTGCCCAGGGCCAGGTTGCCCGTGGCACGCAGCCCTCCGTGCTCTGTGAAGCCAGCTGTGGAGCGCGGACTGGTGCTGCAGAGGCTGCGCAGCCAGGAGAGCTGTCATTTCAGCAGCCGTCCAGTGTGGGGCTGTCTCATTGCTTGGGCTTCATTTCAAAGCCTCTGCACCCTTTTTCCCTTCCCCGTCCAAGCTCCTTGTCCAAGTAACTAAAGGAAAGGAAGGGAGGTTCCTTTGGGCTCAGGAGGCCTTCCGGACTCTCAAGTGTTTCTGTGTTGTATCTGTAACTTTTGTATTACTACAGAAAATCCCCATGTCCCCATCCCTAGCAGGAGGCTCGTGAGGGGATGGGGGTGGAAAGCAGCAGCCTGCTGTGCCCAAAGCAAGCAGGATCCTTCCCTCTGAAAAGAGCAGCATCACCCAAGGAGGCAGCTCTGTGCCTGATCTTGTGCTGCTCGTTTGTATAGGCCTTGTGAGCCTAGAGTGCCTTGGCCACCTTGTGGTGTTACCGCAAGAGCTTGCCTGAGTGTCTGGATTGAGAAGCCAAGGGAAGGCAGCGAGCAGAGCAGTGGCTGGGGAGTGTGCAAGTGGCGAGTGTCCTGCATGCATCTCTTCTTGCTGGCACTTGGTTGTATGTAGCAGAAGAGGCAGCTGTGTGGGGCAGAGGCAGTGTGTTTGTAGAGTAGGTGGCAGAGCAGAGGTCTGGCGTCAGGTTGATGCCCGGTGCAGTGCCAAGTTGATCTGAGAGTGTCAGAAAGCCTTTGCAGTGCAGCTGCTGCCTCAGCTGATCTCTGTCCCTAGAAATGCACTAGAAATGGAAGTGGCATGCTGCTGCCATTGTGTAGGTGCTGCAGTGCGAAGGCTCCCAGCTCGGACTTGATGGTACTAAAGGAAAAGCGCGACCAATTGTTCCTTTTGTGATTTGTGTGCAGGGTGCCAGAGTGGAGCTGTCGCATGATCTGGAGAGAGTCTTGTCAGGAGATGAAGGCCTTTTGCAGAAGACTGTTCTGTGTGGAGTGATCACAGCATAATCAAGGGACGTGCGAGTGGCCCAGGTGAGCTTCTCCTCTGTGAAGGTTTGCACTTTTGAGCTCCCTTGTGACTCAGTCAAAGATAGGGCAGCAGCAGGCAGGTCGATGCCATTTGTGCTTGTGAGGTGAGTTGTGCCTCTGAAGCTGGTAGGCCAACAGCATGCATGTAGCGTTGGTGATGATGGTGAGGTCTTTTGTGTCTCAATGCCTCCTAAAGGGTGAGCAGGGCCATTGCTGCTGTTGGTGCTTTTGTGGTGAGTTGTGCATCAGTATGTGACTGGCGATCAGCATGGACATTGCTGCTGTTTGTGCTTGTTGAGGTCAATTGTGCCTCAGCTGCAAAGAGGCCAGGAGCAGCTATTTGGCTTCATGGCTGCCTGTGAGGTCACTTCAGCATGAGCACCTGAGAGTCCACCTCGATGCATATTGCTGCTGTTTGTGTTTGTGCAGTTATTTGGCCTCAGTACCTGCTAGGCCACCAGCAGCCACGTTGCTACTTCTTTGTGTCTGTGAGGCCACTTCTGCTGAGTGCTTGATAGGCCAGTGCTAGGTCCAGGGCTGCTGTTCTTGGTTGAGAGTTCACTTGTTCCTCTACTGCCTGATAGGCCAGTGCTGATCCTGTGGGTGGAGTTTGTGGTTGTGAGGTCACTTGTGGCCGAGTGCCTGATAGGCCAGCGCTGGTGATGTGGCTGCAGTTTTTGTTTGTGATTTCACTTGTGGCTCAGTGCCTGATAGGCCAGTGCTGGTCACGTGGGTGCAGTTTGTGGTTGTGATGTCACTTGTGGCTCAGTGCCTGATAGGGCAGTGCTGCTAAAATGGCTGTGGTTTGTGTTGGTGATGTCACTTGTGGCTGAGTGCCTGATAGGCCAGTGCTGGTCATGTGTGTGCAGTTTGTGGTTGTGATGTTACTTGTGGCTCAGTGCCTGATAGGCCAGTGCTGGTGATGTGGGTGGAGTTTGTGTTTGTGATGTCACTTGTGGCTCAGTGCCTGATAGGCCAGTGCTGGTGATGTGGGTGGAGTTTGTGTTTGTGATGTCAGTTGTGGCTGAGTGCCTGATAGGCCAGTGGTGGTTATCTGGGTGGAGTTTGTGGTTGTGATGTCACTTGTGGCTCATTGCCTGATAGGCCAGTGCTGGTCACGTGGGTGCAGTCTGTGGTTGTGATGTCACTTGTGGCTGAGTGCCTGATAGGGCAGTGCTGCTAAAATGGCTGTGGTTTGTGTTTGTGATGTCACTTGTGGCTCAGTGCCTGATAGGCCAGTGCTGGTCATGTGTGTGCAGTTTGTGGTTGTGATGTTACTTCTGGCTCAGTGCCTGATAGGCCAGTGCTGGTGATGTGGGTGGAGTTTGTGTTTGTGATGTCAGTTGTGGCTGAGTGCCTGATAGGCCAGTGGTGGTTATCTGGGTGGAGTTTGTGGTTGTGATGTCACTTGTGGCTCAGTGCCTGATAGATAAGTGCTGGTGATGTGGCTGCAGTTTGTTCTTGTGAGGACACTTGTGGCTGAGTGCCTGATAGGCCAGTGTTTGTCCTGTGGGTGCAGTTTGTGGTTGTGATGTCACTTGTGGCTGAGTGCCTGATAGGCCAGTGCTGGTCCTGTGGGTGCAATTTGTGGTTGTGATGTCACTTGTGGCTCAGTGCCTGATAGGCCAGTGTTGGTCACATGTGTGCAGTTTGTGCTTTTGATGTCCCTTGTGGCTGAGTGCCTGATAGGCCAGTGCTGGTGATGTGGGTGCAGTTTGTGGTTGTGATGTCCCTTGTGGCTCAGTGCCTGATAGGCCAGTGCTGGTTTACGTGGGTGCAGTTTGTGGTTGTGATGTCCCTTGTGGCTCAGTGCCTGATAGGCCAGTGCTGGTCCTGTGCTTTCAGTTTTTGTTTGTGATGTCACTTGTGGCTGAGTTCCTGATAGGCCAGTGCTGGTCACGTGGCTGCAGTTTGTGGTTGTGATGCCACTTGTGGTTCAGTTCCTGATAGGCCAGTGCTGGTGATGTGGGTGGAGTTTGTGGTTGTGATGTCCCTTGTGGCTGAGTGCCTGATAGGCCAGTGCTGGTCACGTGGGTGCAGTTTGTGTTTGTGATGTCACTTGTGGCTGAGTGCTTGATAGGCCAGTGCTGGTCACGTGGGTGCAGTTTATCGTTGTGATGTCACTTGTGATTCAGTGCCTGATAGGCCAGTGCTGGTCACGTGGGTGCAGGTTGTGTTTGTGATATCCCTTGTGGCTTAGTGCCTGATAGGCCAGTGCTGGTTTACATGTCTGCAGTTTGTGGTTGTGATGTCATTTGTGGCTCAGTGCCTGATAGGCCAGTGCTGGTCATGTGGGTGCAGTTTGTGGTTGTGATTTCAGCTGTGGCTGAGTGCCTGATGGGCCAGTGCTGGTGATGTGGGTGCTGGTTGTGGTTGTGATGTCTGTTTTTTGCTGAGTGCCTGATAGGCCAGTGCTTGTCCTGTGGGTGGAGTTTGTGGTTGTGATGTCACTTGTGGCTCAGTGCCTGATAGGCCATGCTGCTCCTGTGGTGCAGTTTGTGCTTTTGATGTCACTTGTGGCTGAGTGCCTGGTAGGCCAGTGCTGGTCATGTGGGTGCTGGTTGTGTTTGTGAGGTCAGATTTGGCTGAGTGCCTGATAGGCCAGTGCTGGTCACGTGGGTGCAGTTTGTGTTTGTGATGTCACTTGTGGCTCAGTGCCTGATAGGCCAGTGCTGGTAGCAAGGCTGCAGTCTGTGCTTGGGATGTCATTTGTGCCTCAGTGCCTAATAGGCCAGTGTTGGTCCTGTGGGTGCAATTTGTGGTTGTGATGTCACTTGTGGCTCAGTGCCTGATAGGCCAGTGCTGGTCACGTGGGTGCAGTTTGTGTTTGTGAGGTCACTTGTGGCTCAGTGCCTGACAGGCCAGTGCTGTTCCTGTGGCTGCAGTTTGTGTTTGTGATGTCACTTGTGGCTGAGTGCCTGATAGGCCAGTGCTGATCACGTGTGTGCAGTTTGTGGTTGTGATGTCACTTGTGGCTCAGTGCCTGATAGGCCAGTGCTGGTGGTGTGTCTGCACTTTTTGTTTGTAATGTCACGTTTTGCTGAGTGCCTGATAGGCCAGTGCTGGTCACATGTCTGCACTTTGTGGTTGTGATGTCACTTGTGGCTGAGTGCCTGATAGGCCAGTGCTGGTTATCTGGGTGGAGTTTGTGTTTGTTTAAGTCACTTGTGGCTCAGTGCCTGATAGGCCAGTGCTGGTGATGTGGGTGCAGTTTGTGCTTGGGATGTCCTTTGTGGCTCAGTGCCTGATAGGCCAGTGCTGGTCCTGTGGGTGCAGTTTGTGGCTGTGATGTCACTTGTGGCTCAGTGCCTGATAGGCCAGTGCTGGTGATGTGGGTGCTGGTTGTGATTGTGATGTCTGTTTTTACTGAGTGCCTGATAGGCCAGTGCTGGTGATGTGGCTGCAGTTTGTGTTTGTGATGTCACTTGTGGCTCAGTGCCTGATAGGCCAGTGCTGGTCCTGTGGGTGCAGTTTGTGGTTGTGATGTCACTTGTGGCTCAGTGCCTGATAGGCCAGTGCTGGTGATGTGGATGCAGTTTCTGGTTGTGATGTCACTTGTGGCTCAGTGCCTGATAGGCCAGTGCTGGTGATGTGAGTGCTGCTTGTGTTTTTGAGGTCGGATTTGGCTGAGTGCCTGATAGGCCAGTGCTGGTCCTCTGGGTGCAGTTTGTAGTTGTGATGTCACTTGTGGCTCAGTGCCTGATAGGCCAGTGCTTGTCCTGTAGCTGCAGTTTGTAGTTGTGATGTCACTTGTGGCTCAGTGCCTGATAGGCCAGTGCTGGTCATGTGGGTGCAGTATGTCTTTGTGATGTCACTTGTTGCTGAGTGCCTTATAGGTCAGTGTTGGTCCTGTGGGTGCAGTTTGTGTTTGTGAGGTCACTTGTGGCTGAGTGCCTGATAGGCCAGTGCTGGTGATGTGGGTGCAGTTTGTAGTTGTGATGTCACTTGTGGCTCAGTGCCTGATAGGCCAGTGCTGGTCATGTGGGTGCAGTATGTCTTTGTGATGTCACTTGTTGCTGAGTGCCTTATAGGTCAGTGCTGGTGATGTGGGTGCTGGTTGTGATTGTGATGTCTGTTTTTGCTGAGTGCCTGATAGGCCAGTGCTTGTCCTGTGGCTGCAGTTTGTGTTTGTGATGTCCCTTGTGGCTCAGTGCCTGATAGGCCAGTGCTGGTGATGTGGGTGGAGTTTTTGTTTGTTATGTCACTTGTGGCTCAGTGCCTGATAGGCCAGTGCTGGAGATGTGGATGCAGTTTCTGGTTGTGATGTCACTTGTGGCTCAGTGCCTGATAGGCCAGTGCTGGTGATGTGAGTGCTGCTTGTGTTTTTGAGGTCGGATTTGGCTGAGTGCCTGATAGGCCAGTGCTGGTGGTGTGGGTGCAGTTTGTGTTTGTGATGTCACTTGTGGCTGAGTGCCTGATAGGCCAGTGCTGGTGGTGTGGCTTCAGTTTGTGTTTGTGATGTCACTTGTGGCTGAGTGCCTGATAGGCCAGTGCTGGTGGTGTGGGTGCAGTTTGTGGTTGTGATGTCACTTGTGGCTCAGTGTCTGATAGGCCAGTGCTGGTTTACCTGGGTGCAGTTTGTGTTTGTGATGTCACTTGTGGCTCAGTGCCTGATAGGCCAGTGCTGGTGATGTGGGTGGATTTTGTGGTTGTGATGTCACTTGTGGCTCAGTGCCTGATAGGCCAGTGTTGGTCACATGTGTGCAGTTTGTGCTTTTGATGTCCCTTGTGGCTCAGTGCCTGATAGGCCAGTGCTGGTGATGTGGGTGGATTTTGTGGTTGTGATGTCACTTGTGGCTCAGTGCCTGATAGGCCAGTGCTGGTGATGTGGGTGCAGTTTGTGGTTGTGATGTCACTTGTGGCTCAGTTCCTGAAAGGCCAGTATTGGTCACATGGCTGCAGTTTGTGTTTGTGATGTCACTTGTGGCTCAGTGCCTGATAGGCCAGTGCTGGTTATCTGGGAGAGTTTGTGCTTTTGATGTCGCTTGTGGCTGAGTGCCTGATAGGCCAGTGCTGGTGATGTGGCTGCAGGTTGTGGTTGTGATGTCACTTGTGGCTGAGTGCCTGATAGGCCAGTGCTGGTAATGTGGTAGCAGTTTGAGTTTGTGAGGTCACTTGTGGCTGAGTGCCTGATAGGCCAGTGCTGGTCCTCTGGGTGCAGTTTGTAGTTGTGATGTCACTTGTGTCTCAGTGCCTGATAGGCCAGTTCTGGTGATGTGGGTGCAATATGTCTTTGTGATGTCACTTGTTGCTGAGTACCTTATAGGTCAGTGTTGGTCCTGTGGCTGCAGTTTGTGTTTGTGATGTCACTTGTGGCTCAGTGCCTGATAGGCCAGTGCTGGTCCTGTGGGTGCAGTTTGTAGTTGTGATGTCACTTGTGGCTCAGTGCCTGATAGGCCAGTGCTGGTCATGTGGGTGCAGTATGTCTTTGTGATGTCACTTGTTGCTGAGTGCCTTATAGGTCAGTGTTGGTCCTGTGGGTGCAGTTTGTGGTTGTGAGGTCACTTGTGGCTGAGTGCCTGATAGGCCAGTGCTGGTGATGTGGGTGCTGGTTGTGATTGTGATGTCTGTTTTTGCTGAGTGCCTGATAGGCCAGTGCTGGTGATGTGGCTGCAGTTTGTGTTTGTGATGTCCCTTGTGGCTCAGTGCCTGATAGGCCAGTGCTGGTGATGTGGGTGGAGTTTTTGTTTGTGATGTCACTTGTGGCTGAGTGCCTGATAGGCCAGTGCTGGTGATGTGGATGCAGTTTGTGTTTGTGATGTCACTTGTGGCTCAGTGCCTGATGGGCCAGTGCTGGTGATGTGAGTGCTGCTTGTGTTTTTGAGGTCGGATTTGGCTGAGTGCCTGATAGGCCAGTGCTGGTCCTGTGGGTGCAATTTGTGGTTGTGATGTCACTTGTGGCTCAGTGCCTGATAGGCCAGTGTTGGTCATGTGGGTGCAGTTTGTGTTTGTGATGTCACTTGTGGCTCAGTGCCTGATAGGCCAGTGCTGGTGATGTGGGTGCAGTTTGTGGTTGTGATTTCAGCTGTGGCTGAGTGCCTGATGGGCCAGTGCTGGTGATGTGGGTGCTGGTTGTGGTTGTGATGTCACTTGTGGCTGAGTGCCTGATAGGCCAGTGCTGGTTTACCTGGGTGCAGTTTGTGGTTGTGAGGTCACTTGTGGCTGAGTGCCTGATAGGCCAGTGCTGGTGATGTGGCTTCAGTTTGTGTTTGTGATGTCACTTGTGGCTGAGTGCCTGATAGGCCAGTGCTGGTCACATGTCTGCAGTTTGTGTTTGTGATGTCACTTGTGGCTGAGTGCCTGATAGGCCAGTGCTGGTAATGTGGTAGCAGTTTGAGTTTGTGAGGTCACTTGTGGCTGAGTGCCTGATAGGCCAGTGCTGGTCCTCTGGGTGCAGTTTGTAGTTGTGATGTCAGTTGTGGCTCAGTGCCTGATAGGCCAGTGCTGGTCATGTGGGTGCAGTATGTCTTTGTGATGTCACTTGTTGCTGAGTGCCTTATAGGTCAGTGTTGGTCCTGTGGGTGCAGTTTGTGGTTGTGAGGTCACTTGTGGCTGAGTGCCTGATAGGCCAGTGCTGGTGATGTGGGTGCTGGTTGTGATTGTGATGTCTGTTTTTGCTGAGTGCCTGATAGGCCAGTGCTTGTCCTGTGGCTGCAGTTTGTGTTTGTGATGTCCCTTGTGGCTCAGTGCCTGATAGGCCAGTGCTGGTGATGTGGGTGGAGTTTTTGTTTGTGATGTCACTTGTGGCTCAGTGCCTGATAGGCCAGTGCTGGAGATGTGGATGCAGTTTCTGGTTGTGATGTCACTTGTGGCTCAGTGCCTGATAGGCCAGTGCTGGTGATGTGAGTGCTGCTTGTGTTTTTGAGGTCGGATTTGGCTGAGTGCCTGATAGGCCAGTGCTGGTCCTGTGGGTGCAATTTGTGGTTGTGAGGTCACTTGTGGCTCAGTGCCTGATAGGCCAGTGCTGGTGATGTGTGTGCAATTTTTTTGTGATGTCACTTGTGGCTGAGTGCCTGATAGGCCAGTGCTGGTCACGTGGGTGCAGTTTGTTTTTGTGCTGTCACTTGTGGCTCAGTGCCTGATTGGCCAGTGCTGTTCATGTGGGTGCTGTTTGTGGTTGTGATGTCACTTGTGGCTGAGTGCCTGATAGGCCAGTGCTGTTCATGTGGGTGCAGTTTGTGGTTGTGATGTCTCTTGTGGCTGAGTGCCTGATAGGCCAGTGCTGGTTATCTGGGTGGAGTTTGTGTTTGTGATGTCACTTGTGGCTCAGTGCCTGATAGGCCAGTGCTGGTAACATGTCTGCACTTTGTGGTTGTGATGTCACTTGTGGCTCAGTGCCTGATAGGCCAGTGCTGGTTTACCTGGGTGCAGTTTATGCTTGTGATATCACTTGTGACTCAGTGCCTGATAGGCCAGTGCTGGTGATGTGAGTGCTGGTTGTGTTTGTGAGGTCAGATTTGGCTGAGTGCCTTATAGGCCAGTGCTGGTGATGTGGCTGCAGTCTGTGCTTGGGATGTCATTTGTGGCTCAGGTCCTGATAGGCCAGTGTTGGTCCTGTGGGTGCAGTTTGTGGTTGTGATGTCACTTGTGGCTCAGTGCCTGATAGGCCAGTGTTGGTCACATGTGTGCAGTTTGTGCTTTTGATGTCACTTGTGGCTCAGTGCCTGATAGGCCAGTGCTGGTGATGTGGGTGGATTTGGTGGTTGTGATGTCACTTGTGGCTCAGTGCCTGATAGGCCAGTGCTGGTGATGTGGCTGCAGTTTGTGTTTGTGATGTCACTTGTGGCTCAGTGCCTGATAGGCCAGTGCTGGTGATGTGGGTGCAGTTTGTGTTTGTGATGTCAGTTGTGGCTCAGGGCCTCATAGGCCAGTGCTGGTTTACGTGGGTGCAGTTTGTGTTTGTGATGTCACTTGTGGCTCAGTGCCTGATAGGCCAGTGCTGGTGATGTGTGTGCAGTTTGTGGTTGTGATGTCACTTGTGGCTCAGTGCCTGATAGGCCAGTGCTGGTGATGTGGGTGCAGTTTGTGGTTGTGATTTCAGCTGTGGCTGAGTGCCTGATGGGCCAGTGCTGGTGATGTGGGTGCTGGTTGTGGTTGTGATGTCACTTGTGGCTGAGTGCCTGATAGGCCAGTGCTGGTGATGTGGCTTCAGTTTGTGTTTCTGATGTCACTTGTGGCTCAGTGCCTGATAGGCCAGTGCTGGTGATGTGGGTGGAGTTTGTGGTTGTGATGTCACTTGTGGCTCAGTGCCTGATAGGCCAGTGTTGGTCACATGTGTGCAGTTTGTGCTTTTGATGTCCCTTGTGGCTCAGTGCCTTATAGGCCAGTGCTGGTGATGTGGATGGATTTTGTGGTTGTGATGTCACTTGTGGCTCAGTGCCTGATAGGCCAGTGCTGGTGATGTGGGTGCAGTTTGTGGTTGTGATGTCACTTGTGGCTCAGTTCCTGAAAGGCCAGTGTTGGTCACATGGCTGCAGTTTGTGTTTGTGATGTCACTTGTGGCTCAGTGCCTGATAGGCCAGTGCTGTTCATGTGGTAGCAGTTTGAGTTTGTGATGTCACTTGTGGCTCAGTGCCTGATAGGCCAGTGCTGGTCCTCTGGGTGCAGTTTGTAGTTGTGATGTCACTTGTGGCTCAGTGCCTGATAGGCCAGTGCTTGTCCTGTGGGTGCAGTTTGTAGTTGTGATGTCACTTGTGGCTCAGTGCCTGATAGGCCAGTGCTGGTGATGTGGGTGGAGTTTGTGGTTGTGATGTCACTTGTGGCTGAGTGCCTGATAGGCCAGTGTTGGTCATGTGGGTGCAGTTTGTGCTTTTGATGTCCCTTGTGGCTCAGTGCCTTATAGGCCAGTGCTGGTGATGTGGGTGGATTTTGTGGTTGTGATGTCACTTGTGGCTCAGTGCCTGATAGGCCAGTGCTGGTGATGTGGGTGCAGTTTGTGGTTGTGATGTCACTTGTGGCTCAGTTCCTGAAAGGCCAGTGTTGGTCACATGGCTGCAGTTTGTGTTTGTGATGTCACTTGTGGCTCAGTGCCTGATAGGCCAGTGCTGTTCATGTGGTAGCAGTTTGAGTTTGTGATGTCACTTGTGGCTGAGTGCCTGATAGGCCAGTGCTGGTCCTCTGGGTGCAGTTTGTAGTTGTGATGTCACTTGTGGCTCAGTGCCTGATAGGCCAGTGCTGGTGATGTGGGTGGAGTTTGTGGTTGTGATGTCACTTGTGGCTGAGTGCCTGATAGGCCAGTGTTGGTCATGTGGGTGCAGTTTTTGTTTGTGATTTCACTTGTGGCTGAGTGCCTGATAGGCCAGTGCTGGTCACGTGGGTGCAGTTTGTTTTTGTGCTGTCACTTGTGGCTGAGTGCCTGATAGGCCAGTGCTGGTGATGTGGGTGCAGTTTGTGGTTGTGATGTCACTTGTGGCTCAGTGCCTGATTGGCCAGTGCTGTTCATGTGGGTGCTGTTTGTGGTTGTGATGTCACTTGTGTCTCAGTGCCTGATAGGCCAGTGCTGGTTTACGTGTGTGCAGTTTATGGTTGTGATATCACTTGTGACTCAGTGCCTGATAGGCCAGTGCTGGTGATGTGAGTGCTGGTTGTGTTTGTGAGGTCAGATTTGGCTGAGTGCCTTATAGGCCAGTGCTGGTGATGTGGGTGGAGTTTGTGTTTGTGATGTCACTTGTGGCTCAGTGCCTGATAGGCCAGTGCTACTAACATGGCTGCAGTCTGTGCTTGGGATGTCACTTGTGGCTCAGTGCCTGATAGGCCAGTGTTGGTCACATGTGTGCAGTTTGTGCTTTTGATGTCCCTTGTGGCTCAGTGCCTGATAGGCCAGTGCTGGTGATGTGGGTGGATTTTGTGGTTGTGATGTCACTTGTGGCTGAGTGCCTGATAGGCCAGTGCTGGTTATCTAGGAGAGTTTGTGGTTGTGATGTCACTTGTGGCTGAGTGCCTGATAGGCCAGTGCTGGTGATGTGGGTGGAGTTTGTGTTTGTGATGTCACTTGTGGTTGAGTGCCTGATAGGCCAGTGCTGGTCACATGGCTGCAGTTTGTGGTTGTGATATCACTTGTGGCTCTGTGCCTGATAGGCCAGTGCTGGTTATCTGGGAGAGTTTGTGGTTGTGATCTCACTTGTGGCTCAGTGCCTGATAGGCCAGTGCTGGTCCTGTGGGTGGAGTTTGTGTTTGTGATGTCACTTGTGGTTGAGTGCCTGATAGGCCAGTGCTGGTCACATGGCTGCAGTTTGTGGTTGTGATGTCTGTTTTTGATGAGTGCCTGATAGGCCAGTGCTTGTCCTGTGGGTGGAGTTTGTGTTTGTGATGTCCCTTGTGGCTCAGTGCCTTATAGGCCAGTACTTGTCACATGGGTGCAGTTTGTGGTTGTGATGTCACTTGTGGCTGAGTGCCTGATAGGCCAGTGCTGGTGATGTGGGTGCAGTTTGTGGTTGTGATGTCACTTGTGGCTCAGTGCCTGATTGGCCAGTGCTGTTCATGTGGGTGCTGTTTGTGGTTGTGATGTCACTTGTGTCTCAGTGCCTGATAGGCCAGTGCTGGTTTACGTGTGTGCAGTTTATGGTTGTGATATCACTTGTGACTCAGTGCCTGATAGGCCAGTGCTGGTGATGTGAGTGCTGGTTGTGTTTGTGAGGTCAGATTTGGCTGAGTGCCTTATAGGCCAGTGCTGGTGATGTGGGTGGAGTTTGTGTTTGTGATGTCACTTGTGGCTCAGTGCCTGATAGGCCAGTGCTACTAACATGGCTGCAGTCTGTGCTTGGGATGTCACTTGTGGCTCAGTGCCTGATAGGCCAGTGTTGGTCACATGTGTGCAGTTTGTGCTTTTGATGTCCCTTGTGGCTCAGTGCCTGATAGGCCAGTGCTGGTGATGTGGGTGGATTTTGTGGTTGTGATGTCACTTGTGGCTGAGTGCCTGATAGGCCAGTGCTGGTTATCTAGGAGAGTTTGTGGTTGTGATGTCACTTGTGGCTGAGTGCCTGATAGGCCAGTGCTGGTGATGTGGGTGGAGTTTGTGTTTGTGATGTCACTTGTGGTTGAGTGCCTGATAGGCCAGTGCTGGTCACATGGCTGCAGTTTGTGGTTGTGATATCACTTGTGGCTCTGTGCCTGATAGGCCAGTGCTGCTTATCTGGGAGAGTTTGTGGTTGTGATCTCACTTGTGGCTCAGTGCCTGATAGGCCAGTGCTGGTCCTGTGGGTGGAGTTTGTGTTTGTGATGTCACTTGTGGTTGAGTGCCTGATAGGCCAGTGCTGGTCACATGGCTGCAGTTTGTGGTTGTGATGTCTGTTTTTGATGAGTGCCTGATAGGCCAGTGCTTGTCCTGTGGGTGGAGTTTGTGTTTGTGATGTCCCTTGTGGCTCAGTGCCTTATAGGCCAGTACTTGTCACATGGGTGCAGTTTGTGGTTGTGATGTCACTTGTGGCTCAGTGCCTGGTAGACCAGTGCTGGTCACGTGGGTGCAGTTTATGGTTGTGATGTCACTTGTGGCTGAGTGCCTGATAGGCCAGTGCTGGTTTACGTGGGTGCAGTTTGTGTTTGTGATGTCAGTTGTGGCTCAGGGCCTCATAGGCCAGTGCTGGTTTACGTGGGTGCAGTTTGTGTTTGTGATGTCACTTGTGGCTCAGTGCCTGATAGGCCAGTGCTGGTGGTGTGGGTGCAGTTTGTGGTTGTGATGTCCCTTGTGGCTCAGTGCCTGATAGGCCAGTGCTGGTCACGTGGGTGCAGTTTGTGTTTGTGATGTCACTTGTGGCTGAGTGCCTGATAGGCCAGTGCTGGTGATGTGGCTTCAGTTTGTGTTTGTGATGTCACTTGTGGCTGAGTGCCTGATAGGCCAGTGCTGGTGGTGTGGGTGCAGTTTGTGGTTGTGATGTCACTTGTGGCTCAGTGCCTGATAGGCCAGTGCTGGTTTACCTGGGTGCAGTTTGTGGTTGTGATGTCACTTGTGGCTCAGTGCCTGATAGGCCAGTGCTGGTGATGTGGCTTCAGTTTGTGTTTGTGATGTCACTTGTGGCTGAGTGCCTGATAGGCCAGTGCTGGTGGTGTGGGTGCAGTTTGTGTTTGTGATGTCACTTGTGGCTCAGTGCCTGATAGGCCAGTGCTGGTGATGTGGGTGGAGTTTGTGGTTGTGATGTCACTTGTGGCTCAGTGCCTGATAGGCCAGTGCTGGTGATGTGGGTGGAGTTTTTGTTTGTGATGTCACTTGTGGCTCAGTGCCTGATAGGCCAGTGCTGGAGATGTGGATGCAGTTTCTGGTTGTGATGTCACTTGTGGCTCAGTGCCTGATAGGCCAGTGCTGGTGATGTGAGTGCTGCTTGTGTTTTTGAGGTTGGATTTGGCTGAGTGCCTGATAGGCCAGTGCTGGTCCTGTGGGTGCAATTTGTGGTTGTGAGGTCACTTGTGGCTCAGTGCCTGATAGGCCGGTGCTGGTGATGTGTGTGCAATTTTTTTGTGATGTCACTTGTGGCTGAGTGCCTGATAGGCCAGTGCTGGTCACGTGGGTGGAGTTTGTTTTTGTGCTGTCACTTGTGGCTGAGTGCCTGATAGGCCAGTGCTGGTGATGTGGGTGCAGTTTGTGGTTGTGATGTCACTTGTGGCTCAGTGCCTGATAGGCCAGTGCTGGTGATGTGGCTGCAGTTTGTGTTTGTGATGTCACTTGTGTCTCAGTGCCTGATAGGCCAGTGCTGTTCATGTGGGTGCTGTTTGTGGTTGTGTTGTCACTTGTGGCTCAGTGCCTGATAGGCCAGTGCTTGTCACGTGGGTGCAGTTTGTGGTTGTGATGTCACTTGTGGCTGAGTGCCTGATAGGCCAGTGCTGGTTATCTGGGTGGAGTTTGTGTTTGTGATGTCACTTGTGGCTCAGTGCCTGATAGGCCAGTGCTGGTAACATGTCTGCACTTTGTGTTTGTTATGTCACTTGTGGCTCAGTGCCTGATAGGCCAGTGCTGGTTTACGTGTGTGCAGTTTATGGTTGTGATATCACTTGTGACTCAGTGCCTGATAGGCCAGTGCTGGTGATGTGAGTGCTGGTTGTGTTTGTGAGGTCAGATTTGGCTGAGTGCCTTATAGGCCAGTGCTGGTGATGTGGGTGGAGTTTGTGTTTGTGATGTCACTTGTGGCTCAGGGCCTGATAGGCCAGTGCTGGTTTACGTGGGTGCAGTTTGTGTTTGTGATGTCACTTGTGGCTGAGTGCCTGATAGGCCAGTGCTTGTCCTGTGGGTGCAGTTTGTGGTTGTGATGCCTCTTGTGGCTCAGTGCCTGATAGGCCAGTGCTGGTGATGTGGCTTCAGTTTGTGTTTGTGATGTCACTTGTGGCTGAGTGCGTGATAGGCCAGTGCTGGTTTACGTGGGTGCAGTTTGTGTTTGTGATGTCAGTTGTGGCTCAGGGCCTCATAGGCCAGTGCTGGTTTACGTGGGTGCAGTTTCTGGTTGTGATGTCACTTGTGGCTCAGTGCCTGATAGGCCAGTGCTGGTGATGTGGCTGCAGTTTGTGGTTGTTATGTCACTTGTGGCTCAGTGCCTGATAGGCCAGTGCTCTTCATGTGTGTGCAGTTTTTTCTGTGATGTCACTTCTGGCTGAGTGCCTGATACGCCAGTGCTGGTCATGTGAGTGCAGTTTGTGTTTGTGATGTCACTTGTGGCTGAGTGCCTGATAGGCCAGTGCTGGTCCTGTGGGTGCAGTTTGTGGTTGTGATGTCACTTGTGGCTCAGTGCCTGATAGGCCAGTGCTTGTCCTGTGGCTGTAGTTTGTGTTTGTGATGTCCCTTGTGGCTCAGTGCCTGATAGGCCAGTGCTGGAGATGTGGATGCAGTTTCTGGTTGTGATGTCACTTGTGGCTCAGTGCCTTATAGGCCAGTGGTGGTCACGTGGGTGCAGTTTGTGGTTGTGAGGTCACTTGTGGCTCAGTGCCTGATAGGCCAGTACTTGTCACATGGGTGTATTTTGTGGTTGTGATGTCACTTGTGGCTCAGTGCCTGATAGGCCAGTGCTGGTGATGTGGGTGGAGTTTGTGGTTGTGATGTCACTTGTGGCTCAGTGCCTGATAGGCCAGTTTTGGTCATGTGGGTGCAGTTTTTGTTTGTGATGTCACTTGTGGCTCAGTGCCTGATAGGCCAGTGCTGGTGATGTGGGTGGAGTTTGTGGTTGTGATGTCACTTGTGGCTGAGTGCCTGATAGGCCAGTGCTGGTCCTGTGGCTGCAGTTTGTGTTTGTGATGTCACTTGTGGCTCAGTGCCTGATAGGCCAGTGCTGGTGGTGTGGGTGCAGTTTGTGGTTGTGATGTCACTTGTGGCTGAGTGCCTGATAGGCCAGTGCTGGTGATGTGGGTGCAGTTTGTGTTTGTGATGTCACTTGTGGCTGAGTGCCTGATAGGCCAGTGCTGGTTTACCTGGGTGCAGTTTGTGGTTGTGATGTCACTTGTGGCTGAGTGCCTGATAGGCCAGTGCTGGTGATGTGGGTGGAGTTTGTGTTTGTGATGTCACTTGTGGCTCAGTGCCTGATAGGCCAGTGCTTGTCACCTGTGTGCAGTTTGTGCTTTTGATGTCCCTTGTGGCTCAGTGCCTGATAGGCCAGTGCTGGTGATGTGGGTGGATTTTGTGGTTGTGATGTCACTTGTGGCTCAGTGCCTGATAGGCCAGTGCTGGTGATGTGGGTGCAGTTTGTGGTTGTGATGTCACTTGTGGCTGAGTGCCTGATAGGCCAGTGCTGGTGATGTGGGTGCAGTTTGTGGTTGTGATGTAACTTGTGGCTCAGTTCCTGAAAGGCCAGTGCTGGTCACGTGGGTGCAGTCTGTGGTTGTGATGTCACTTGTGGCTGAGTGCCTGATAGGCCAGTGCTGGTTATCTGGGTGGAGTTTGTGTTTGTGATGTCACTTGTGGCTCAGTGCCTGATAGGCCAGTGCTGGTAACATGTCTGCACTTTGTGGTTGTGATGTCACTTGTGGCTCAGTGCCTGATAGGCCAGTGCTGGTTTACGTGTGTGCAGTTTATGGTTGTGATATCACTTGTGACTCAGTGCCTGATAGGCCAGTGCTGGTGATGTGAGTGCTGGTTGTGTTTGTGAGGTCAGATTTGGCTGAGTGCCTTATAGGCCAGTGCTGGTGATGTGGGTGGAGTTTGTGTTTGTGATGTCACTTGTGGCTCAGGGCCTGATAGGCCAGTGCTGGTTTACGTGGGTGCAGTTTGTGTTTGTGATGTCACTTGTGGCTGAGTGCCTGATAGGCCAGTGCTGGTGATGTGGGTGCAGTTTGTGGTTGTGATTTCAGCTGTGGCTGAGTGCCTGATGGGCCAGTGCTGGTGATGTGGGTGCTGGTTGTGGTTGTGATGTCTGTTTTTGCTGAGTGCCTGATAGGCCAGTGCTGGTCCTGTGGGTGGAGTTTGTGGTTGTGATGTCACTTGTGGCTCAGTGCCTGATAGGCCAGTGCTGGTCCTGTGGGTGCAGTTTGTGTTTGTGATGTCACTTGTGGCTGAGTGCCTGGTAGGCCAGTGCTGGTGATGTGGGTGCAGTTTGTGGTTGTGATGTCACTTATGGCTGAGTGCCTGATAGGCCAGTGCTGGTCCTGTGGGTGCAATTTGTGGTTGTGATGTCACTTGTGGCTCAGTGCCTGATAGGCCATGCTGGTCCTGTGGTTGCAGTTTGTATTTGTGTTGTCACTTGTGTCTCAGTGCCTGATAGGCCAGTGCTGGTCCTGTGGGTGCAGTTTGTGGTTGTGATGTCACTTGTGGCTCAGTGCCTGATAGGCCAGTGCTGGTAATGTGGTAGCAGTTTGAGTTTGTAAGGTCACTTGTGGCTGAGTGCCTTATAGGCCAGTGCTGGTCCTGTGGGTGCAGTTTGTGGTTGTGATGTCACTTTTTGGCTCAGTGCCTGATAGGCCCGTGCTGGTCATGTGGGTGCAGTATGTCTTTGTGATGTAACTTGTTGCTGAGTGCCTTATAGGCCAGTGTTGGTCCTGTGGGTGCAGTTTGTGGTTGTGAGGTCACTTGTGGCTGAGTGCCTGATAGGCCAGTGCTGGTTTACGTTGGTGAAGTTTGTGTTTGTGATGACACTTATGGCTGAGTGCCTGATAGGCCAGTGCTGGTGATGTGGGTGCTGGTTGTGATTGTGATGTCTGTTTTTGCTGAGTGCCTGATAGGCCAGTGCTTGTCCTGTGGCTGCAGTTTGTGTTTGTGATGTCCCTTGTGGCTCAGTGCCTGATAGGCCAGTGCTGGTGATGTGGCTGCAGTTTGTGTTTGTGATGTCACTTGTGGCTCAGTGCCTGATAGGCCAGTGCTGGTGATGTGGGTGCAGTTTGTGTTTGTGAGGTCACTTGTGGCTCAGTGCCTGATAGGCCCGTGCTGGTCCTGTGGGTGGAGTTTGTGTTTGTGAAGGTCACTTGTGGCTCAGTGCCTGATAGGCCAGTGCTGGTGATGTGGGTGGAGTTTGTGGTTGTGATGTCACTTGTGGCTCAGTGCCTGATAGGCCAGTGCTGGTCACATGGCTGCAGTTTGTGTTTGTGATGTCACTTGTGGCTCAGTGCCTGATGGGCCAGTGCTGGTGATGTGGGTGCAGTTTGTGGTTGTGATGTCACTTGTGGCTCAGTTCCTGAAAGGCCAGTGTTGGTCACATGGCTGCAGTTTGTGTTTGTGATGTCACTTGTGGCTCAGTGCCTGATAGGCCAGTGCTGGTGATGTGGGTGCAGTTTGTGGTTGTGATGTCACTTGTGGCTCAGTTCCTGATATGCCAGTGCTGGTCACGTGGCTGCTTTTTGTGTTTGTGATGTCACTTGTGGCTCAGTGCCTGATAGGCCAGTGCTGGTGATGTGGCTGCAGTTTGTGGTTGTGATGTCACTTGTGGCTGAGTGCCTGATAGGCCAGTGCTGGTCACCTGGGTGCAGTTTGTGTTTGTGATGTCACTTGTGGCTGAGTGCCTGATAGGCCAGTGCTGGTCAGATGGCTGCAGTTTTTGTTTGTGATGTCACTTGTGGCTCAGTGCCTGATAGGCCATGCTGGTTGTTAGAGAATATTGAACTGAAGCTGTCTAGAATTAATTGCTTAGCATAACTTGCTTAGCATTAGTAGCTAAATTTGCTGAAGCCTTAGGCCTCAGGCTGTGAACTTGCTGTGAACTTTTACTTAGATAAGTAAAAGGGGGCCCCAGAGCCGGTTCAAGCTGGAGGGATAAAGAAGTTACATGGACAGCAGGAGTAGCCAACCTTGAAGATAAGCAGCGGCCTGCCTAGAGTCAATGAAGGGGCCCAGTGAAGAAGGGGAAGAACCGAGACCTAACTATTACTATTGGTCCAAACTATCGCTAGAGGGGTGGGGAATTTAGATTGTAAGGGTATAATTGCCCAGGGATTTCTTTGTTCGGGGTCCCTCTTCGGAGGCACCCAGCTCGAGCTGTAATTACCGCACGTATGTCATTAAATTTTATTTTTCTTCAATCTGACTCCGACCTTCTGCCTCAGCAGGAACCTAGGGTCAGACCCTGTTATGGAGGCCGGCGAGCCTGATTTTCCATAACAGTTTGGCGACTCTGGTGGGACCCTAGGCGACCACTGTTGGGGCCTCTCGTCTCCAAACGATCATCTGGCGCCATCGGGTGAGTTCACCTGGGATCTTTGGCAACGGGAGGCACCAAGAGGGTGTGTCTTAAATTCCTGCCTAAATTCTAAATTCTGGTTTGGTGACAAAGTGCACTGTAAGGGGTACGCGGGCTGATCACCGTAAGGCGTACCAGGTTTTGCGGTGGGTTCGAGTCCCACGCCCAGGTTTTGGGGTGGGTTCGAGTCCCACGCCCAGGTTTTGGGGTGGGTTCGAGTCCCACGCCCAGGGTTTGGGGTGGGTTCAAGTCCCACGCCCATGTTTGGAGTGGGTTCGAGTCCTACTCCCAGGTTTTGGGGTGGGTTCGAGTCCCACGCCCAGGATTGGGGTGGATTCGAGTCCCACGCCCAGGTTTTGAGAGGGTTCGAGTCCCGTCTCACTCCGGCCGGAAGGGGGGAGTGCGCAGCCTGATCAGCGTAAGGCGCACCGCAAGACTAACTTAGAGTTACTGTGACTAGTGTGAGTGTGGATACCGGTACTGTGACTGGTGTGAGCGCGTATGACCTGGGAACCGAAAGGGGCACCCGTTGGCTGACAGAGCCGCCCACTGCGAAGGGACGGCAGTCCTAGCAGTTAAAGACTCGGGTGGTGTGAGTGCGGTTCCCAGAGAGAGAGAGTGAGAGAGAGAAAGAGTGTAATCATGCCGGCTGCAGGGGGTAATGAAAATTTAAATTCTGGTGTTGCTGAGAAAAAAAAAAAGAAAAAAAAAGTATATTATAAGGAAGTGTGCTGCCTGATCAGCATAAGACGCACTTTTCAGGAACTCAATATGGGAAATAAGTTCGGCATAGAAAAGGGGACGCCCTTAGCCAAAATTCTGCAAAAATAGAGTAAGATTGATGGTACCAAGAACCTAAGAGGGAAAAAAAAAAAAAAAGGGGGGGGGGGTTGATCCAACTATGTCAGGAGGATTGGCTGTTCCTGACAAAGGATGGTAACCCGGCAGAACGATGGCCACCACAGGGAACCTTTGATCATCAGGAGTTAACTTTCCTGCGTCACCATTTGCAGGATAGGTTCCCCGGACAAATGGATTATTGGTATGTATGGGACAGTTGGGCAAAGAAAAATTTTCTCAGAGTATTGAAAGTAGTGCAGCTGCTAAAACGCTTGTGGAAACTGCTCCACCCTATGCGCTGTCCTCTGCTTCAACTTCTCTATACCCCCCCTTGCCTTCCCCCTCTGCCTTTCAAGCCCCTTTGCACATCATTCCTGTGCCAGGAGTGCCCCCGCCAGGTCCGGACGGGGCACCTCGGGTAGCTACAACGCGAATTTACCGACCCTGGGGGCCCCAAGATTTGATTGCATGGAGTCAACAAACTCCCAGGCTTAGGGAAGATCCAGAGAAAGTGTTACAAATTGTAAAAGGAATACTGTGGGCGTATGATCCTGCCTGGGGAGGATGTGCAAATGCTCCTTGAAGCCTTGTTCACTCCAGATGAAAAACACTCAATTCTGGATGTAAACCGTCATTGGGCAGGAGAGGGGGGTGTTCTGGCTGCTCGAACGGCCTGGCCAATTGTGGACCCCGGGTGGAATCATAATGTAGAGGCAGATTGCTGGCAGTTGCAATTAGCCAGACAAGGCTTAGAAGAAGCTATATGGTTGGCAGGACAAAAGACTGCGAATTGGTCTAAAATAAGGGAGTGTCAGCAACAACCTGAGGAACAGCCCTCAGCTTTCCTTTCTAGACTATTTAAACAAATCAGAATGTTTGGAGGGGGGATAGACCCAGAAGCCGAGGCTAAGAGGCCTCTGATAGTTTCCACATTTGTGGATCAAATGGCCTCTGACATTAAAAAGTATTTTTCTAAACATGTTCCTGACTGGCCAGGGAAGTCTATGGATGAAATAGTACGCTTAGCCACATTTGTATATAACGGTCAAGATGAAGAGAAGGTGAAAGAAAAGAGACGACAGAAGAAAGGAAGTGAGTGTGTTAGCGGCTGTGTTAAGAGACGAGTTTAAAGAAACTAGAGGAAGGGGACGAGCAAGGGTCAGAGGAGACAGGCGGAACCAAAGCGAATGTATTGTACGCTTAAGAGTTAATGATTATTGCCATTATTGTGGTGAACAAGGGCACTGGCAGCAGGAATGCCCAGTGAGACCCCGCATGCCTAGGAATAGAAGGGATGGCATGAGACAGCCGAGTACTGGGAATGACACCAGGCAATTCCCAGCCAGTCCACAATGACAGGAGATGGGAGACCCAGAAAACACCGTGGGAATTGGGGTAAATTTATGGGATATAGATTTGGATTTCAGGGGGCAGGTAATGGCAAATATAGCAGGTCAAGAAATTCCCTTCTTAGTGGATACTGGAGCTACCCTTTCTCTTCTGAATTTTGAGCCTAAAGGATATAAGTCATCAGATAAAATAACAATACAGGGAGTAATGGGAAAAGGCGAACAAACATTGACTAAGCCCTTGTTGCTCACTATTGGAGGAAAAGGAGTGTGGGGACGTTTCATAATTTCCATGGATTCACCCTTTTGCCTTTTAGGGAGGGATCTCTTACAAGCCCTGGATACCCAGATTTGCTTACAGCCGGAAGGGATGAAATTAATAATAATGGGCTCATGTGTTCTGGCTGAGACACCAGAACCAGAGTCAACTAATCTGCAAATTCCGACAGGTTTAGAATCAGTTCCTGGAAAGTTATGGAGCTCTTCAGGAATGGATGTTGGACTATTGAAATCAGCTAGTCCAGTCTCAATCAAAACAAGGGGAGGATTACCTCCCGTGGTTAAACAATACCCTATCCCAAAGGAAGCAGAGAAAAGTATCCAAAAGCAAATTGATCACTATCTAAAACTGGGTATCCTTAGAGTTTGTGAATCCCCATACAACACCCCAATTCTGCCAGTTAAAAAGAATAGGCAGGATTCTAAATGGTGATCTGGAGTATCAGTTTGTACAAGACCTAAGAGCTGTAAACCAAAATGTAATCGCTCCGCATCCAGTAGTTCCTGACCCATCAACTATATTACCACAGATACCCCACTGGGCAACTTATTTTACTGTGATTGATTTAACAGCAGCCTTTTTTAGTATACCAGTAGCTGAGGACAGCCAAGATCTTTTTGCCTTCACTTGGAAGGGACAACAATTGACTTGGACTAGGCTACTACAGGGATTTACTGGGTCTCCGACTATTTTTTCACGTATACTTAAAAATGATCTGGCAGATATCAAACTTCCAGGACATTCAGTGTTAATACAGTATGTGGATGATTTGTTATTAGCAAGTAAAGATTACGAGACATGTTTGAAAGACACTATTTCTCTATGTAACGCTCTTGCAGAGAAAGGGCATCGAGCATCTCCGTCCAAACTCCAGCTGCGTCAACAAGAGGTAAAATATTTGGGGCTTATCTTGAAGGAAAGACACAGATTAATTGATCCAGAATGAGTAAAGACAATTCTCAATATACCCCGTCCTATATCAAAAAAGCAATTTAGGGGATTTTTTAGGAGCTGTAGGATTTTGTCAGCCATGGATTCCTGGGTTGGGAGGGCTTACCAAACCTTTGGTCCAGGCAACAAAAACGGAGGAGGCAGAGCCTTTGACCTGGACTCCAGAAAAAGAGAAAGCTTTTACATCTGTAAAAAGGGTGTTGGTCTCAGCCCCGGCTCTAGGACTACCAGATTATAGTAAGCCATTTGAATTATTTGTTCATGAACGACGGAGTAGCAAGTGGAGTATTCCGTCAAAAACTAGGTCCTCACCGTAGGCCAGTGGCCTATTACTTCACCCAACTAGATGCGGTAATCAAAGGCACTCCAGGATGCATCAGAGCATAGTAGCTACAGCAGCCCTTATTAGAAAAGCACGACCTGAAGTTTTGGGTCACCCAATGACTGTGTATATGCCACAGAAGAAGAAAGAGAATTGGAAAAAGCGTGAAGTGGTTCAAGACGAAAAAGGAATTTGGACTATCAGGGGTAAGCCCATCCTTTCCTTAAGGTATTTACTTTCTACGGATAGGTGATATCATGATCGTGGACATGGAGGAGCATTGACTGTCGCCTCATGTACTCTACAAACCTGGGCAGCTCCCGAGTGCATGTGGTTGCAAAATGCATCACAACAACCTGCCCAACTTGCCAAAAATTTAACGATACTTATCCTAAGATTAACAGAAGAGGCCTCCCACGGGCTTATTTTCCATTCCAGCGTCTACAAATTGACTATGCTGACATGCCAGCAGCAGAAGGATTTAAACATCTTCTTGTGACAGTTGATCAACTAAGCAGATGGGTGGAAGCCTTTCCTACCTGCAAAGCAGATACGGCTGCAGTGATTAAAGCCTTGTTAAAGGAAATTGTCCCTAGGTCTGGAGTCCCAGAAACTGTAGATTCAGGTAGGGGTTCGCACTTTTCAGCAGGAGTTTTAGGGAAATTATATGAAATGCTAGGAATTCATAGAGAATTGTACACACCTTATCATCCCCAGTCTTGAGGACAAACTGAGAGAATGAACAGAACTATTAAAAACAAGTTAGCATGGGTATGTACACAGGCAAGTCTCAAATGGCCTAATGCCTTAAACTTAGTGTTGTGGGAAATTAGAACAACCCCTATACAACAGGTAGGATTATCCTCAGCAGAAGTCTTATTTGGGCATCAATTGGCTACAGGAACTTATATCCCGGCTAAGACCAGCCTGTTGGACGGAGATGAACAGCTAACCCAGTATGTTCTAGGTATGCAAAAAAGGTTTGAAAATCTTAAAATTATATATATATTTATTTGTGAGATAAACACTGTCAAAGCTCAAGACATTTGTCTTGATACTGAACAAAATGTTTGTCATTTTGAAATACATCCTGATGAAACCCCTGAAACTGTACTTGTATATATTGGAAAAGGATGTGTCTGTATGAGAACTCTCTGTAATCTTATATTCGTAGAGAACATTACTGTAGACACAAGTAATCATTCAAATATTTGTGTTTGTAATTTTTCTAAAGTTATGGGCTGTGACTTTAATTATTCAGCTCCTGTTGTGTCTTATCAATTAATACAATCTAATTATACCTTAAGTCAAGATTTATTGCCTACCCCCATTGGAATGAACCTTACATTGGTACAGAAACTACTACAACATGATGACCTGTGTCAACTGTTAAAACGCATCTGAAACAATGGACAAAAAACTCTAATCACTGTTCATCATGATACAGAAGAGATACACCACATCTTGGAAAGAGTGAAGAAGGATGGAGAATATCATTGGTGGGAGACTCTTCTGGGATGGTCACCAACCGCAACAGGGATCTATAATCACATGTTGCACCCAGTAGTAGTTGTGTTAAGTTTGACCATGTTATGCCTATTGCTTACAACCATATTGTATAGAAGATTATGGAGAGTGATAGTACGCCTCGAAAGGCTTCGAGAACTCTGCTTAACATATTAGCAGGGATGCTTAATAAAAACAAAGGGAGGACTGTTAGAGAATATCAGACTGAAGCTGTCTAGAATTAATTGCTTAGCATAACTTGCTTAGCATTAGTAGCTAAATTTGCTGAAGCCTTAGGCCTCAGGCTGTGAACTTGCTGTGAACTTTTACTTAGATAAGTAAAAGGGGGCCCCAGAGCCGGTTCAAGCTGGAGAGATAAAGAAGCTACACTGACAGCAGGAGCAGCCAACCTTGAAGATAAGCAGCAGCCTGCCTAGAGACAATGAAGGGGCCCAGTGAAGAAGGGGAAGACCCCAGACCTAACTATTACTATTGGTCCAAACTATCGCTAGAGGGGTGGGGAATTTAGATTGTAAGGGTATAATTGCCCAGGGATTTCTTTGTTCGGGGTCCCTCTTCGGAGGCACCCAGCTCGAGCTGTAATTACCGCACGTATGTCATTAAATTTTATTTTTCTTCAATCTGACGCCGAACTTCTGCCTCAGCAGGAACCTAGGGTCGGACCCTGTTATGGAGGCCGGCGAGCCTGATTTTCCATAACATGGGAGGACCCGGAAAAGGCAGCTCGACTGTTTTGTACAAGAGTAGAGGGACATCCCATTTGTTAGGGGGATGTTCAAGTATTGTTTCAACAGCTATTTCAGCCAGGGGATAGAGAATGGATATTGAAAAAAGGATAGGGAATTGGCAGACTGAGATGATAACCGACAGCCTTGCCCACGAGGAGATCTGAATTGGGATTATAATAATACAAATGATTGGGCAGCGTGTCAAATGGCATGCCAAAATCTAGTTTTAGCTATACGAACTGCAGGGCAAATGGGTGTTATCTCAGAAAAGGTACTATCGTTAGCAAAAGTCTGAGGAACACTCGATTTTTGGACTATTTGCTTGTGGCAAATTAGGCTCTTATGCTATGGAGGGATGTCTGTGGAAAATGTTAATGAAAGGCTGGCAGTGAGCCTATTGGTCCAGCAAGCGGCACCAGCTATCCATGAGTATTTCAGAAACCATGCTCCAGGGTGGCAGGGAGAGAATTTACAGAAGATTCACTGTATTACAGCAGCTGGACCTTTACTAGAAACATTTGAGAGCTGTGACAGTATGGGCACACATGTTACATGGTTGAGGGCTCATCTGTCACACAAGAGGAAGATCTCCATTTGGGTTATCTGATGGTTGCCTCTCTGGTCATCTACCAGTAATGTCTAGTCAGTGCCCACATGTACCACCAGCATGTGCTAATGTGCTTGAGGCACCACGTACAGGCAATGGCCTGTGATGTTCCTGAGCAAGAAACCTGGTCTGAAGGAGCCTCTGGAAATGAGGCAGCAGGCTGTGAGCTGGGGAGCTCTTCAGACAGCTTGAAGGCTGGTCACCTCTTCCAAAATGACCTTTGAAATTATGATTCATGACCAGGCAAACAGGACAGTGCCTGCCCTCACCTTTCCTGCCTTGTGCTCCAGACTGACTTGGGCACAAGTCCATCCTGAGCTGAAAACTCAGCAGTCCCGGGGGTGCAGCAGTGCACCCAGGCTCATCCACCTTGCTGAAGGGCTCGGCTTCTTTTCTCAAGCATGCCCCACACAAACCGAGCTGCGAGGCTCCTTAGGAGTGACTTACATCTCAGTAGCTCTGAAGTCAGGCAGAGGTTAAGGTCTATTTCCGTCTGTGTAGCTAGGTCTGTAATTTAAGCGGAGCAGAAATTATACCCTATTATTAAGTCATCGGTTTGTCTTGGTAGGTGTGTTCTGACACTTTGTCTCAATGTACTATCTATCTGGTTGATACAGTTTTCATCAGTTTACATTTTACATCCTGTTTACATGTGTTAGTTTGCATAGATACAGAGTTATTAGTTACATAGCAGCCTATTCTACATGGCTCAATATTCTCATACAAACTTCCTTTTCACCAGCACACAGGCAGGCCAGAGGACAACACCAACTCTCATTTATGTTCCACATGTCCACGTAAGGTGGAGGCTTCTGGAGTCTCCTGGGAAGCTCCATTTACAACATTACTACAGAACAGTCCAGCATATGCACAAGTTTTGTTGCTTGCCAATTCAGATGGATGGATAGGTATTGTTTTGAGTTTCCTTTTCCAGTTTCAAGGGCACTTAAGTGAAGATGAAGCACCTGAATGCTGTGCTTTCCCAAGCAACTGGATACTGTTATCACGAGGGCACCCTACCTGAACCTATTAACATTTGCTTAGCCGGAAAACAATACTGAAAACTTTTTTCTGAAGTGTTTTCGGAGTCAAGATTCACTCGGACCCAGCCTTCCCCACATTCTCACACACACAGGCTTACTCGACAGATCTGGAAGTTTGCCTAGGGGAATCACTGCGGTGACTTTGAGATGGCTGTTTATATCCTGCGCCCAGTGTATGCAATGAGTGCAATGTAAAAGGCAATCAAGATGTGCTCACTAAAAGCATACCTTCCCACAGTCTGCCACTGCAAAGTAGAGTTGTTACATTGTTCAGCAGAGAAATCAGTTGAGCACTTCAACGCCTTAACTACAGTGTCAGCTCTTGCTTCATAAAGGCCAAAGCTTGAAAAATTACGAAGCTCAATCCCATCTTGTGTTTCAGCGACTTTAGGAAGACAACTACCTCCATTTCCATCAGCAGACTTCAGGAGGAGTACAGCCTTCACTTTCCAGGCTTCTGAGAGTTGGCCTTACAGGAAGGTGTTTAAAAGATGAAACAGGTTACTCTCCAGCTGATGATGTCTTCCTGAACACGGAAACACAAACCCTAACTGGATGCGTTTACCATCAAAGGCTTTGCAAGTGCTTAACTTGGATGCTGTTGGTAAATTCCTTCTAAAATTGAATACTGAAATTCCAGCACGTCAAGAGTTTCTGGCAGCAAAGCAGGTCCCTTTTCTCACAGAAGGCTCCAGTAGTTCAGGGCTAAGCCCCCAGGTCAGGGGTCAGTGCTGGCCCTGGAAACAGTCCTCCATTTCCTCAGGATGGGGGGAGCCATGTCGCCCTCTGATGTCCAGGAGCCAAGGTGCAAAGGTTCCACCTTATCTTTCCAAAGAGGATGAGAAGAAAATGGATTTAGGATATAACAATGAACGTAGGCCTCCTCAAAGAGTTCAAAGCCTTCAGCCCAAGTAGCAGTACCTCAGACATTGACATCTTTGAGGCTCTACCTGAAGCCTTTCTTGCCGTTCCTTCAAATGACATCATCAAATATCACGACTCATGCTGTCCTGCTATCTAAAGCCTTGCAGCTTCTCCACAAACTTTTGCTGCTTCCTTCCCCCCAGTCCATCTGCCTCCTCCCATTTCCACTTCATATCTTTAACAGTTCACTAAACTCAGTCTACTAGTCCATGGATCTGATCTATCTCCAGATAGACAAGCAGGACTTGATAGCAAAGCCTTTCATGCCTTCTTAAAAAGTTGCAAGTTATTGGATTTTGTCTCCCAGAATTGGTCGGCAATAGCTGAGGAGAAAGGGTAAAGGTGGGAGGAAGAAAAAGGTATTCTGCATTTCCGGATAATACTTAAATACCAACTAGCAAAGCTAACCTGCTGTTGTTTAGAAGAGAATGTCAATGAATAAAGCAGCAAAACATTTGAAGGTTTTGGTTTCCTTATTTGCAGTACTTTTAACCTTATTGAAAGAGAAGAACTTACAGTTCTATTTCATCATGCTGTGAACTGAGTTTTCCTGATGACAGAGAATATATACAGCTAACTCTTAAATCTTCAGATATTGTGCCCACAAAGGGAAACACCTGGTCTTTCAAGCAAAAGATTACAATTGACTTCTAACAGATAACCCTCTCCTGCTTATACACTAATCAAGGTCACATGTACAGGAAACACTCAAAGACAACAAACCCCAAAGCACCTTTTTAAACCAGGACACTTTTGGAGCATACTTTCCTTTGATCACACAAGTCACTAAGCCTTTAACTATGGCAAGGGATTCCCTCTACCTTGAATCTCCATATAGTTTGCATTTTAAAAATTCTTAAGAAATGGCTTTTTACTACTACTATAAAAGCTCAGCTCAGTGTTGGCAGAAGTTTTTCAAGCACACAAATGTATTGATGCCTCAGTTTACCTAAAGATAAATTCAACAGAACCCATGTCCTAGGTTAAAGGAAGGCAAAGAAACCCCATGCTTGCCTCTATTTATACATTTTCTGTTGGGGGGGGGGGTTCTTTCTGAATAGCCTACTGTAAAGCGCAGGGGCAGCAGAATTTTACATTAAACTATTTAGAGTTTATGCCTAACCTCTCCAAAAAAATCCAATTGCTCTTAAAGAATCAATTCTAAAAGTCCAATGGTAGAGAGCCCAGTTAAGAGCCACCGGTGCCAACAACTTACATATTACACCAACGCATTAAGTATTGCCACCATTTAGACTCTGTACAAGAGCAGGGAGGAGAATGCTTCACAGTCAGGCACTTGCTCCTCCTCTTCAGTAGATTCCTGGGCAGAATGTTGCTCATCATCATCAGCGGAGGATGGGGAATTGCTGCTGTAGACTGAGTGTTTCCACCTGCAAGCATTTCAAAGGCAATAACAAAAACAAGATTAGGTCACACTAAGTCAAAAATCAAGTGCAGTCTACCCTGGAAGGTACTGTGAATTCTGTGAAGTTTCCAGACCATTATATGTATTTGTCATGCATCTGATTTCAAACTGCATTACATGTTCTTCCTTGGGAGAGCAAAATTCCATCTTTGTTGGGAAGTTAAAAAAAAAAAAAAGCAGCACATGGTACTTATATGCAGCTTGACTTTGGCATATGATAGGCCAGAGCCTTGCAAAGTAACTGTAAAGCCTTGCAAAGCAGCTGTATTTGTGAATCTATTGCCCCGATTTCCCCTGAACTTCGTATTCACAGCTGTTACCAAAAACAGCAGGACAAGTCAAGAAGGGAGCTCCTGAGAGAGCTTCAATTAATTACGATGCATACAGGATGATAATTATGATGCATACAAGTTTTGGCTTGAACCTTTTTATAGGTTTTTATTCCCCTCGTTCAAGTCTTGCACAGGCTGCGGAATGTGGGCGAGGTACTGCCTTCACGAGGTATTGCATAATTACCCCTCTTCCTCAAGGCATGATCAGCTCAACTACTGCAACATCCTCTTCTGTCCTGAAGTACAGCCTTGCCCCACTCAGATCCATTCAGAAAGTTGCTCTAAAGGTCATCTTCTGAACTTATTCCCTTCATCACAAAGCGCATTCTCCTGAAACCCTTCAAGTTTCTTCTCTCTCAGCAAACAGAGTTGCTAAGGCCTTTCATGAATTACCCTCCTTCCTACATTAGTTCCCACTGAGTGCCCAGAAAACAGCTCTGAATTCTGAGCTGGCCCTCACAGCTCCTCTCACTGACTAACCCCTCAATACAAAAATGCAGAAGCATGTTCTCTTCTCAGCTGCCACCTTCACGCTTGGGAGAAGGTTTTCATATGCACCTGGCAGTCTTCCTTACCTCCTGAAAATTCTTGCTGGGCTGCTCAAAACTCATGGAAACTGTCAGGCTACTGCTGCAGTGAGAGCAGTGCTCATCATTCAGAGTAGGACTGTGCATTTCCTTGTATTCCCACCTCTTGACAGCCATCTCTTGCCTTTTCTCTTGTGCTCGGTTATAAGCATTTGGGAAAAGGACTGGTTTTGTTTGCTGACTCTCTGTCCAGAGCTTACCGGCAGGGCCCTGGAGTCCCTGACTATGGCTTGTAAGCGCTAAGGCTATACAGAAATGTGAATAGATTAAAAAAATATCCAATAGCTCAACTCATTTCAGCTGTTTCAGAGGAGGCTTTTGGCCAGAACACAGTAAAGAAAATTGAAAGCCAGAACTAACCTGCACTGCCATCTTGAGTGTCAGCGATTTCCTCATCAGTTCTCCTCAGGAGGACATATCCAAGTTTTCCTAATGAGAAGAAACAAGAAGGGTCAGTCACAAACACGCAGAAAATCTGACGTATGCACACTTGGTGCCTACACAGTAACTTTATCAAGGCTCTGCATGGACACAAAAGATTAGCACGCAGTTCTACGATGCAGAAAGCAAGGAAGCATTGCTGGAATCCAACCATCTAGTTTTACCTATTTTCACAAGAGGCACCTTCTGGTTTAGGCCTATATCTGTCAGTCTGAGAGAGATGAGAAAATGGATGCATATTTTAAGACAAGAAGAAAACCTGTACTTTTAAATTCAGTTCATGGCCTACTTTGTCTCTCTGTTAACATGTTGATTCATGGCCCAGGACAAGTTTTTTTTTTAAAAAAAACAAAAAACCCAGACATCCACAGAGATTCCTGAAGTAAATGAATTTATCTTTGCTTTTTATCCTAGAGTTCACAGAATCACAGAATGGTTGAGGTTGGAAGGGACCTCTGGAGATCATCTAGTCCGACCCTCCTGCTCAGGAAGGGTCACTTAGCACATGTTGCCCAGGACTGTGTCCAGATGGCTTGAATATCTCCGAGGAAGGAGCCAACCACAGCAGGCATTGCCCACACCAAGGCACCTAGGACAGGAGCCTGGAAGGTCTTGAAGGTGGTGAGCTTCAAAGGGAGCTGAGCTGACAACACAAGGGGAAACAGATGACAACACGAATCAGGCAATCGGAACACCATGGTGTGCGTTCGACTGGCTGCAAGATGGCTGTTGGCATGCAAGCGTGCTTAAGGAAGGCAAAGCGTTAAGAGAAAAAGCACGAGTCAGCTTTCAAGGACAATTAGATGTACGGGGCTGCCAGTTTATGGGGGACAGTGCAGGCAGCTTCCTAACACTCACTGCTGAGCAGGAAGCCCGAACTCTGACAAACAGGCCTTTCAAGTATCCTGTGAAAGTCCATGAGCACAGAAGCAAGGCAGCTGCTAGGGGTTTCATGTCGAGACTCCACACTGGACCAAATTAGGCCCCTAATTCCAGCACCTACTCAAAAATAATTACAAAACCCATATATCTGCATAATAACATCAGACACGTAAAAAGAAGTACTTGTGAACTATTCTTTAAATAACAAACAGGGTTAAAAAAAAAAAACCTCTTTGGGACAATAGTAAATGCGTACACATGACATTCTTACAAACTGCAGGATACAGAAGAAAATTGTTTGTCAGCAAACCAATTTAACCTGACCTCTCTGCAGGGCACAGTTCAGGACACCCTCACAAGTTACATACCTCCAATTTTCTAGAGAAGGTCCAGAAAAGAAACTACCTTGATAAAAACAGTGGAACGGGGCTCGTCCAGAAAAGATGTGATTTGCTTACTTGGTTTGGAAGCTCTGCCAGCATAAAACAAACAAACAAGAAAACAAACCAAAAAACCATACACACACACACCAAAGAGTTACAAAGGGATTATTTAAGAGTCTTGTCTAAACTCTACCTTAATTTAAGTAAAGGGCTCCTAAGGGTGCACAAGGAATTTATCTTCCACCGTTACTGCAAACGGCAGGACACTACAAAGGTCACCCCTAGGAGAAGGGCGTTCAGACTACGCCTAAAAGAGCCACTGGCACACTGAAGGCGCTCATTCACTTTCAACATGCATTTTCCCTTTCACAAAAACCTTACAAAGCCACTTCAGCCAGTAACTAGCCAGGAGGGTTGGTTCCCCCCCAACCCCCTTTTTTTTCTTTCTTTCCAGAGAGAGCTTGTTGTATTCTACAGCTTCCGACAGAAGCTATATTAGCATAAATGCTCCAGCTGATTTAGACCTCCTCGACCAAAAGATCTTAGACTTTCGGCTGAAATGCCCTCGCTGCTGCCCATGGGGAGAGGCACAGAGCCAGAAAACAATGCCTGGAGTCCAGGGCACTCTGCTGACGTGGGCATCTCTCCTGCTGGCACCAGAAACACAGCATCCCGTCACATTCACTCCGCACAGATTATATGTGACCTCACAACCACAAATTGCAGGCACATGACCAGCACTGGCCTATCAGGCACTCAGCCCCAAGTGACCTCAAAACCACCAACTGCACCCACAGGACAAGCACTGGCCTATCAGGCACTGAGCCACAAGTGACATCAAAACCACAAACTCCACCCACAGGACCAGCACTGGCCTATCAGGCACTGAGCCACAAGTGACATCACAACCACAAACTGCACCCACATCACCAGCACTGGCCTATCAGGCACTCAGCCACAGTTGACCTCACAACCACAAACTCCACCCACATCACCAGCACTGGCCTATCAGGCACTGAGCCACAAGTGACATCACAAACACAAACTGCACCCACAGGACCAGCATGGCCTATCAGGAACTGAGCCACAAGTGACATCACAAACACAAACTGCAGCCACAGGACCAGCAATGGCCTATCAGGCACTGAGCCACAAGTGAAATCACAACCACAAACTGCACACACGTGACCAGCACTGGCCAATCAGGCACTGAGCCACAAGTGACATCACAAACACAAACTGCACCCACATGAACAGCACTGGCCTATCAGGCACTCAGCCACAGTTGACCTCACAACCACAAACTCCACCCACATCACCAGCACTGGCCTATCAGGCACTGAGCCACAAGTGACATCACATAAACAAACTGCACCCACATCACCAGCATGGCCTATCAGGCACTGAGCCACAAGTGAAATCACAACCACAAACTGCACACACGTGACCAGCACTGGCCAATCAGGCACTCAGCCACAAGTGACATCACAACCACAAACTGCAGCCACATCACCAGCACTGGCCTCTCAGGCACTGAGCCACAAGTGACATCACAAACACAAACTGCACCCACAGGACCAGCACTGGCCTATCAGGCACTGAGCCACAAGTGACATCACAACCACAAACTCCACCCACAGGATCAGCACTGGCCTATCAGGCAGTAGAGGAACAAGTGACCTCTCAACTAAGAACAGCAGCCCTGGACCTAGCACTGGCCTATCAAGCACTCAGCAGAAGTCGCCTCACAGATACAAAGAAGTAGCAACGTGGCCTAGCAGGTACTGAGGCCAAATAACTGCACAAACACAAACAGCAGCAATATGCATCGAGGTGGACTCTCAGGTGCTCATGCTGAAGTGACCTCACAGGCAGCCATGAAGCCAAATAGCTGCTCCTGGCCTCTTTGCAACTGAGGCACAATTGACCTAAACAAGCACAAACAGCAGCAATGTCCATGCTGATCGCCAGTCACATACTGATGCACAACTCACCACAAAAGCACCAACAGCAGCAAAGGGTCTGCTCCCCGTTTATGAGGCACTGAGACACAAGCATCACCAAAGCTATGGGCATGCTGTTGGCCTACCAGCTTCAGAGGCACAACTCACCTCACAAGCACAAATGGCATCGACCTGCCTGCTGCTGCCCTATCTTTGACTGAGTCACAAGGGAGCTCAAAAGTGCAAACCTTCACAGAGGAGAAGCTCATCTGGGCCACTCGCACGTCCCTTGATTACGCTGTGATCATTCCGTACAGAACAGTCTTCTGCAAAAGGCCTTCATCTCCTGGCAAGACTCTCTCCAGATCATGCGACAGCTCCACTCTGGCACCCTGGCGACAAATCACAAAAGGAACAATTGGTCTCGCTTTTCCTTTAGTACCATCAAGTCCGAGCTGGGAGCCTTCGCACTGCAGCACCTACACAATGGCAGCAGCATGCCACTTCCATTTCTAGTGCATTTCTAGGGACAGAGATCAGCTGAGGGAGCAGCTGCACTGCAAAGGCTTTCTGACACTCTCAGATCAACTCGGCACTGCACCAGGCATCAACCTGACGCCAGACCTCTGCTCTGCCACCTACTCTACAAACACACTGCCTCTGCCCCACACAGCTGCCTCTTCTGCTACATACAACCAAGTGCCAGCAAGAAGAGATGCATGCAGGACACTCGCCACTTGCACACTCCCCAGCCACTGCTCTGCTCGCTGCCTTCCCTTGGCTCCTCAACCCAGACACTCAGGCAAGCTCTTGCGGTAACACCACAAGGTGGCCAAGGCACTCCAGGCTCACAAGGCCTGTGCAAACGAGCAGCACAAGATCAGGCACAGAGCTGCCTCCTTGGGTGATGCTGCTCTTTTCAGAGGGAAGGATCCTGCTTGCTTTGGGCACAGCAGGCTGCTGCTTTCCACCCCCATCCCCTCACGAGCCTCCTGCTAGGGATGGGGACATGGGGATTTTCTGTAGTAATACAAAAGTTACAGATACAACACAGAAACACTTGAGAGTCCGGAAGGCCTCCTGAGCCCAAAGGAACCTCCCTTCCTTTCCTTTAGTTACTTGGACAAGGAGCTTGGACGGGGAAGGGAAAAAGGGTGCAGAGCCTTTGAAATGAAGCCCAAGCAATGAGACAGCCCCACACTGGACGGCTGCTGAAATGACAGCTCTCCTGGCTGCGCAGCCTCTGCAGCACCAGTCCGCGCTCCACAGCTGGCTTCACAGAGCACGGAGGGCTGCGTGCCACGGGCAACCTGGCCCTGGGCACATCTTCACCCCTCGCAGAGCCAGCAGCCCAAGAGCTCTGAGACTTCCACAGGTCAAGCTATGGACGCTTTGGGGCACTCACACAAAGGCACTCAGGACATGCTGGCATCTATTATAAGGGTCTTGGACTCGTCCTATATGGCACCACAACCTCCTAGGAAAAGGAGGGGGCACCGTAGCATTTGTTGAGCGGGCTGGCAATAACAGCACTTGTGGGAGGCGGAATTTGCAGCACAGCAGAGGTACCAGGAGCTGAACCCACAACCCAAGTCACCCAGGGAAGACAGGCGCATTTATGGAAGCCTTCGCATCCATACGTAGCCTCTTCTCAGTCACTTGCAGCTGCTTTCACAGAGGGCTCACGACGCTGGCCAAGATGTTCACAGGTACAGGACACAGCCTGGCATCCTGCCTCCATCCTCAGCGGCTCTAGCACTGCACTGGGAACCTCCATGAGTGGAGCAACCTAGAAAGAAAGAAAGAATCGGAGTGGTACTGGCAGTTCTGCTGGCCTTACAGAGTCGCAACAGGCAGGGGCAAATGTCTCCCCTCTGTGCTGAGCTCTATTGGTGAGAGCACAGCCAGCAGGGCCACCAAGACGTTCTACCCCTCTTTTTGGCACAGGTGACACCATGTCTGTATACCAGGTCCTGTTTGGGCTCTCCAGGTCTGCACAGGCGCTAACACACTGCAGGGAGTCCAGCACAGGGACACCAAGACGGTCAGGGGCTGCAGCGTGGCGCATAAAAGGAGAGGCTGTGAGAGCTGGCTTTGTTCAGCCTAGACAAGAGAAGGCCAACGGGGATCTTCATGCTGTGCACAGCTACCTTATGGAGGGCACAGAGAAGACGGAGCCGGATTTTCTTGGAGGTGCACACTAGTAGCATGGGAGGCAACAGGGACAAATCGGACAATGGGAAATGCTTCTGAGACATTAAGAAGAAACCTTTTTCTCCGTGACGGTGGCCAAACTGCGGCACACGGATACAGAGAGGTTCCCAGATCTCCATCCTTGGAGGTAATCAAAACTTCACTGTAAAAGGCCCCAAGATACCTCCTCTACTGGCACCTGCCTGCAGCAGGGCGTTGGAGCCCTGCTACCTCCACATGGCTCCCCCATTGCAGCCTCAAGCAATATGCTATTGTGAGACTCTGGCCAAAGGCACCAGAGGCTTTGCAGATGCCGCCTCCACCGCTCAACAAGGACAGGTGTCTCAGAGCCACCCATCGCCCTCACAGGCCTGACTTCTTGTGAGGGGGCATCTCCCCTCTCTGCAAGGCTCTGCATACGCACAACGTGCAGAAATGCCTCTGACTGCTTTCATTAACTACCCATCTCGCTGAGGGATAGCAATGGATTAGCGTCTGAGATGGGAAGATGCAATGAGGGTCCAGATTCAGCAGAAAGCCTTTAAGGAGGGAGAAGAGAACTCTCGCCAGCAGTCAGTAAAATCCCAAAGACTCATGGAAGCATCAAACCCTTCCGAAACTGCAAGCCTGAACCTCAGCTGACACAAACCACCAAACTGGGAGCAGCCCTGCCTCGCACCACGATGCTCCAAGGAGGCAACACGGTCACCAACAGTCCTCACCCAGGTCTCCCAGAAGGACACCGTGATGGCAGGCTGGGCCTTGGGAGCAGAGCACTGCTCTCTCCAGACACCTCCTCCCACGCTGAGCAGCAAAACACTGGCGCCACCACCCGGCTCCACCACAGGGCATCTCGCACTGTAACACGCCGTTACCTCCACACCTCACAGACGGTTGGCAACCAACACACGCCTCTGCATCAGCGACACACAGCCCACAGCACCACACATGGCAGCACGCAGGGCACCCCAAGCGCCCCACAACACACAAAGCCCAACTCTCCAGACCTTCCATTCCTTTCTAGTCCTCCAAGGCCTTGCAACAGGCTCTGCCTCTGAACAGCCACTCACAGCCCGGGGCCTGCTCACTTCCCACCTCCAGGAAGCAGACAAGAAGTGCTCTCACAGGGGCTGATCAGGCCAGCTTTTCCCTCTCACTTGTGCCTCAACTTCTCTGAACAAGAAATCTCTTTCAAAATGTGGCCCATACCCTTTTTGGGGGGTGACATTCCTTCTGTCTCCTCCAACAGCCTTTGCACCCATTCTCCAATGACTGCATACATGGACAGAAAATCAGAGACCCCTAAAGTGTTACAGTTCTAAACGTGTCACCAAAGCAGCTGGACACCTCAAAGACAGAGACAGCATGCAGACCTTGCAATAAAATCTCACAGGCTCCCTGCTCTTTTGACAGGGGCAACTTCTAAAGCACACACACCCTGGCAAGAAGAGATTACTCACACCACTGCTCACACCAGCACTACATTCATTTAGCAGCCTCAAAAGTCTAGCTGCACTCCCTAGCTGACCGGGAGGACGCTGCAAGCTTCTACTTAGCAACAAGCGGAAAGGCAAACTCCATGGCCATGCTCACCACAGAACATCATCTGCATTTTAAATGTAGCAGTACTAACTCATGATTATGGAGTGGAATAAAATTTGTGTCAGATAATGTGGAACATCGACTTCTGCTTGATTAATGAGTTGCATTTCTGTATTGCTGTAGAGCTCTGCAGGGGTCAATCCCTCCTCTGAGCACACACAACAAACCCAGAAGTGACCTCACCACCAGCATCCAAGCCATGCGTCTTCTCCTGACCTGTCAGCTGCTCACATAGAGGTGTCATCACATCACAGATTCACATCATGGCCTCATAATACTCACAATGCTCTCAAACACCCATTGCCTACCAGTTACTACACCAAAAGATTAGCTTCTGCTATGCATTATCAACACCTAGCCTATGAAATTTAAGAATTGCAGAACAGCCTGCAAGTAATTCTTGGCAACATTTTCTAACGGGAGGATTGCATGGGAGCAGCGATCATGAAACTGAAGACAGCAGGGCCTCATGTCCCAGGCACAGGGAGAAGCCTTCCCGCAACTCAGAACTCTGGTTCCTTCCCCAATGCTGAACAAAACCAGAAAATCCTCTACACATCCAGGACAACAAGCATTCTCCTGTTTTAGGCCCTGACAACTGGAGGCACGTGGAAGGACTCAGGCCAGGGCATCTCAGTTGGTGAAACCAGCAGAGACACAATTCAGCAACTCTTCACCCTGACCTAGGAGCATGGAAAGAACAACGGCAAGTGCAAGCAATGGCCGTTCATCAACTTTCAGGGCCCTGACAAGCAAAACAGCTCACACTTACAGAGCTCTTCTGCAAACACCCTTCACCCTGCTGCCAGGCTCACAGGTCGCGGCGCAAAGCAAGAGGCAGGGAGCAAAAACAACGGCTAAGGCACGGCATGATTTGCGGGCACAGCCTCTCTCAGAGCCACTCCAAAATGCAGTTTTCACAACAGAAGACACCATTGGGAAGGGCACCTCGCGATGACACCAGCAGCCTGCTCACACTTTGCCCAGCACCTCCCAAACGCTGCTCCGAGCAGCACCTGGGGCTGCGCTGGCAGCAGCAGCTCAGGGAAACGCTTTAACAGGGATCCCAGAGCCACCACAGGGCCAAAGCTTCCTGTCCCCAAACCCCACCGAGCCGCCCCGGCCCAGCTGCTCGCGGCAGGCCGCCACGTCTGGCTGCAGGGCAGCTCCCCCCTCTGGCCCACGTCGCTCTGGCCCCTGCTCACGGCCCCACCAGCCCCTGCTGCAGCTCCTGCAGCAAAGCAGCCTCGTCGCCAGCACCGCTGCCCCGCCCCGGCGGGAGGGCACCCGCCGCCATTTGAACGCGCCCGCAGCCCCCACCAAACGCTCTCGCCCGCTCGCTTCTCGCCTGCTTTGCTCCCGCTCCTCTTCCACCTCTTTCTTTGACGTCTTTTTTTTTTTTTTTCCCCACATGTTGGACTGCAATTGGCTGGCAGAGCCATCAGTGAAACCGATGCCCGCCCTCCTCCTCCTGACAGCCAATAGGAGGGCTGCACTGGGGCGATGCCATGGCAACATTGGGCCCTCCTGCCCTGGCGGCCAGCTCCGCCCCCTCCCCCTTGGTCGGGCGCCATGTTGTGGGCGGCAGCGCGGGGCGCGGCAGGGCCTGGGGGCAGCGCGGTGCTGTGTGGGCAGGCAGTGTGGGGTCCCGGGGTGCGGCTGCTGCCCCGGCGGTGCTGGGCTGTGGGGCAGGGGCCCCGCGGGGCTGCTGGCTGCCCTGCGCCCTGGGGGCCGTGCGGGGTGTGGGGGGGCAGCACTGGGGCCTGTGCTGGTGGCATCCGTGGTGCCGCTGTGGGGGCCCTGGGGCTGGCCGTGGTGCCGGAGCCCACAGGCAGCATCCTGCTGCCCCCAGGGCAGGGCAGGGCAGGGCAGTGTCCTCTCGCCCCTCCTGCCCCGGGTCCCTGCCCACGGCAGCCCTAGGGCTTGGCTAGGGAGCGGTGGTGTGGGGTCGTGAGGGGGCTGGTGGAGATGGCTGTGTTGGGCTCACCCCAGCACTGCCCACCACAGCTCAGAGAAAAAACCTTGGCGTCAGCCAGGACCTGTTGAATGAGGATTGCACCTCCACCTGTTTCCAGGCTGCTCTCTCCAATGTATGTTCTTTTGGGTGCGGTGATTTGAGCCTAGTTTGCAGGAGGACAGGGGCAGTGGCCATCTAAAGATGGCATCTCTGAGCCCAAAACATGCTGCGCCAAGTTGGAAGGATAAAGGGGGAAGGAAGAGAGATTTTCCCAAACACCCAGTGGACTTGGGGTTATTACAAGGTGATGGTTTCGTTATGGTATATGGACATTTCCAGCAGGGTCTTGAGAGCCCCATGGAGCTGCAGGCCACCTCAGCCTCTGGGATGCAGGACCCCTTTCCTCTCAGAGCCAGACCCCAAAGGGGGACCCACTCCCAGGAAAACCTGTCATGGATTCCCATGCCCCCCCCACCCTAAGAGGCGATGGAGCTGGCCGCACAGAAGCCTTGGGGCTCAGGACAGCCCCATCCCCAGGACCCAGCAGTCCTGGCTGTCACATTGTCCCCCAAGCCAGAGTGGACCCTCAGGCAGGGCTCTCGCAGCAGCCCCCAACCCTGTCCAGGCACCCCCACAGCCCGGGATCCACAGCAGTTTTGGCAGTTAACAGTCTCTGTGCGACACCTCGGGAAGGATCTCCCAAAGCCCTTACCCTCGGTGGAGAGCCGCAGGAGCGCAGGGGACAAGGAGCTGTGGTCCTGGCTGATGGTCCATCCAGCAGTCCTCCGTCTCGCTTGCCCTCTTGCTCTCGTTTCACCTCTCCAGCCAGAGAAACGGGACGCTCTTCCCATCTCATTACCCAAAACTCCTTTCCAACATGCCCCTGCTCCTCCGCCTGTTGGTGAGGGGCCCCAACGTGGTCCCACTGCCTCCTGTCCCCTCTCCTTGCCATGGAGCCACTAGGAAGGGCAGCCGTGGGGAGGGTGTGAGCAGTGCCCAGGAGTGCCTGGGCCTCACAGGGAAGTGAGGGTCCCCACCCACGACACCGGGGAGACCTCCCTGTGATGTGGCACGTCCCATTGTGACCTCAGCTCATGTCATCTGGGGGCTCTGTAGGTCACTGCCATGGAGATGGCACAGGCAGGGAGAGAGCAGAGAGATTTCCCCTCATGTGCTGGAAAGCAGCCACCTGCCTTCACTGCAGTTATTTTCCATAATTTTCTGATAAATCCTTCAGGAATGTCTCCAGACAGTGTCAAAGACTGTGAAATATCTCAAACGGGGCACTGAAGATGTCACTTCTGCGCCCCTGCACCGACAGGTCACTGCACTGGGCAGACCTGTGCAGGAATCTGGGGTTTGGGGGCTGGCGTTTTTACAGGATCCAAGGCATGTGGGATGAACCAGCACAAAGCATGGCCACAGGCTGAGAAATGCTTTGGTGAGCCTCAAAACTGGTTTCTGCTGTGGGCCCCTCTTTTTGTGGAAGCAGGATGCAGGACAATGTGGGACAGGACGTAGCTTTCCTCCTTTAGGCACCAAGGCAGGCTCTTTGCTTCTAAAAGTGCTCGGCAAGGTTTCTCAGTTGGCAGTGCTTGAGCTAGAGATGCTATGCCAGAGAAGAGCAAACATAGCCTTAACACACATCATCCAGAGGCCCTTATCCAGGACCCTGGAGCCTGCCAGGCTCCAAAGCCATGGGCGAGGCCAGGTAGCAAATGTGGGGAAGTTTTCCCATTTCCCATGAAGTTTGCCCATCTTTCCTTCTGGCTGAGGCTGAGGAAGCCATTTCTCATCCCTGGGCCTCATTTGGTCCTTGTGCTTTTCAGTGTCACCTTGGGGCTGTGCGAGAATTCTCCCCTGGGTACGCTCCTCAGCCCCCTGCCCTCCTCCTCCCCGCAGGCACCCTTGCTCTCCCGGGTCTGTACAGCCCCGACATCCTGGATCTCCCACATTTTATGACTCTGGGCTTCTGAGGACATGCCCACACACTGCAGTGCTGCTGTCCAGGCTCCAGTGCAGAGTCTATGAGGCAGTGAAATGCCTCAGGACGTGCATTTTGACTCACTCCGAAATTTGTGAGATGACCAGCTCCCAGCTCTGCAGCTGCTGAAGTTTGAGAGCATCCCTACAACCAGCCTTCCTGCTCTTCCTAATCTCTGCACAGTTTTGGGGCAAATCTTGCAGAAGGGAGACTCCATCCCCCTTGAATACTGTGAGAGATGTGGCTTTCCAAGTCACTGCAAAAGGAAGGACTCCTTTACTTCTTTGGGTTGCTTCTTGAGCCTGTGGCACCCGCTCTGTGATGCTGGGAGCCCCAGCTCTGCAGCCTGCTGTCTTTGCCCTTTCTCTCCCTTGTCTCCTGTTTGTCTACCCAAAGTCTTCTCTCCACACCAGGGGCATGGGAAGTGCTGCTTTAGAGAGCTCATTTGAAGCTGTGACACATTGTGAATCTGAAGGCCTGAAGGAGGCTAGTCTGGGACATGGCTGTGCCCCCACACCCCCTCCTGTTCCCAGCCTGAGGATCCAGGAAGGTCTCCAGGGAGAGCAGTGGGCTTGGGGGTGGGTGGGATGGGTTTCCCTCAACATCCCTGGGTCCTGCATGGGTTTCTCTGAGTGCTCAGGAAAATCCCTCTTCTCTAGGGGCTTGCATCAAGGCTTTTCCAGACTTTTGTCGGAAACCCAGCCTGGTCCAAGATCCCCAAGAGCAGCACGGCCCCCAGCATCACCCGGGACCCCCAGGAGCTGTCTGGCTCTCTCTTCTGTTCCCACATTCCCCGATTAAATTGACAGTTTGTAGCCTCACCTTTACAACACACCACCTGGACACTGCAACACTGTGACTCCTCCCCTAGCTCATTCCCATAGGCAGCTGCTGATTGTGACCTGCCTATTGGCTGGCAGGAGGAGGGGGGCGGGTCTGGATTTCACTGACGGCTCTGTCAGCCAATTGGAGTCCACCATGTGGAAGAAAAACAGACGTGAAAGAGAGAGGTGGAAGAGGAGAGGGAGCGAAGCAGGGGAGGCTTTGGGTGGAAAGCAGGACCGGGCTTGGGCAGCTTGTTTCTCACAAGACCGTGAGAAACGCTCTGCCCCCCCTGGCCAGTATAACTGCTCTGCCTGGCACTGAGGCACAGGAGGACTCAGGGTGGAGATCGGGCTCTGCAGTTAAGAGCCCCAGGGGCAGAGTTAGGAAACAAGAAAAGACCTCGAATGCGAAAAAACAGCATCTTTAAGTACACCAGAAACCAGCAGGGGCTGGAAAATGCCCCAAGCTGTAGTAAAAGTTTCTGAGCATAAAGAAAAATCAATGAAAAAAAAAAAAACCCTGTTCAAATGTGAATAATAGATGGATGTAACCGAGTAACCTTAAAAGAAATAGCTTCAGCAGTTACAGTTAAAACCAAACTATAACAACCTAATTGCCTTGGTAGGGTTTACTTTTTGTTTGGGTTTTACAGAATGACCCTCTGAAGAGCAACAACTTGAAAAGAAGCAGCCAGAAAGAGTGGTAGAATTGTTAGGCTAAGTAATGTGTTTTTTAAAAGTATCTAAATAATAGAATGAATCTAGGAGCCAGGAGAGAAGTAACATCAAAGGAAGATGGCAGACCTAAGAATGAGGGGATACACATACCAGGCTGATAACGAAACTCAACAGCTGTATTCTAGTGTTTGTAAAAATTGATGATCCTAAGGAAGGGGCTAACACCTTCCCTTGATGAAAGGAAAGGAAAGAAAGAGAAAAAGATGGTAAAATTAAGCATAAATGTAACAGCTGTTGATCTGAAGTTAAAGTTGTCTGTTTCCTATAGAGAAGACAGGGAAATACGGAAAAAGAATAATAAAAAAAAGGTGACCAACTCTATTTGAAGCTCCTCTAAAGGGAACTATTCCAGCTTGGGGAACAAACTGATCTTTCGGTGCAGGAAAGAAATGCCTGCAATTAAAGGAAATAAGATTTCTGTGTTAAGATATGGAGCTGGAACAACACTCGGATTCACCGAATTTGGGTCAATAGGCCAGACCAATCATGTTGCTATTAGGATTAAGACTGTTATTTTTAACAGTTGTTTACGTGTTACTGCAAATGGGCATGCTTTGCTTTTGGCGTCTATTAATAGCAGTGCGCATTTCCCCAGTATACTGTGCTTACCCAAAAGCCGCCCACTGCACACCAAGGGGAATTAGCTGACTTCTGAAATAAATGTGTGTGTCTGACAGTGTCAAGGGGTGGAGTGACAGGCGCCACACAGGCAAGCGTGGGACTCTGGATGGTGCAGCCCACAGAAGAGGGGTTTGCTCTGGGGTGATCCCAGGAGTTAAGGAACCCCGGGTGCATCACGGCTGGAGCCACCACACTGTGGGGTTGCTGCAGCCTGGGGGCAACCGTCTAACGACCCCACGACTGACAATTCCAGACAGAGGAGAAGCGACACCACAGACTCACCCCATAAACATCTAGGTGCTGTGGAACCATTCCCCACAGAACGACCTGTTCATGGCTGCTGTTGCCAACTGAGCAGTGCTGTGGGCTGAGCACTAGGTTACCTGTTGATGTGCATGCTGTTATTGACTGAGGCCATACAGCCTTTGTGTAACTGTGGGCTGGCGTTGTTTTGACTCGCTATAGAAAAGAGTAAGCCACAGAAGTTGGTGTGGACTCTGACCGACCATCAGCTGGCCAGTGGATGTCAATGGCGTGGTGAGGAGAATCCAGGCAAAACCGTGCCGGAAGGGTGGCCAATAAAGGGCGAGTGTGGTCACTGTACCGTGCATCTATGATTTAACTGTAGAGTTCTAATATGTGTATATATTTTTTCAGTTCTGTTCTATTTCTAGCTTTTTTTGTTATAACCTCTTATCTCTAATAAATTCTCATACTTGACAAATCATGATCTTTCGGAGTTCAGTGCAAATAAACCCGAATCTGAAAGAATCACAGGCGCCCCTCTATTGGCATGTCACAGGTAACACTCACAAGGGGCATCAAATCTCTTGAATGGGATGGTTGGTTACTGTCCAGATGGTGGTGGCAGTCTCCTTTGCCGGGGTCCTTCCAACAGTGGCTTCCACTGGATCAGATGAGACTCCCCGAACTGTTCTTCTGGGGAATTTTTATAGTCCAGCTGGCTTGTGGTCCTGTGTGACCTCTCCAGCATATGCATGAGCCATTGCTACTGATTACCTCAAACTACATACCAAAGCATCTCCTAACTCTCCTAAGAATGCACAGAAGACTGTCCTACATGGCCACTTCTTCATTTGCAGGAGCAGTTTCTACTGTCAATTTTCAAGGGTCTTAAATAATTACAATTTAATCAGTTCTGCAGCAGGAGCTGCTGCAGAGATTCTGAAACAGCCAGATACTCCACCTGAGATGGTACTCACCACATTTAAGCACAGGAATTGGTCCAGGCACAGCAGGATCTGCCCCTGGAAATCTCTAGAACTGTCTGAAACACCCACTTGGAGAGGTTCTGCACCAGTCAGTCCAACACTTAATTTGGAAAGTGGTAGGAGTTCAGTCAGTCTCCTAGTTTCAAGTCCATCCCCTGTCTCAAACCTGCCCATCAGCTCACCTGTGTGGATTACTAGATGGGGGAGTTCCTGGGCCACCCAGGGGATTAATGACTTGAGTGCTCTGAGTGTGCACACAGGCACAGGCCTGATAGCCTGGTGCCTACCCACACCACAATTCTAACTGTAAGAGAAACCTGAATTTCATACCTGGAACTTGATTTCCAGAGCTTTTGCCACAAGTACTGGCTCTTAGCTAGCACTCTGGCCTACCTCTGCAAGCAAGTGAGGCAGGAGAGTTGTTTCCTGTGTCTAAAGACAGGCGGGATGAATCAACCTTTATTTCATGGCATTGGATATAAACAAAGAGAAAATGAGAATCCCTTGTGCAGTTCTGGTCTCCCACCTCAAGAAAGAAAAGTAGGACTAGGAAAAGGGAAGGGAAAGTTGATGAAGGCAGCAAGGCGAATTTCACCACACATGACATTAGTTACTCTTGTCCCACCTTCAACTGACTGGCTTCTGAAATGGATCCTCCCAACCATACCATAGCGGGAAAATTCTTCCTCAAGGCCTTTTCAGTCACTCATGAAATGCAAATCCTCTTCTTCACACTGCCGTGGGTGATTTATCTGCTCACTGCCATGGGGCATATGGTCATGATAGCCATCATTTGACTCAACCACCAGTTCCACCCCTAGCGTATCTCTTCCCCAGCAGCTTCCCCTTCCTAGATATTTGGTTCCCTTTGCCCCTAAAAGGTTTGTCAGCCTCATCTTGGAGATTAAGACCATCCCACAGCTGCTTGCCAGTTCCAGACCGTGCTTTCCATCTTCCTGGGCACCGCTGAGTTCAGCCTGCTTGTTGTGCTGTCTTTTGATTGCTGTGGGGCCATTTGCAATCCATCGCACTGTACCATCTTTATGAAGCCCTGGTTGGACTCCACACTCATCTTTATCCATTGGCTGATGGCATCTCTATCCTTGCTCAGCCCCACCATCTTATATACCAAGGTACCCTGTGTCCCCAGTAAAGAGACTCTTTCTTCTGTGGCCTCATCCCTTTGATGAGAGCAGCCTGCATGGGCACCAGCTACCTTCAAACATGAGCTTTGCTCTCTCCTCTGCTGTGTTGCTGAGCTCCTTCACATTGACCCCTGTGTCTTATGCCTGCACTAGATGCACTATCCTGAGAATACCCTCTGGGAAAGCCATATGAAGCCTTCTTCACCAGCATAGCCGGTGACACTGCCATCGTCACTACTGCATATGGTAGCTCCATTTTTGGCTACGAGGGGCCTGAATACAGCAAATCCTTTGAACCAACCAAAGCCTGATGAAAGGGTTCAAGACGGTTACCTCCATGGTGAGCAGAGAAGCTGCTTTGCTGTAAGCTCTCAGCAGCTTTGCAGGTTCCTCTAAGAAAGTACATTGAGGAGAAGCATGATTTTAGCTGACATCCAGCAGACTAAGAAGACACAACATTTTGAGTGCTGGAACTTACCCAGCAAATGGGAAGCTGGGACTGTCACCTCTGACTCACTGAGGCTACAGTGATATTGCTGTAGGTGACTTGGCTTGAGCTTTTGCTCAAATAATTACAGCCAGTGGTTCAATTTCAGCATATCTTCCAGATGAACCTAGTCCAGAGATTCCCTTATGCCAGACTAGAAGCAGAGAGTAAGACAGAGCATCTGGGATCTAGGACTAACCTGAGCCCCAAGTTAAAATGCCAGTGCGAACATGGGGTATTGCCCACTACTGAGCTTCCCATTTTGCTCTCTGTGTAAGTCACCCATTACACTCTGAGACAGGGTCTGCGGGACAACAGAGTCTGTGCAGAACCTCTGGTTCACTCCTTGAAATCCATCATCTCCTTCTCCCCTCCACCCTTGTATTTTTGAGGCATCCTATTTGTGGAGTCTTCTGCTCCTTTCCTTTATATGTCTAAAACCAAATGCAAAGGTGGAGGGAAAAATGTCAGTATTTATTGCCTATGTTCTCCTTGGACTTCCTTCTGTTAGACGTGTTCTTTGGTTTAAAAAAGAAATTAGCAGCTAAATAAATGAAGAGATTTGAGACTGAAATAGTGGGTTTATCAACTTCACTGGAGGTGCCTGTGAGCAGCTGGTGTCTGCACTTGTTTTCCCTTGGTCCCTATTTTGTTAATGGAGGCAAAGAGAGAGCTCTAGAGAGAGGCTGGGTCCTCCCAGACTATAACTGGCATGTGAAAGAAGTGTTACCACTCTCTTCCAGACACTCTTCTCCCTCTCTGCACTGACAAGATGGGAGGAAGCTAACTTGCTCAAACTGAAGTGCCTGACTTTTAGACATCTGAAACATCACCCTGCTTAGTATTTTCTTTGTTCCAGACCCTTCCTATTTCAAATAATCAAAAGGACAGCCTTTAAGTTCTTTAAGATGAGAAGATTCCCCCCCCTCCCCTAAAGGGAAAGCAAGGCATTTAGGTCAGGACATTTAATAACAATGGAATTTGGCAATGCTTTGGCAAGAACTCTATTTCAGTGCACAATGATATCAGATGAGACTGTCTGACACAGACATTTCCAATGACTGAATGGAACCCTCCTGAATTTCACTATTTAGAGTATTAAAGAAGGCAAGCTATACTTGTTCTCTATGTGTCCCCCTTTTCTGGAGAAAGAGAGAGGAAGAAGCTGTGGAAGAAAGCAGGGGATTACAGAAGAGATGCTCAGTACTGGCTTGTTTTGAAACCAGCAGCCTCACAGATGTTCCAAGTCAAAAAAGGCAAGCACCGAAAAGTAGAAGGAATAACTTTCCAAATACTTATCTAAATGGATGGACTGGCATCTGCAGATAATAGTAAGTACTTTTGCTGGGAGATTAGGTTGGCTTTTGAAGCACAGATGTGATGGATGTTTGCAATAGGTCTAAGTGAACAGGGAATTTCCCAGGCATGGCATGAACTAGTTCACAACCTCTTTACAATACTGTGCTTGTGAGAAAGAATCCTTTGTGAGCATTTGGAGAAGGTAGAAAGAAGACAGTAAAATCTCTGAGGACTGTAAATGTGAAGCGGAGAAATCAGGGTGCGATGAATGGCTGAGAGGAAAATTTCTGTCTGTGCTACCTAGGAAGCAAGCAAGGGAGCAAAGAAGGAAGGATCTACCCTCCCGTCGAGACTGTGAAATTCTCACGCTTGCTTCTTCGTGCTCCTGTCTCAGCAGCATGTACTGAAATTAGACATGGGACCAGGAAATGAAACTATAGTTGCTGAGTTCATCCTGGAGGGTTTCTCAGGGCTTGATCAAAGACTACAGCAATTTCTCTCCCTGCTCCTTCTACTCATATAGCTGACAACAGTGACAGGGAACACAATGATCATCTTCCTCATGTGTGTGGATCACCACCTGCAAACTCCCATGTACTTTTTCATCAGCAAGCTGGCATTCCTGGAAATCTGGTTCGCATCCTCCACAACCATCACATTGTTGGCGATTCTGAGCTCTGGAAGGAGACCAATCTCATTAAGCAGCTGCTTTGCCCAATCCTATTTCTATTTTGCCCTGGGTTTTATAGAGTTTGCTCTCCTTGTTGTCATGTCCTTTGATCGCTACGTTGCCATCTGCCAACCTTTGCATTATGCTGCTGTCATGAAGTGGCAGCTGCGCACCCACCTGGTTGCTGCTGCGTGGGTCCTAGGCTTCACACTCTTCAGCTACCGCCTGGTCTTGCTCTCAAAGCTGACTTTCTGTGGCCCCAACAAGATCCACCATTTTTTTTGCGATAACTCCCCCTTATTCACACTGTCCTGCTCTGATGCCAGCCTGCTTTGGAAAGTAGACACCATTTTCATATCGCTTGTAGTGCTGGCTTCCTTATGTCTAATCATAGTGTCCTCCATGTGCATCTTCCACTGTATTCTGCACATGCCATCAGCATCTGGGAGGAAGAAAGCTTTTGCTACATGTTCTTCCCATCTCACCAACTTAGCCATTGTCTATGGATGCTGCATTGTTCTCTATGCACGGCCCTCAGAAGGGGTTTCCTTGGAGAACAACAGAATTGTAGCTTTGCTGAACACTGTCCTGTACCCATTCTTAAACCCCTTCATCTACAGTCTCAGAAACGAGACTGTGAAGGTGGCCCTGAAGGAAGCCATTGGTCGTGCAAAGGTTCGGCTTTTTCCCAGTCATGATGCTTTTCATGACAGCAATTCTAATTATGTGTCATGTATTATATCACACACACATATGTATAGCTATTAAATATGAGTGCCTCAGGAGATTTATTTTCTCATTGGATTGTAGCAGTGAAAGGAAGGAACGTGAATTGTGTGCCTTGGTTGCAGGGGATTATTATAAACAAAATCTAAAAAATATTGATAAAATGTTGAACACACACACACACACACACACACACACACACACACACTTCTTAGGAGTGGGACATAGACTGCCAGTGCATGCTGACACAAGGAAGTTTTCATAAGTCATCTCAGGAAATTTAGCTGAAAACTCTGGGGACAATGTCCAGGGGTTGTTGAGAAAAGCTCAGAACACTTTCCCTGAATAACAGAAGATGCTAAACATGAAAATTAAGCTCAGACACTACAATGGGTTCAAATTCATTGGATTCAAATCCATAATACATTTCTCAGTTTCATTAGTGTGATGAAGACAGCCTCATTGATTTGTCAATGATAGCCTGCAGATGATAGTTTTATTATTCACTCTGGAGGGAGATTTCTTAAAAATTCATATTTTCGTAAGGTACTGTCAGCATGTCCACTGTTTAAAGCCCTGCTTTATCTATCTCCATTGATGACTCTAGGATGCATTCTCCTGAAGGAAAAAAAAGAACATCATATTTCTTCTTGGAGAATTAGGCATTTTCTACCTTTGTTTTCTTTCCTGAAGGATTATTTCATCATCAAGATGTTTTTCAGATAAACTATGTATGCTTCTATCACACTTTTTTCTTCTTGTCCATGAATGAAATTATATATTCCTCCCTATCCCCCCTTATTTTATACTTCTGTCTCTATCCGTATCTTTATATGGCAAAGAGATGAGCAGAAGCATATACAATTGATAAAAGGAAACATATTTTAGAGAAATAATCAACACACAGAGATCTCTTTTCTCCTTTTATTTTGCATTCCACAGGGAAAAACAAAGCACAGAGGAAGGGAAGGCATTGCCATTGCTTTACTCCTGTGCAGTTGTTTCCAATCAGCATTTCATTTTATTAGGGCCTCTGAGGGGCAGAATTGCCCTTAACAGCTCTTTTAAAGTTTGTGTGTGTGTGTCCCATTTCTGAAGGGAATTCTACAAGGGTGAACTCTTTATAGGAAAATCCATCTCCTCATGTGGGACCCTAGGGAAGCTATGGCACGTTGGGTGACCAAAGCTCAGCCCAGCAGAGCACTTGGGCCCTCTTGGGCACCTTGGTCTTCCTGCTCCAGGTGGGTCCTTGTGCACCACAGTGAAGGATGTGGTGGCCCTGGGTCTTCCCTTCCAGACCCACAGCTCCACCGGCAACACAGGGTTAGGGTATGCAGGCAGACGACTAGGCTCTGCCTCAGAGTTGAGATAACTGAACAGGGCGTGAGAAACTAGTGGCTATGAGAAATCTTTGGACACTGCAGGGAACAGAATGAGACCCTGCCAAGTTCCAGACAGCACGGTGACGGATGGCTGGATTTCAGCGGTGCTTAAGGGAGAGTTATATGAGAAAAGGCCAAGCGTCACACATAACTGTCATATTGGGGATCCTTCGGGGAGTAGACTCTTGCAGCACCAGCAGTACTGAGGTAATGATATCAGAAGCACCACATGAGCCAGGGGTTACCTAGCTAACAGTACCAGAAATATTAAACTTGAGTACATAGGCAGTAAAGCTGGCACCAATGAAGAAAAAAATACTTAGAGATGGGCTGTTTATTTCAAAGGGGATAAAGCTGGAGAAAGGGAGGGATCGAGCTGCATCATGGAAGAAGCAGCATGGGAAAATGGAGGCAAAGGGAATAAAAGGGACCAGTCATGTGTAAGCAAGCTGCTGGCAAGGACACTTGTCTGGCCAGGCTGTGTACCTGCTCTCTGCAGTGTAGCCTATCACTGTATTAAATCCTATTCCTAGCTCTTTTCTGGGTGAGCGTGCTCGCTGTTCTGCATGAGCGCATGTGTGGAAGGCTTGCAGACGTCAAGGCAGCCAGCTACCAGAGACACCCCGTGCGAGGGTGCGTGTGAGGTCTCCTGCAAGCTTTGAGTCTGATTAGCTGGTGAGCAAGAACAGGACCAGGCCGTTTGTATCGTTCATGTTTATGAGTGCTGCTCACGTCTCTGTGGTGCCTGTAAAGGTACTGTGCCCCTGCCGGAGTTGATTCTTTGGTGGTCGACCATGTCCGTACAGAGTGTATGTATGCCTCTTGGAAGTACATGCCCTGTCTCGCTGCTGGCAGGACCAGGGAACAGAGAAGTGCAGTAGTTTCCCTTCCAGTGGACCAGGAAGGAGGAATCCTTTATTCAAAAATCCATTGGATCCAGCATCCTTTAACAGTGCAGGCCTTGGAGGTGCTGCAGCCACTTGGTCTTGATGTCGAGGTCCCGCTTCTCTGTCACCTTGTGGTTCCCAAAGGGCACAGAGGCTTTGGGGCTGCAGCATGAAGGACCAGCTTTAGCACACATCGTTCTAGTTCCCCACTATTGATTTAAGCAATACAAATACCAAGATCTTATAAGTGTTTGGGTCAGTGATCCCCTAGAGTCAAAGGGAGTTTTGTTTTGTTTTTTTTTCTGATCAGACTTTCCATCTGCCAGCCTTTATCATAAAAGTGGCTGGGGTTGGACAGGCAGTGCCATATGATCTACCCTCCATTTCTAAACCATCCACAGAAAGTAGCACTATTTAGTCAGTCTAAATAGCAGGGGCAATGGCCACTGTTTTGTTGGTGGTCCATAAACAGGACAGTTGTGCTAAGCAAAACTCTGTTGTCTAAGGATCTGATACACATTACTAAACACATCTTCATCATGTCCAAGGGTAAAAAAAAAAGCTGGGCTTTGCACAAACATCTCCATAGCTGCATTATTGCCATTTCTGCCTGCTGTGAGACTGCAGACAACACGGGCACAAGAATAAGGTGCCTTAACTGCAAGCTGATGTGTAGATCTGGGGCAGCACAAGGCCCTGGCTATTAGTCTTTAAATGGTTTGTCCAGTATTTTGTGAGAGAGGTGCCCAGGCTACATGGAAAAGCACCACAAATGTAAAAGCTGGGAATGCTTTTTGCACCGTGAAAAGATATTGAACATCAGCCAGCACCAGTGTTTCACACCTGTGGTCAAACCCCAGAAACAGGGAAGGGCTGTATTTGCTGTGATGTGTAACATGTGCAGGAAACTGGAACCAATCACATTTCTCTCCTGGAGGTAGCACTGGAAGTAGCGTGGGATGAAGAAGGGGTGGAAAGAAAAGCTCGGTGAGAACGGGAGTTCAGGAGGGTCACGAGTCTCGGGGACTTTCTGGGGTTGGCTCCGCCCGTGCCGGCTCAATGGTCTCCATGGCGAGGGACAGTCTGTGACACACCATGCTGCATCTCTATGGTCACCTGGAGGGGGGGGGGGGCACCCTCCCTACCATCTCTATGGTCAGGTGGCTCCTCTGGGCTGGCCTCCAGCGCTTCTCTATGCTCTCCTGGCAGAGGGACACTCTGGGATCCCCTCTCCAGCCCCTTTCTTGGGCTGCTGATGGAGACAAAATTTCAGGGCCACCCGCTCATGGCAGATAATGCCAAAGGCTGCGATGGCCCCTGGGTTGTTCGCCCACTTCTGAAAAAAAGGCTGCGGCCTCCCGGGGCTCCCATCACGTGCACGTGCGTCCCCTTGCAGAGACTCGCCCAGGCCCCGGGGCAGAGCGGGGCCCTGTGGCAGCAGCGCCCCAGCAGCAGCATTTCCCCACCAACGCTCCCCTGCAGCACAACTCCCGCAGCCCAGGGCCAGCCCAGCGCCGCTCCCCCTCGCTCCCTGCCCTCCAGCTGGCAGCAGCCGCTGCAGGCTCCGCACACACGAGCACACGCCGGGCCGCAGCATCGCTCCGGGCTCCCTGCGCAGCAGCCGCCAACACCCGCCGCTGCTGCAGCTGCTTCTCCGCGGCCTCGAGAGCGGCGCCGCGGCCTCGAGAGCGGCGCCGCAGCGGCGCCCAGTGGGGGCGGGGCCGGCGGCACCAGGGCCGGTGGCCATGGACACACAGGCCCCGCCCCCCACAGGGCCGGAAGTGCCGCCTCCTGCGGAGCATGCGCACTGGCTCAGAGGAGGGTGGCGAGGGGCGGGGGCGGGGCTGCCCGGGCCCTGCGGGGAGGGAGGGGCCGAGAGGCGGCTGGTGCCGCGCGGGGCAGCGTCTCCCGGCGCGGGGCCGCCTGGAGCCTCGAGCCGCAGCGCCGGGAGCTGCTGCGCTGGGGCCGAGGGCCGAGGGCCGCGGGCTGGGCAGAGCGAGCGGCTGTGCGCACGGGGGCAGCTGGAGCCGCCGCGGCCCGGTGCGTGCGAGCAGCTGCTGGGGAAGGCCCGGCCCGGCCTGGGCCACCTCCGGCCCCGCGGGAGCCCCCGGCTCTTGCGCCCTTGTGCTGGCGGCCCCGCGGCTCAGTGCTGGCTGCGGTGGCCGTCTGTCAGTGCCGTCCCGGCCCCGAGGGGAGGGTGCGGGTGCATCTGGGCTTGTGGTGGCTCCAGGCTGGAGGTGACAGCAGGCGTGGTGGAGCCAGCAGAGGTGCTGCTGGTGCTGCCTGTGGGCAGAGTGGTGTGAAGGCGCTTTCTGAGCTTCCTCGCAGACCTGCTGGTGTCTCCGTGGGCTTCAGAGTCTCGGGCTCCTTTCCCTTCCCCCCACTGCAGCAGCAGGGATCTGGAAGCAGAGGCTCAGGGAAGCTCCTTGCCTTTGGTGTTGTCCCTGCCTGGAGCTTCCTGCTGAGAAGCCCCTGGGGAAGTGTGGGGGCGAGCGGGAGCTGTGAGCAGCCCTGCCCCACGCAGCCCCTCTGCATGGGGAATGAGCCTGCCCTGCCGGGGCCGCTCCTTCCCCCGGAGCTTCCGCAGCCCATGTTCACCCTGTTTGTAGTTACCCTTGGACGTTGCCGGGAGAAGGCTGGGTTGTGCTTTGTGTCTGCTGGGAGACTGATGCTGGCGAGTTGTGACTGAAGGATCAGCATGAAATGTGCCTCTGGCTAAAAGCTGGACTGGAGCACACAGGCATTTTTTGTCACCTTGGGTTTTCCCTTCTGAAGTACCAGCATGTGCTGACCGAGAATGGATTTTGATAGGAAGGGATTTGCACTTAAAATCGACGCCCTGATTTTTTTGTAAGTCAAATTCGGTAGCATATTGACAGCCGATGCTCTCTGTATGACAGGAAAGGTGCAGTTAAGGATATCGGCTTTGTTCTGCGGACGCTTTGTACATCTGATACCCTCGACGCTTGGGCCTCTGGCCAGCAGAGCACTGGCACAAGAGCACCGTGATGCAATGCTGCCGCTTCACTGTGGAGCGTGAGAGAGTCAGTGCAAGAGGGACGGGGGCTTCAGCCAGGGCCTGTGGGGTGGCCTTGGCCCTGGCACAGTGATGCACCCAACGTGCTGCCAGCAGCAGCAGCTGTGCAGATCTGAGCATGCACTGGTGCAAGAAGAAGAAATATGTCCTGAGGAGTCATGTTTTAACTCTGCATTTTGGACACCATAATTCATATTGCTGTCATGTACCCTGATAGCAGTTTTTTCATGACTATCCCTTCCCTCATGTGTGTTGCTTCTATGTGAAAGTGCACAAGTGATAATTTCTGCTGTTTTACTGTCCCTGTAGTTCACACCCTGTAAAGCCTGATTGGAAACCTGTTGTTAAAAGTGAGGGCTGGCTAAGATAAGAAGTGGAGCACAGTGAAGACACCTGCCTTGCTCTGCCCTGGTCCTGGAAGTGGTCTGCTGCAGGCTAGGCTGCCTCTTGGAAGGCTTTGTCATCTCAAAAGTGATCATTACAGCAGTGTGTCCCTGGCAACTCTAGGCGCTAAATTCCACAAGGATGCAGAATTGGTTCACTTTTTAGGTCATTTTCAGTGTACAGGTTTTGGAAGGAAATGATTTCTTCTGTGTGTGTCTGAGAGGGCTTGCAAGCATTTCCATACATAATGTTCTTTTGTCTTCCCTCTGCTGTTCATTCTTGTTATCTCTTTTTTGTTCTCTCCCTCCCCACTTACGCTTTCTTGCTCTTAGCATGCTGCTGAAGCAAAGGAAAGGAACTAGGGGGTGTGGGGGGGGAGGCGGGGGGGAGAGAGGGTGCTTAAAAGGTGCAGAAGGCAGGTATGTAAAACTAGGGAGCCCTTTTAAAAGATATGGATTTTCTGCTCTCCTGTTATGGGGAAAATCAGGAAATTGAGGGGAAGAACAGAAAAGATTATTAATTAACAGATTAACAGAAAAGAAATATTAATTGCAATTATTTAATGGTATTAACTCCATTCCCCCACCCTTCAATCTCAAGGGCTTAATTTCATTCTGGCTGTCCCAGGGGCACGATGGGAAAGGGCAGAGTCAAGAGGCTGCGGCCTGGCTCTTCAGTGCAGCCACAGGGCAGAGGGCTCGAGGGTAGTAAATGAGCGTGGGGAGAAACAAGCCCATCTTCTGAACCTCAGCACCCAAGTTCAGCTTTTTTCCCCCTCTTTTTATGGTAGCAGGTTGGGGGTTGATGTCACATCGAGCTGAGGGGGGGTGTAAAACCATGCTGCAGCAGCACACGGTCCATCGCCTACAGTCCTGCTCTCAGCCCATGTCAGTCCTTGCAGTTTTGTGATGAGAGGGATTTCTGTCTGAAAACAAACCCCATGAGTAGGAAGAGGATCACAGGAGAGGGGAGCACCTGCTTTGCGGGCTGGCCTGGGGTTACAGCAGCTGGAGGAGGTGCTGAAGCTGAGCCCACAGTGAGGGAGTGAAGCTGCAGGTTGTCACGCTTCATTTGGAAGGAGACTGTTCCCATCTGCCAACCTGATGGTCAACCAGGTGGCCAAGCTGGTGAAGAGAGCCTTAAAGTGGGAGTGAGTGGGAGGAGAGGGTGACTCAAAGAAGAGTGAGGATGTAATGGCGTGGGATGGCAATGAAAAGGTGCAGGGTGATGTGGGGAAGAGAAATGCCGAGAGAGCAGTGGGAATGCAGGGAGCTCTGCCTAGGGACGGACAGTGAGGCATTCGAGAGTGTATGGGTGAGGATTAGGGGGCAGACCAACAGGGGTGGCCTTGTAGTGGATTTCTGCAATGGATTGTCTGAAGAAGGGCAGCCTCTGCAAGGCCCAAGGAGCGCTGAGCTGGGGAGAGGAAAATTTGTCCTGCTCTGCAGATCCCAGCTCCCAGGCGGGCTCAGAGCTGGAACAAGAGGCTTGGAGGCAATGACGTGGTGATGGATGTCCCCACGGTGACCGCCAAGGCATTGAGATGGGGATCCCCACAGTGACCACCAAGGCATTGTGATGGGGGGGTCCCCATGGTCACCACCAAGGCATTGTGATGGGAGTCCCCACGGTGACCACCAGGGCTTTGTTGATGGGGGGTCCCCATGGGCACCACGAAGGCATTAAGATGGGGGTCCCCATGGTCACCACCAAGGCATTGTGATGGGGGTCCCCACGGCGACCACCAGGGCTTTTTGATGGAGGTCCCCACGGCGACCACCAGGGCTTTGTGATGGGAGTGGCGTCGTGCCCACAAGGCCATTGTGATGGGGCAGTCCCTGTGGTGACCGTGTCCTTGCTGGGGCCAGAGCCCTGAGGTCCTCACTCCGAGGAGAGCGGCTCGATCAGGAGGAAGCAGCTCCCCTTGGTGCCAGAGTGGCAGGTCTCTGGAAGAGGATCCTGGAGATGGGCAAGGAGCGGCAGGCAAACGTCTGCTCCCAGCCCATGGATGGGCTTCCAGGCACACAGGAGCACAGGAGAGAGGTGAGTGATGGGGCTGGAGGGAGAGGCAGGCAGCAGGGATGGGACCCGCACAGAGAGCACAAGGACGGTGGGGAAGAGGAGCTGGGGCATGAGCTCCTCCAGCAAGGGGGTATTTATTCCTAGCCTGGGGATTTTCTCGGAGACAAAGCACACCAACCTGGATGCTCCAGGGCCCACACAGACCCCGTGAGCTCTGCGCTGAGAGGCAGAGAGCAGCTCTGGGCCAAGCTCAGCCGGGCCATACTCGGCCATGATCTTCCATTCAACACGGGGCTGAGGTTCCCTGTGCTTCAGGGGCCCTCGTACCAATGCAATCACCCCCATCATGTGCCTCCTTCTCCCCATAGGTGGGCCAGCAGGAGCTGCACTCAGCAAGGCAGCACATCTGGACGCCAGCTTCGTCCCACCGAAGGGACAGGCCGCCTTCGCTCCCCAGCCCACAGGTTTCACCGGCCTCTGAACACGGCATTGCAAAGGTACAGAGCTGAGCAGTGGTGGTGGCAAAGCCCCTGCCTGATTCCCCATAGCTGCTGAGAAGCAGGCAGGAAGAGCTGGGAGAGACCAGGAGGTCTCTGCCCCCCGACAGGCTGACTGCCTGCTCTGCACGGCAGTCTGCAAGGACATGCCGCAGGGTCTCCAAGGGAGCTGCCTTTGCCTGTCTCTTGCCCCACAGTGACAAACCTTCTCCCCACCCAGCCTCTGGGAGCAGGGCAGCAGCCGCCTGCGTGGGAGAGTGCTTCTGTTGTCGAGGGCATCAGGAGCCACAGGAAGCTTCCACCTGGGAAGGATGGAGGGCGGGGGAAAAGGACAGCAGTAACTTGGCCTTTCTCGTGGGCTTTGATTGCAGATGGTGGAGGACACTGCAAGGGAGGTTCCCGTTGCGGTGCAAGCTCTGCATCCCTCCATCGGCCTTGTAAGGAAGGCTCCTTTGGGACACAGGCAGACACTGCCTGGCAGGACTTGTGCAAGAGCAGAGACACCACATCTGCCTGACTTACCACCTCTGCCAACCAAGGCAGCTAGGCAGGCACATGGAGGCCTGGAGGCCTCCGCAGGTAAAACATCAGGATCTACAAGTCGAACCAAGCTGCCTGCTCTGGAAACATCCTGCAGATCTTCTGCCAGAGGCAAGGTCAGTGCCATGGCTACTGAAGGTGTGGTGGCCAGGAGAATCCTGGAGAGAGTGACCGAGGGATTAGAGAGGCTGGCTGCAAATTCCAGCCAAGCTGCTGCCAGGGAACACTTCCTGCCTATTAGTGGTGCTGGGATGGCTCTGGACTCAGGCAAGAGACGGGAAGAGGAAGAACTAAAGCCATCCCGTCTTTCCTTGCCTCCCCTTCAAAAACCCAAGCAGGAAACGGTGACAGTGTGCTCCCCCCTACCCCAGCCAGACCTCTGCATAACCCCGCTCAGGCGATAAACATCACTAACAGTTGTGATGGCTGCACGCAGTTCAAATCGAAATTTGGGGAGACGGATAACAGCACGATAGCCAAGGGCTAATTGAGCATGCACCAACCCAAATACAGTTGGCATGCAAATATGACTACAAGTCAATCATCTTACCCCGTAAATAGGAGGCAGCCCAGAGCCCGTTGAGCTCTACTGCATGGCAGCGGGCTGCACGGCAGGATCTCCTCTTGAACAGGGACACCTCTCAAGGTCACTCCTCGAGGTTGGGAGATCCCTTACCTGCAGCAGATCCTCCCTAAGTGACTAATAGTGCACTGAAACTTTGCTAAGTTGCATCTTTGATTGATTGTGCACATAATCCTTTAGACATAAACCGTTGACCAAATCTGGGACTAAGATTGGATCCAGTCACACCCAGACTCCTCTGAGAAGGAGTTTGGAAAGCAAGGGGGTCCACTCTGAACCTCGTGACTCAACGGGAGGGCCTCCTTGACAATTTGGTTTGAAGCTTATATGTAGTTATTGTTTTACCCTCCATGCAGTAAATAACTGAGTGTACCTTGCCATCAAACCTTGTTAAATCACTGTCTTATCTCAATAAAACATATTGCTGCTTCTCCCTTATGAGTGAAGTGCATCACTCATCCGCAACAAATTGGTGTAGTCGGCAGGATGGCAAGTAGTATCACCAATTATTTTGGGAGGCATGGAGTGAACCCGAGTCCCAACTTCTCAGAAGAATGGGCTCGTGACAATTGGCATAATTGGGAAGCTGTTGAAGAATACCTAAAAGTGACCAGGGGCCATAGAAAGGATGGAAAAGGGAAAGGAATTAACTGCAAGATGCGAGGTACCTGTTTAGAAGCTGCATATCAAGAAAGGAAGAATAAAAATAAAGAGGAGCAGGACCTAAAGGAAGAAATAGAAGAGCGAAAGGCAGCTGAGTTGTTACTGTCTTTGAAAATTGAGCAGCTGCAGAAAGAGTTACAGGAGGAAAAGGAGAAAAGACAGAAGTTGGGAGAAAAGGTTGAGCTGATGCTTATGGGGGCTTCCCGCCCCCCTGACATTGTACAGATTAGGAAACGAATAGTATGCCCTGAAGATTGGGATGGAGACATGTGGGGTGATCCCGATGATAGCGAGCCAGGAGAAGATGATCCTTTGTCCCCCTCAAATCCCCCTGAATATGAAGCTAGACCCACTGTTAAAAGGGAATGAACTGAGGGACCTCGGGGTGGTGCTCCACGATATACTATGCGAATCACTCCCTGGGATCCGTGACAATTGACAATTTGGCAAGAGAGATATCACAGAATCACAGAATGGTTGAGGTTGGAAGCAGAAAATATAAGCAGAAAACCATGTGAAATTGAAACAGAATACTTGTGGTGAGTCTGCCTAAGTGGCGGTAACCGAATAATGCTGAGTGAGGACAAAGCAAACAGCTACTGTGGTGTTAAAGAAGTTACTTGACCCTAAGTTTCCCGAAGCAGAGTCTTAGACACAGAGTATCACAAACTGATTTACTAGAAGTGGTACAGCAGCAAACAACAGCTCGAGCAAATAAAGCTTGGAGTTGGCTGCACCTCACACTGTGACCTGGGGCTGATCATATTTCCCATGTCTGCAAAAGAGGACCAAACAACTCTTTTATCCCATGTAGTGCAGTGCATTCATACATCTACAAGGTAGAAATCTGCAAGGGGAAGGCAAGAAGGGAATGGGAAGGGTCTTCGTTTCACTCATTAGGATAGCAGGCCTTTCCCCAGAGCATGGTTACTCCCTGCAATGGCTTCACAATGGAGCTATAACACCAATCCCATGCTGAGGGCTATAGTCAGTGATCGACAAGTGACGGCTTCTCTAGCCTTTCCAGTCTCCTCCTGAATGACTCTCTGCTTTGCTCCTTCACAGCGAGACATGTCCTTCCACAAGCGCACCGACTGGAGAGTCCAGCTTAGACTGAGGGCATGTGGTGGATGCCAAGACCCACAGGAGTCATGCTGTGGCAGAGACGTTTCTTCTGGGAGCATCCGAGAGAGGAACACCGTGGAGGAAGCGGAAGAGGAGCAGCATGCTCGCTTTTCCCCCTCCCACCCGGCTGCCGAGGAATTTGCCAGCTTCATGGACTTCCTCGCTGACAGGGAGGTGTTTAACAGCCTCCAGACAGTCATAGAAGAAACCACCCAGAAAACAGAGGATGTCATGGCGGCATATGGAGAGCCCAGCTGCAGCCCAGAGACTGAGTGTCAAAGGTGTTCCTGTCGGACCGAGAGGGGCCATTTCTACTCCTGCCACTACCCTGCCACCTCCAGCTTAGGAGGGCACTGGGAGAAGCAATGCATGACCAGAGCTGGGCAGGACCTGGAGTGGAGAATACTGGACCCGTCTGCTGCCAAAATTGCATGCAGGAAGGACAGGAAGCGGGTGGAGGAAGCGGTGAGGGCTTTTCACCCAACTGTCTCTCTCTTCTAAATCGTGGGGCCCTGGGCCTTTTCCCAGAGTGCAAAGCCACAAAGACTGTGATCTGATTTGATTGGAAACTGAATGTATAGCGTTGTATAGAGATACATGCAGCAAAATCTCAGCCTTAGCCCCTTCCTGTGGGGTTTGCATTATTTGCATACACGACCAGCTCTGTGTAATGCCCTTCTCTGCACCCAACAGTGTGAATTTGGGGTGTAAGGGATTGAGAAAGGAAGGCGGTGGAGACTTTCTCTTCTTGACTTTCATCACTTGAAAGCCGAACGCCAGCGTGAGCAGGAGGCACTTTTCTTAAAGGCACGTGCCTCCTACGGGCTGCTTATAGTACTGGGCCATTCCTCCTCTTTGGGCTACAGGGAGGCCCTGAGGGGGATCTGGCAAAGGCTCCGTCTCCACAGAAAAACCCTCATTCCACAGAGCCTTGAGTATAAGCTTCAGATTCATGCACGTCAGCACATGGCCAGAGAACAATCTTGGTGGTATAAGCGGGACAAATGCATGGGACAAGATCCTGGAAGAAGAGCAAGTACATGCTGTTTTGCTCTAAACTAGAGTCATGGCGTTTAGTTATCTAAAGCCCCCCATAAGCCAGACAGTAAAAGTCTACAAGTTTTTAAAATAAGGACAGAGGCAGAGAGATTTTGTATGTTCTGCTACCTTCTGAGCTATTCAGAGTAGACTTGGATGAAGCTGTCAAGGTTTTTTCCCACAGCTATGAAAGCTACAACTATCCCAGAACAGAAGCTCTTAGAATCCATAGTCTGCTCATTTCTGGAGGGTGGGGCTTGAAGCAAATCCCCTGGGAAAATCACACTCAAATTGCAAGAACTGGCAGCCCTGAATGTGTGGCTGAATGAAAGCTGCAATCTGGCTCTGACACTCATGATCCTGCCCTCAAGCCTGGGGAGGCACAAGTGCCACCTATGTCATGAGCTCAGCTGTGCTCACAGCACTGCCCAGCTCTCTGCAAGCGTTGGCAGAGCATGTGCTCAGCAGCATCCCATGGTGTCCAAACCATGACATTGGGCTGCCTGACCTGGTGTCCACCTTGGGGGCAAGATCTGAACTTGCCCAGTCAAAAACTTGGATTCCACTAGACCTGTCATTAAAACTCACTGAGGCTTGGACCTCAGACTGGGCTTTGGCCCCTCTTCAAACTAGAGATGGGATTTGCCTAGTTTAGCCTTCCCTCACTGAGTCTCTGTGCTTCACGGGCTTACTCTGGTAAGATTTTCATCCTCTTCCCTCTTCTTGCAGACTGTTCATGAAAAGGCAGCTGAATTTCTGTCTCACAGGACCAAGATGAGATCTGCACCAGGGGCTAGCAAAGAACGTGAAAAAGAAATCACAGCTGTCCTGAAAAAAGCAAGCCCCCCGAAGCTTCTCAGGACCATCATGGCCAGTTTCCCTCCGGCACTCCTCATTTCTTCAAAGAAAAGACAGCATTATTCTCAGCCCTCCAAGATCTCACCAAGGACATTGTTGTCCAAGTATTCAGTGCAGTAATGGAAGAAGGATCCCACCTCCCTGACAAGTCCTGGGGACATGGGGAGAGCAAACCAAAACCATCTGCGGAGGAACCTCAGCCCAAGCCTACATCTGTGCCACCTCCACTGGCTAAAATTGCTCCAAGACCACCCCTGGAGAAACCTCCACCTAGGCTAAACAACAAGCCACCTCCACTGTGGAAGCAGAAACTTAAAGCCAAGAAATTGGAGAGGATCGAAGAAAACCCTCCACTTTCCCAGGTAACTTTCTATTTTTCCAGCTCAAGCAAAATGACATCCTGGGATCAGTCGCATGTTGCAGGTGTTTTTTCTTGGTATCCCATCCAACTCTGCATGATATCTGCATGATTTGTAGCTACAATGTCTGCCTAAGAATCACATCTTGCTCCTTTACATTGCACTAGAACAATGTAGTCTTCAAATTCAGGTATTCTTAGGGTTGTCCCTGAAACGCTGCTTTTGGAGTAGTCGCACGATAGCCAGTGTGCTTTATGGGCACAGTGGAGACACGTGTGCATGATGTCACTGCAGCTCTTGCTTTTACAGTAGGTGGTGCGTGTCTTGTGCTGTCTGTCTTGAAGGCAGATTCACTTCTGGCACAGGTAGCAATGTAAGATGAGCTCTACAGGGAAATGGGATACAAAAATCGTCTCCAGCAAGACAGTCCAGGTAGACAGGCCTGAGGACTTCAGTGAGGCTGTCTCGGGGCTCAGGCAGCTGCAGGAGTCACGTTTCTTATAGCCATAGCGCTTCCATAAGCCTTCACATGAACCCCTGAGCCAACAACCATACACAGTCCCAAGGTGAGGCAAGAACAGCCTTCCTGTACTGGGGGATGATAACTTCAGTGCTCACTGAGACTGACTTTTAATCCCTTTTCTACTTCCATCCTTCAGAGGGCAATTTTTTCTCTGCTGCATTTCTTCCAGTGTCTCTCATGTGGACTGAAAACACATTAAGTCATAGCTGAGGCTGAGCTGAGCTGTAGCATCCATGACTGGTGACAGATTGAAAGGCAAAGATGCTACTTTTGGTTACAGATGTCTCTGATGCCTCACACTGCTGAGGTCCGCTCAATATCCAAAGCTGCTGGTCATGAGAGAGTTGGGGCAGGGAGCCCTTTGACAAGCCAAAATGATGGTTCTCAAAAAGCGACTGTTTAACTGTGTGGATTTAGTCTAGACTCCCACATCCCATCAGCTGGTTTGTCACACCAAAACTCTGTCACATCTTCAGCATAAGAGGCCATTTGCTCTTTTCCACTCCCACCTTGCTCCCTTGGCTTCAGTGGGCATGGCCCAAACAAGAGCAGAGTTTAGCCTGGTTCTGGTTTTGACCAAAGTTAATCAGAAGCCACTACTACCAATAAAAAAGACACCGCAAAGGGGTCTGCATGTTTAGAAAATATTTGCTATCTTTCACATTCCAAATTGTAACGAAATATATAAAAAAAATTTTTCATGCTGATTCTCTCTTGGCAACTGGACATATGGATAGGCGGGACCTCATCTCCCCCCAAGGAGCCAGCTTGCTAAAAGGGTGGTGAAGAAGAATCAGCTCGGAGGAGGCAAGCGTTTCCGAAACGAAGAGCAGATTATCAAGCCTCTTGTGGAAAAGGCGGTCAGGCACATACTACGCAAGTATAAGAATGAACGATCACTTTCAGAGAAACTTGGATTTAGCTCTGTTCTGGTAACAAAGGTGCTCCTTGAGATGGTGTTGGGCTTTAAAAAGCTGAAGGGCAGTGGCATACAGTTAACGTCGCAGATTGACTGGGCTGAGGTGTATAAGCAAGGAAATCTGAAGAGTTCTTCTCAAGCTCGAAAGCTGACAGCAGAAGGGATGGGCAAGAAGATTTCTCCTCAACGAGAAATGATTCTCAGCAAAGCAGAATTGCCCAAGAAACACATTAGGCAGCATGCCACTCCTCTGCCAGCACCCACAGAAACAGCACCTCCAAAATTCCCTCAGGTGCTAACACAAAAGGCAGAGGACTCACCACAGCTGGCCGCTGTGCAATTTCTCGGGCAAACATCATCTTCTACAAAACCAAGGATTGCAAATGAGAGCCAGAGAAAACGACCTGTTTTACCAAACACTCAAGTCAACACCTCTGCAAGGCCGCCCATACCTCCTCCAAAGCCTGGTAGCCAAAAGCCACTCTCCTTCTTCCCAGACATTGCAGGAAATCGGACGGAGCCTTCAAAGCCCTGTGCCCACTCTGAAAGAGCTAGTGCTACCCCTGAGAGCCTCGGGACCCTGTTTACCACCTTAGTATTACACAGAAGAGTTAATTCCACAGCTCCCTGGCAGCAATTAGCATCTTCTCCAAAACCAGGTACCTCCAATATCTCAGATGATTTAGCAGACACAACAGCCCACTCCCCTCGAGCTCGAAGAGAGAGCCCATCCTCTTCCAGGACTGACACCAATGGCGAGAGCAGCCCAAACTCTCTGACTCTTTTACTGGCCACAGACCGCCACGACTCTCTAGGAGTGCTGAGGCACTCCTCTCTTTCCCAAAGACCACAAGGAGGGCACAGGCACCAAAAGCCCTCTGCTGTTCTCCCCCCGATTTGAAATTCTCTCTGTTTAAACATGAATATCATTGTACAGATTTTTGCCCAGTGTGTTCTTTGTCTTTACCAGTTCTACTTATTCTTACAGTCTTCTGAGATGGATTCAGTGTGAACAAGTGAAACATCAGTTTTTGGCTCTCTCATCCTTCAACAAATGTGCCAAGTGATGAGATGCTGAGCACTGCCACAGGTTCTTTGCAAACCATTGGTTTTTTTGTGGCTTCCGTCTCTCCTTGGGAAACAGCACTGCTGTTATTAACACTGTTGGTCATTTGTATCATGGCCATGCTTTGGGGTCACAGGGAAGAAAACTCTGCTCTTAGCCGTGGGAACGGATAGCAATGTTTGATGTAGGGTGAGGTTATGACCATCAGTTCATCAGGGTGGGGGAAAGAAGGACACAGAAGGAAAGAAGCAAAAGAAGGCACAGACTGTTTGCAGGCTTGATTCTCCACAGTATGTGTTCATGCACTGTCTTTCCAACCCCACCTTCTCCTGGCTACTCTCTGAACAACTTCAAAAAAACACCTTCTTTCCCACAAGAGTCTTCACTGATTTCCCAGCTTCTCATATATTGTTACTGGGTAATTCTAAGAGCTAGGGCATATTGAACTGGATTGGCTCCTGTGGTGTTAGCCAGGCATCCAAATGGTTTTGTTAGTGATGATTTATATTTATCTATTTCGACAGGAATCCAGAACCTTTGCAGGTGAACACCATTCATCAGCATTTACCTTTTAGTATTTCTTTGAGTGACCTCTCTGTGTTAACCCAATGTAGTATATTTAGCATACAGGTTCAGAGTGGCCTAAAGGAAGGACTGCCTCGTTTAGAAAAACCTCCTGGCCAAGAGATCCCACAAGTACTCTGGCATCCTGTTCCAGTGTTTGACTACTGTCACGGTGAAAAATTACTCCTACTGTCTAACTGGAGTTCCCCTTGCTCCAGCTTCTGCCCATTCCTGTCTCTGTGCACCTCCAAAACAGTCTGGCTCTCTCCTCCCTGCGGCCTCCCACGAGACAGCCGCAGATCGCAACAAGATCACCCCTCAGCCTTCCCTTCTCCAGGCTGCTCCAGAGCTCTGATATGTGTATTCTGTTTTTAGTTCTGTTCTATTGTCTCCTGAGATTTCTGTCAGCCTGTTTCTCCAGACTGTCAGTGTCCATCTGAACAGCAGCCCATCACACATTTCAGAGAGCTTTGGGAACCTTTGTGTAAACAACTGGACTGAGCCCTTGATGTCTATTTTTTAGATGGCTACGTCACAACAGTGATGCTACATTTAGTGAGCTACATCACAACAGTGGTTGGAAACACCCTCATCACCCTCTTGTGGTGGCTGTTCAGCACCCTCACAAGGGAATCTGTCTTTCCTGGGTGTCTGCAGTATTTCCACTATCTTATCCAGGACATTGTTGAGCTTTCTGACTGGGAAAGATCTATTTCCATTATTGGCTGCTTCATGCAAATTTCTTGCTCTTGTTTTCTGGCAACAGCAGTGTGTTAAACTTTTAGTTTTAATGTCACATGATCCCTATACAGCCATATGCAGAGCATTGCACTATGAAACCCTGATGAATGGGAGGATCTGCCTCCCACTAGCAGGTGGATCTGGGACGGGAGGATTATTTGCAAGCGCAATAACAGCACTTTTTAGTCACAATTGACTTTTTGTGGTCACAATGAAATCAATCGCTTCTCCTGCAACTTCACCCCAATGGTTAAGCAGTGCTATAGTGATATCAGCCTGATTCCGATGGTCCACCCCTTCATTTACAGCCTGAGGAACAAAAAGATACAGCAGGAGGTCTTGGGTCTCAGACAGGATTAGCTGGCTCTACAATTAGAATTGAGTTTCTTGAAAGCCATTCTCTGTTCTCTGAGGAGCGTGAGTGTGAATGAGAATGTGAAGCATCAAGATCCAGATTATTATTAATGAAGGTGCCACATTAAAGTGAGTGCTTGAGAAGCTGTTAGCCCCTGTTGTCCTGTGGACAGACAAAGGCATGTCCCCTGGAGTAAGTAACATCTCCTTTAAATTTAGGGCAGTCATTCACATACGTTGGCAAAAGGTGAGACTACTTTACCTAAACATGGGTGTCAGGTACCCGCTGAGATACCCTCAGGTATCTGAGACACCCACAGAAGGCTGGTAGATAGGACATAAATGTACTTTTCCACAGCCAAATTTAGATTGCTATGTCCGCATTTGAGCTAGCGTCTAAATTCAAAGGACTGTGATCAGTGATACAAAGTCCAACTGGTGGCCGGTTAACACTGGTATTCCTCAGAGGGGCAATGTGGAAAAGAGAGGGAGAGCAGATTTGCTGGAATGGCCTTCAACACAGGGCTCTGCTGTATGGTTAATCCTCCCTGAAGGGCTATGTCAAAATTACTTGGTCCTGGAAAACAGGAAACAAAGAGGTAGACGCTGACCGACTCTCGACATGAGAGCAGTACTGCCTTGTGACTACCATGTTTCCTGGGGATGGAGGGGCATTGCCTATGTTTATGCAGTAGATTAAACACCACTGTCTGGGCTGGTAATCTCTGGGGTGCCTGCTGTTCCCTCCAGAGACTGTCATGGACCTCTGCTGAGACTTTAACCAGCACCAGGAGGCCAACTGCAAGGGCAGTACCATTCAATTGCGTCTGGAGCCCCTGTGCCGTGACTGAAAGGCTGAGAGCTTCAGCTGTTTGCGTAACAGGCAACTTAGGGCTCTTCAGCAGGGCCTCAACTGGCTTCTGAATACATTGTAAAGGGGCCCAGAGTGTAAGAATTTGCCTTCAGTTTCAGTTCTGCGGGAGACACCATCTTGCCCAAAGCCACACAGGGCACAAGCGACTTGCTCTGTGGGTAGAGCCCAACACCCTACAAAGCATAAAAGAACTTGGGAACTGGTTCTGATGATGACTAGGCTGTATGTGATAACTGTGCTCGGGTTGAAATCATGTCTGCCAGTTTTAGATAGCTACATTTGATCTCATTATGTAGGCTTCTAATATGTCTTTGAAAAGGCATAGGCATCCCTTTTGAGATGATTCATCTGTCCTACAGTAGATGAAAAACAGGTTCCTATAGGCACTGTTGATTTCTCCTGGTGACTCTAAAGGCTTGTTCTTAGTGAACATCACAATTTACATAGGTAAGAGACCAACCACTTCTCTAAAGGTAGGGAAGGGCATCCTAGAAAATCAGAGACAGCCACATTGGGCTGTGACATATGACTCAAGACCTCCAGGAGACCAAAGCTTTCTTTGAACATCAACTGGAGGCCAGGCAGGCTCTCCTGGGACATATTAGGTAACTGGATCCCAAAGTGTGGGATTCACATTACCCATCCTTAGGGATGAAAGTTCAGTTCTGTATTTAAACACCTAAAAATGGCTTTTGATAACGCAGATGTCTACATGCGAGTTAGGTACTTTCAGTTCCTGCTTTAATGAAATCATTGGACAGTTGGTGAATACAGTCAGTTGGGTCTATAGAGTTATTCAGTAGCAAGACTCATTTGCCCAGCTGTAGGCATGTAGCTCCAGTACAGAGCTGGAAAATATGCTATGGGACTTCCATAACACCTGCACTCTTGTGGAATGGTGAGTAGAGGCCAGAAGGGATTAACGACAGATGCAAGGAGTTTCATACACGATGCAGAGATGTCTGAGGCAGTGCCTCTCACGTTGCCCTTGCTTTCAGTGAAGAGGAGGTGGTGTTCTGCCTGGGTTTACATGGTAACATATAGCACAGGATGATTCACGCCCCAGGAACATCTCCTGCTCTCTGCTGCTCAGAAATGAGGCCGGAGATACCCAGCTTGTCTGGCAATGGCAAAACCTGGGGGGAGCAATTTCTGCTGAAAACTCCTTTTCTGGTCAATAGAGAGACTGACTGACCTCATGTACTTTGGAGAGCAGGTGCAGGCGAGGAGGGATCCCGCTCAGGAAGTGGGTCTCTCTCCCCCACAACAGTGAGATTTCCTTGTTCACGATGGTTTCCAGCATCATTTGAGTTGCCGTAGGCTGTACTGCCTAGCTTCCCACTCTCAGAGTGTGAGGATCTCCCTCAGACCCTGCCAACCCCACAGAGACATCTGGGGCTCTGTACAGTCCTGCACGCCCTCGATGCTCCTGGGCACCCTGACTCTCCCAGTGGGGCTGTACAGCCCCTGGTCTGTGTAAGCCCTGCAGCTCAATCCATCACCAGGCACAGGTCAGTCACTCTCACTGGGAACAGGCACCAGTGCTCTTTATTTTGCATTTGTAGGTGGATGTTCACATTTTGAAAGCACTCCATCCCCTTTACTGACAGCTCCGTTGCTATAAAAGGGAAAACAGGTAGAGTGTCAGCAGGAGCTCCCACAGGAGCTCCCACGTCTTTGCTCTGCCCTGGAGGTGCCATCCCCTGGGGCTGGCCAAGCTTTAGGGCCAAGCACACTCCAGAGTAATCGCTCAGGACCTGCCTTTGAGCTTGCTCATGTTGCTCTTCTCTCTTTTGCATAGCTGCCTTTCCTAGGACGCGCTCCTAGTCCTTCCTGTCCCATCTCAGCATCTTCTCCTAGTGCTAGGGAGTTAAAAAGAAAGCTGTAGAGTTGTATGTATAGGGAGAAGGCAGAGAAATACTGGAGGCCTAATTTAGGCCGTATATTATGGGATCTGCTTCTGAAGAAGTGGCAAGGTCTCTGTGATGCGGTCCATGGGCCCTTGGTGCCCATGACAGGGTCCCATGTGCAGCTAGTCAGCGAGGGGCTGAGTCAGGTGGGCTGAGACCTTGGCCTGAACAGGGATCGACCCTCAGGGCAAGGGGTCTCAGTGTCAGTGCTCTGTGATGGAAGGACAGACCAACTGGTTTGGAAAAGGCAGAGCCAAATGTCAGAGGGATCCTTTTGTCTTCAGCCAGAACTCACATGTGCCATATTGAAAGCCTATTCAATGCTATTCAATTCTATTTCAAGTGCCCAAGAACTTCCTCTTGGATGTCAGGGACATTCAGTTCAAGGCCAGACTCAAAGAAGACCTGCTTCTGTCTCAGGAGGGCTGTCAGAGAAAGATCTCCTTTCTCTGTTGGTGCTGCCATCTCAGGTTTTCTACCTGTGCCCAAATAACTGAATTCCACCACTGCCTCTAGGAAAGTCCATCCCATCTACATTCAAGCAGCTGCATAATTGGGAGGCACATCACACCAAGGCCTCCGCTGTAGTTTCTGCACTCTCAAACCCTTCTAGCTCTCCCACCCCTGAACCTCTTCTCATCCCAATGATATGAACAGGGACTGTGCTAATGATGTCCACAGGATGGCTGGATCACAGGCTCTTCAGGCCCAGGGACTTCTTCAGTGGCACCTTGTCCTTCCTGGAGATCGGTTGACCTCTTTCACAGGCCCTGTGGTGCTGCAAAGCCAGCTCAGGCAGCAAAGCCCTTTCCTGCCATTTCTGCACAGCCCAGCTCTGTTTTCCTCCAGCCTCAGGTACTGCAGGGTTTGCTCCCTTAGTGGGAACCTCCTTTCACCATTACATTGACACCTGCTATCTATGCCAGCATGTCCCTGCACTGAAGTGGGCCATTGCACATACAGTGTCCTTGACTCTTGGTAACATGGTTCACCATGAGCAATCTGTGCTCTGTGCCACAGCTGAGGCTCTGCAACCCAAATATATGCAAGCAAATGCAGCCTGGAGCACAGACAAGAGCAGATGGAGATGCACAAGTTGTCACAGGACTACAGCATTGCCAGAATAACTGAGATGTGGTGGGATCACTCACGTGACTGGAGGGCTGTGATAGCACAGTACAAGCTCTTCAGGAGAAACTGTTGGGGAAGATGAGGAGGGGTAATGCCCTTTCTGTGAAGGGGCAGCTCAGATGTATGGAGCTCTTCCCTGGGATGCACAAGGAGCTGCATGAGAGCTTGTGGGTAAGCATGAGAAGAAGGATGACATTGTGATGGGAGCTACAGACCATGTGATCTGGGTGAGGAGGTGGACGCAATCTCCTTTAAGCAACCTGAGGAAATCTGTGGCTCACGGGCTCTGGTTCTTATGGGGAGACCATAATCTCCCTGACGTTCACTGGAAGGACAAACAGCAGAGTGCAAGGAGTCCAGGAGGTTTTTGGAAGACGTCAGGGAAAACTTCTTAGCACAGCTGCCAGATGGGCCAATAAAGGTGATGCTTTCCTGGATGTGGAAATTGCAAACAAGGAGGAACTGCTCAGGCATGGGATAGTCAGTGTCAGCCTTGCCTACAGTGACCATGAAAAAGTGGAGTCCCAGATCCTGAAGGGAGCGAAGAAGGATAGCAGCAGAGTACAGACGCTGGGCTTCAGAGGAGCAGACTTGGGCCTGTCCTCGGGACTGGTGGGGGAGCCCATGAGAGGCAGCTCTGGAAAACTGGCAGGGCTTTAAGGACAGCACCCACCAAGCACAAGAATGGTCCATCCTGATGCACAGTAAAACCAGTAGCCATGTCAGGGGACCAGCTTGGCTAAAGAGGGAACTCGCACCTGAGCTCCAGGGCGATAAGGTAGCATATGGGAAGGGGGAGGAGAGAGAGGCTGCAAAGGAGGAATTTAGAAATATTGTCTGGCAAGGTAGGCATGGTGTTCGGGAAGACAAAGCTCCCCTAGGACTGACACTTGCAGAGGATGTCAGGAGCATGAGGATGAGCTGCTACTGCTCCAGTAAGAATAAAAAGGAAAAGGCGGGCTCACTGCTGAATGGGGCAGGGAATCTAGTAACAGCAGATGCAGATAGATCTGAAGAAACCAAGGCCTTGTTAGCTTTCATTTTCACAAAAAAGGTCTCTCAGGCTGTTGTGCCTTACCTCAGGACTCCTGAGGAGAAGAAGAACCAACAGGGGGATGAGGTTAGTGAGGGATTACTTGTGAGACCTCAAACTATGCAAGTTAATGGGGTTGGATGGGCTGCATATGAGGACGCTGTGAGAGCTGCCTGCTGTCATAGCAAGGCCACTTGCTATCATAATTGAAAGACTGGGGAGACTGGGCAAGGTCCCAATGACTGGAAAAAGGCAAATGTTACATCCATCTTCAAAACAGGCCAACAGGACTACCTGGGGAGCTGCAGGTAGTTTAGCCTCACTTTGGTGAGGAGTGTGTCATGGAGTGAATCCTCTCACATCACATTTCTGGGCACATGAAGGAGAAGAAGGTGATAGAGAGCAGTCAGCATGGATTTACCCGGGGTAAATTGTACCTCACCAACATGATTGACTTCTATGATTAAATAACTGCATTTGTGGCTGGAGAAGAGTAAATGACTTTTTTCTGGACTTTAGCAAGGTGTTTGACACTGTCTTCAACAATATTCTTGTTTGCAAGTTAGAACATTACTGCCTAGGCAGATAGACAACCGGATAGGTAAAAAACTGCTTGGCTAGTCAGGCTCAGAGGGTACTGGTGAATGGGTAGCACTCTCCCTGGTAGCCAGAGATAAGTGGAGTACCACTGATCTCTCCAGGAACCTGTCCTGTTTATCATCTTTATTAGTGACACGGAGGAAGCAACACTCATCATGCTTGTAGATTGCCCAAAATGGAAGGGGAAGACCAGTCATATGCTTGAGGGCTGCCATTCAGAGGGACATAGGCAGGCAGGAGGAACGAGCTTCAGAAACCACACAGTTTCCAACAGTGGAAGTAGGTCAGCTTTCTTCTCCTCCTCCATTCAGAATTGTTCAGATGCAGGGCTTCTTGGCAGGACTCCCCCAAAGGTCTTGATCAATCCTTTGCTTCACTTTTAATTTCCCCCTTTTTTTCCCCCCCTTTCCCACTTCTAAGTTTGTGCCTTTTAACATCCTTATCCCCTCCCATATAGTCAGCCCACACCTGCTTACCCTTTCCTGTTTTGTGGGTTTGGGGTTTGGGTTGTTTTTTTTTGACACAGAGGAACTTCAGTCTAGAAGGACCTTGAGAAACTTGGGTGATTTGGCCAACAGACACCTCATGAAGATTTACAAGAGAAGTGTCAAGTCCTGTGAGTAGGGAGGAATAACCGCATCCATGGGGAGAGGTTGGGGGGACCTGCGCTTCTTTAGCCTGATGAAGTGGAGGTGAAGGGCAGGAGAGAGAGTAGTAGCTTGTGACTGCTTGAAGGGTGATTTCAGAGATGATGGAGCTTTTCTTGGTAGTGGGAAAAAGCATGAGAATGGAAAAAAGCCACAAACAGCAGCTTGTGGGGTTCAGATGTAACATTAGGAAAAGGAAATGTCACTTGAAGGGTAGTGCTGTGGTGCTACAGGTCACCTAGAGGGTGTCTGTGATCAGCCCCTGGCTTTGTGATTCAAGGAAAACCAAGTGAGGACAGAGAGACAATGAGTAGAGGTAGGGACATCCATGGGTGAGAACAAGGTGGCAAAGCAGGTTGGTGTGTACAGTCTGCAGGGAAACAGACACAGGTGTGGGACAGCATAGGACAGCCTGTAGTGGAGACAGCCATGGGCACTGCCAAGGCTGAAAGCTGCCTACAAAACTGAGCTCTTTGTCCTCTTGGCTATGGCTGTTGTCCCTGCCACTGAGGCCCTCAAGAAGATGTTTCCTTAAAGCACTGTGACCTCGCTGCCTTCTCGTCCCTGGGGACTCAGGAGGTGCTGTATCACTGTCCTGCACTCGGCATTGCACACCCCCACCCTCACACTGCCCCCAGGAAGAGCCCTGAGCAAAGCGCGAGGGAAAAGATCACCCTGCCCAGGGGCTGGGTGTCAGTGCCTGGCCATTCTGCTTGATAAAACACATCAAGGCTTACTTGGCATCAGAGCCACCCACACATTGCCTTTGCCTACCTGCAATCAGGGCCTCCAGCTTTCTGCTCTCATCAGCCCCTGGGGAGCCTTCCTTGGTAACAACCCTCAGTGGGACCCATTAACGCTCCAAGAAACTTTGGAATTTACTTCTGCTTTTAATTTCTTGAGAGGCTTGTTCAATGTCCCCTCAGTCTTGGGAGGCAGTACAATGTCCCCCCTCAGGTTCATAGACTCAGCACCAAATACACTCGAGAGGCCATTAAAATGCCAAAAGCCCTCACAAGGCATGTCACTCCCCCTAATTTTCTTCAGTTCTTGTGTGCCTAATTGGAGGGGATTCAGGAGTGTATTAACAAGAGCAAGATTTCCATGAGCACCTGAAAAAGAAGGGATTTCTCCTTTTTAAGCTTCCTTTATTTTTCAGGTTACAGAATAAGTGATACCCACATTCTCCAATTTGTACTGACCCAGAGGGTCTCCTAATGAAGTCCAGACACGTAGGAAAAGCAGTATTTTCCATATGAGACCTTTATGGACAACTTTCCTCCTCACCTCCCCAACCCTGCCATTTCTCTCATTAGCCACTGGGGACTTATATGACTCTTGTTAAAATCTAACTTTTTTCCACTCGAGTCTGTAGCTGAATGTTACAGCTCCTACGCACCAATTCCCACCTGCTTTCCTTAGACAACTAGCTGCAGACACAGGAGGATTTTTCTCAACTGCAAACAAGCAAAAATAAAATAGGATACAGTTTAATAAAAGGTAAAAGACACTCCTCAACTGTATGTTAAGTGCAAGCTGCCTCCAGTGTGGTCCACTTTCCACAAGGAATAACCTTCCTTGAAATGATTTTGACAGATAGATAGGAAAGGAAAGATAGAAACAGAACTAAGGAGTTGGCTAAAGAGAAAGTAAGACTCCTTAAAGATGAGGCAGGCTTCAGACGCCCTGAAGCTCAGAGCAGCAGCTGGAGAGTTGAGAGGCATCTGATGGATAAAGCGTAAGATATGTCTAGTTCGTCTGATGCAAAGATGCCTTTAGAAATGATCAGTTTAATCAGGACATGTGAAAATATGTGAGGAATTACTGAGGTTAAATCCACAGCATAATAAACAGAGCAGTGGTAACAAATTGAGGGGCAGATCAATATTTCTTCTCCTGAGATTCATACCCTGCCTGAACATTTCCACTATTTTATCATGGGAAAAGTGGACATTAAAATTAGTCATTTTAGCTGATGAAAGTGTGCTCATATTTTTTAAATGTTGAAAATTCTTCTCCACCTTTTCAGGCAGAGCTCTGTTCTAACCACAAGCACCCAGTGGCACGTGGAGAGGTCCTGGTATGTCTGCGGTATATCCCTAGGCCTGGGAGCTCTCACAGGGGACCTGCGGAAGACCGGAGCCCCTTGAAGCTGCAGATAGAGGGTGGGTAGAGTGGACCAGGGCACCTACAATGGCACCAGCCACCAGTGACCCTGTGATTGCATCCCACCCCAATTCTGGAAATCGCTTTCCTTTTCAAAAAAAAAAAAAAAAAAGTATATTAAAAAAGACAACAAAGCAAAGACAGACAACAAGAACACAAAAAAATTTAAAAGCTGGGAAGTGTTACAAAACATTTCTTCATTTTAGATCATTTTATTTCTTTCTTTCTTGTTTCATTTTTTATTGACGTTTTCTAAATATCTCTGGTATTATCAGGCCTGCACCATTAAAAAATATATTTCTGTGTCTCGCACAGAGCCCAGTGGCCCAAAACCACTCGCAGCCCAGGGCTGTCCGTGCCACTCCTCACTCTCTGCACAGACCAAGTCGCACCCACCAGAGACAGGAGTGACCACTAAACCCACATCCTAGCCCTGTGCCTGTTGGTGGCCTAGCAGGTACTCAGGCAGGCAGGACCTCGCAACCTCTTACCCCAGACAGGAGTCAAGTGCTGGCCTATCAGCTTCACCCATAGAAGTCACCTCACAGCCACTTTCCCACTCGTGTCTGCTCATCGTCCATCACCTGCAGAGGCAGAAGTGACCTCACTTTCATCTTTATGATCATGGGCCTCCTACTCTCCTATGAGCTTCTGAGAAACAACTAATCTCATAAAAATATCCCCAGCCATCAGCTTCCTGGTGGCCTATCAGCCACAACTGACCTCATAATCACCTACCAAGCCAATGGGCCTGCTGCTGGTCTCTTACCTTGCCTTATGGAAATCACCTCAGCATGTTTTTGGCTTCTATCCAGTCAGGTATTCATGCAGGCGATGATTTTCAGGGTCCAAAAGCAATGCTGTGATTTTCTTTGTTTTCAGCACAAAAAATAAGCTCTGAGCCCTTGAAACATCACTCACTGTTGTGTGTGCGTCTGGGAGAACTTGCTGTAAGAGGCCAATTCTTTTCTGAAGAAATACTTTGTCTTTGGAAGTTTTCCTTATGTGCCCATTCTGAAAGGTAATGACTGTGGCACTGCTGCTCAAAAGAGTACCTCTGAGAGCTCTGTCACGGCAAGACCATTTCCTTGTTCACTATGCCAGAGAAAAAAGTCCCAGCATGTCAAAACTGCTCTCTGCCGCCTCCTCCTGGAAGTCAGCCCCTGGATGTCTTGTTTCAGGGCCCAGGGCAGTGCATGGTGTGCAGGTTGCAGCAGAGATCCGCAAGGCAGCGAGCCTTTTGGCAGGGAGAGCTCAGAACCCTGCCCCCCTCCCCCCCATTTCGCTGGATTGGGAGGTTACTTGGATGGTTAATTAAGAGCAAAGAGTTTCTAGGATACTGCTATATTAGAAGAAAAGAGAGTCCGCACCAATTATGCTTATTGGTAGTGCCCCCCCCCCCCATAAGACAAAGTGAATAAAAAAAGCTGTTGTCTGCATGCTATCACTGGCAAATCAGTGAGGCTGTCTTCATCACACTAATGAAACTGAGAAGTGTTTTATGGATTCGAATCCAGTGAATCTGAACCCATTGTAATGTCTGAGCTTAATTTTTGTGCTTAGCATCTTCTGTTATTCAGGGAGAGAAGGTGTTTTGAGCTTTTCTCAACAACCCTTGGACATTGTCCCCAGAGTTTTCAGCTAAATTTCCTGAGATGACTTATGAAAACTTCCTTGTGTCAGCATGCACTGGCAGTCTATGTCCCACTCCTAAGAAGTGTGTGTGTGTGTGTGTGTGTGTGTGTGTGTGTGTGTGTGTGTTCAACATTTTATCAATATTTTTTAGATTTTGTTTATAATAATCCCCTGCAACCAAGGCACACAATTCACGTTCCTTCCTTTCACTGCTACAATCCAATGAGAAAATAAATCTCCTGAGGCACTCATATTTAATAGCTATACATATGTGTGTGTGATATAATACATGACACATAATTAGAATTGCTGTCATGAAAAGCATCATGACTGGGAAAAAGCCGAACCTTTGCACGACCAATGGCTTCCTTCAGGGCCACCTTCACAGTCTCGTTTCTGAGACTGTAGATGAAGGGGTTTAAGAATGGGTACAGGACAGTGTTCAGCAAAGCTACAATTCTGTTGTTCTCCAAGGAAACCCCTTCTGAGGGCCGTGCATAGAGAACAATGCAGCATCCATAGACAATGGCTAAGTTGGTGAGATGGGAAGAACATGTAGCAAAAGCTTTCTTCCTCCCAGATGCTGATGGCATGTGCAGAATACAGTGGAAGATGCACATGGAGGACACTATGATTAGACATAAGGAAGCCAGCACTACAAGCGATATGAAAATGGTGTCTACTTTCCAAAGCAGGCTGGCATCAGAGCAGGACAGTGTGAATAAGGGGGAGTTATCGCAAAAAAAATGGTGGATCTTGTTGGGGCCACAGAAAGTCAGCTTTGAGAGCAAGACCAGGCGGTAGCTGAAGAGTGTGAAGCCTAGGACCCACGCAGCAGCAACCAGGTGGGTGCGCAGCTGCCACTTCATGACAGCAGCATAATGCAAAGGTTGGCAGATGGCAACGTAGCGATCAAAGGACATGACAACAAGGAGAGCAAACTCTATAAAACCCAGGGCAAAATAGAAATAGGATTGGGCAAAGCAGCTGCTTAATGAGATTGGTCTCCTTCCAGAGCTCAGAATCGCCAACAATGTGATGGTTGTGGAGGATGCGAACCAGATTTCCAGGAATGCCAGCTTGCTGATGAAAAAGTACATGGGAGTTTGCAGGTGGTGATCCACACACATGAGGAAGATGATCATTGTGTTCCCTGTCACTGTTGTCAGCTATATGAGTAGAAGGAGCAGGGAGAGAAATTGCTGTAGTCTTTGATCAAGCCCTGAGAAACCCTCCAGGATGAACTCAGCAACTATAGTTTCATTTCCTGGTCCCATGTCTAATTTCAGTACATGCTGCTGAGACAGGAGCACGAAGAAGCAAGCGTGAGAATTTCACAGTCTCGACGGGAGGGTAGATCCTTCCTTCTTTGCTCCCTTGCTTGCTTCCTAGGTAGCACAGACAGAAATTTTCCTCTCAGCCATTCATCGCACCCTGATTTCTCCGCTTCACATTTACAGTCCTCAGAGATTTTACTGTCTTCTTTCTACCTTCTCCAAATGCTCACAAAGGATTCTTTCTCACAAGCACAGTATTGTAAAGAGGTTGTGAACTAGTTCATGCCATGCCTGGGAAATTCCCTGTTCACTTAGACCTATTGCAAACATCCATCACATCTGTGCTTCAAAAGCCAACCTAATCTCCCAGCAAAAGTACTTACTATTATCTGCAGATGCCAGTCCATCCATTTAGATAAGTATTTGGAAAGTTATTCCTTCTACTTTTCGGTGCTTGCCTTTTTTGACTTGGAACATCTGTGAGGCTGCTGGTTTCAAAACAAGCCAGTACTGAGCATCTCTTCTGTAATCCCCTGCTTTCTTCCACAGCTTCTTCCTCTCTCTTTCTCCAGAAAAGGGGGACACATAGAGAACAAGTATAGCTTGCCTTCTTTAATACTCTAAATAGTGAAATTCAGGAGGGTTCCATTCAGTCATTGGAAATGTCTGTGTCAGACAGTCTCATCTGATATCATTGTGCACTGAAATAGAGTTCTTGCCAAAGCATTGCCAAATTCCATTGTTATTAAATGTCCTGACCTAAATGCCTTGCTTTCCCTTTAGGGGAGGGGGGGGAATCTTCTCATCTTAAAGAACTTAAAGGCTGTCCTTTTGATTATTTGAAATAGGAAGGGTCTGGAACAAAGAAAATACTAAGCAGGGTGATGTTTCAGATGTCTAAAAGTCAGGCACTTCAGTTTGAGCAAGTTAGCTTCCTCCCATCTTGTCAGTGCAGAGAGGGAGAAGAGTGTCTGGAAGAGAGTGGTAACACTTCTTTCACATGCCAGTTATAGTCTGGGAGGACCCAGCCTCTCTCTAGAGCTCTCTCTTTGCCTCCATTAACAAAATAGGGACCAAGGGAAAACAAGTGCAGACACCAGCTGCTCACAGGCACCTCCAGTGAAGTTGATAAACTCACTATTTCAGTCTCAAATCTCTTCATTTATTTAGCTGCTAATTTCTTTTTTAAACCAAAGAACACGTCTAACAGAAGGAAGTCCAAGGAGAACATAGGCAATAAATACTGACATTTTTCCCTCCACCTTTGCATTTGGTTTTAGACATATAAAGGAAAGGAGCAGAAGACTCCACAAATAGGATGCCTCAAAAATACAAGGGTGGAGGGGAGAAGGAGATGATGGATTTCAAGGAGTGAACCAGAGGTTCTGCACAGACTCTGTTGTCCCGCAGACCCTGTCTCAGAGTGTAATGGGTGACTTACACAGAGAGCAAAATGGGAAGCTCAGTAGTGGGCAATACCCCATGTTCGCACTGGCATTTTAACTTGGGGCTCAGGTTAGTCCTAGATCCCAGATGCTCTGTCTTACTCTCTGCTTCTAGTCTGGCATAAGGGAATCTCTGGACTAGGTTCATCTGGAAGATATGCTGAAATTGAACCACTGGCTGTAATTATTTGAGCAAAAGCTCAAGCCAAGTCACCTACAGCAATATCACTGTAGCCTCAGTGAGTCAGAGGTGACAGTCCCAGCTTCCCATTTGCTGGGTAAGTTCCAGCACTCAAAATGTTGTGTCTTCTTAGTCTGCTGGATGTCAGCTAAAATCATGCTTCTCCTCAATGTACTTTCTTAGAGGAACCTGCAAAGCTGCTGAGAGCTTACAGCAAAGCAGCTTCTCTGCTCACCATGGAGGTAACCGTCTTGAACCCTTTCATCAGGCTTTGGTTGGTTCAAAGGATTTGCTGTATTCAGGCCCCTCGTAGCCAAAAATGGAGCTACCATATGCAGTAGTGACGATGGCAGTGTCACCGGCTATGCTGGTGAAGAAGGCTTCATATGGCTTTCCCAGAGGGTATTCTCAGGATAGTGCATCTAGTGCAGGCATAAGACACAGGGGTCAATGTGAAGGAGCTCAGCAACACAGCAGAGGAGAGAGCAAAGCTCATGTTTGAAGGTAGCTGGTGCCCATGCAGGCTGCTCTCATCAAAGGGATGAGGCCACAGAAGAAAGAGTCTCTTTACTGGGGACACAGGGTACCTTGGTATATAAGATGGTGGGGCTGAGCAAGGATAGAGATGCCATCAGCCAATGGATAAAGATGAGTGTGGAGTCCAACCAGGGCTTCATAAAGATGGTACAGTGCGATGGATTGCAAATGGCCCCACAGCAATCAAAAGACAGCACAACAAGCAGGCTGAACTCAGCGGTGCCCAGGAAGATGGAAAGCACGGTCTGGAACTGGCAAGCAGCTGTGGGATGGTCTTAATCTCCAAGATGAGGCTGACAAACCTTTTAGGGGCAAAGGGAACCAAATATCTAGGAAGGGGAAGCTGCTGGGGAAGAGATACGCTAGGGGTGGAACTGGTGGTTGAGTCAAATGATGGCTATCATGACCATATGCCCCATGGCAGTGAGCAGATAAATCACCCACGGCAGTGTGAAGAAGAGGATTTGCATTTCATGAGTGACTGAAAAGGCCTTGAGGAAGAATTTTCCCGCTATGGTATGGTTGGGAGGATCCATTTCAGAAGCCAGTCAGTTGAAGGTGGGACAAGAGTAACTAATGTCATGTGTGGTGAAATTCGCCTTGCTGCCTTCATCAACTTTCCCTTCCCTTTTCCTAGTCCTACTTTTCTTTCTTGAGGTGGGAGACCAGAACTGCACAAGGGATTCTCATTTTCTCTTTGTTTATATCCAATGCCATGAAATAAAGGTTGATTCATCCCGCCTGTCTTTAGACACAGGAAACAACTCTCCTGCCTCACTTGCTTGCAGAGGTAGGCCAGAGTGCTAGCTAAGAGCCAGTACTTGTGGCAAAAGCTCTGGAAATCAAGTTCCAGGTATGAAATTCAGGTTTCTCTTACAGTTAGAATTGTGGTGTGGGTAGGCACCAGGCTATCAGGCCTGTGCCTGTGTGCACACTCAGAGCACTCAAGTCATTAATCCCCTGGGTGGCCCAGGAACTCCCCCATCTAGTAATCCACACAGGTGAGCTGATGGGCAGGTTTGAGACAGGGGATGGACTTGAAACTAGGAGACTGACTGAACTCCTACCACTTTCCAAATTAAGTGTTGGACTGACTGGTGCAGAACCTCTCCAAGTGGGTGTTTCAGACAGTTCTAGAGATTTCCAGGGGCAGATCCTGCTGTGCCTGGACCAATTCCTGTGCTTAAATGTGGTGAGTACCATCTCAGGTGGAGTATCTGGCTGTTTCAGAATCTCTGCAGCAGCTCCTGCTGCAGAACTGATTAAATTGTAATTATTTAAGACCCTTGAAAATTGACAGTAGAAACTGCTCCTGCAAATGAAGAAGTGGCCATGTAGGACAGTCTTCTGTGCATTCTTAGGAGAGTTAGGAGATGCTTTGGTATGTAGTTTGAGGTAATCAGTAGCAATGGCTCATGCATATGCTGGAGAGGTCACACAGGACCACAAGCCAGCTGGACTATAAAAATTCCCCAGAAGAACAGTTCGGGGAGTCTCATCTGATCCAGTGGAAGCCACTGTTGGAAGGACCCCGGCAAAGGAGACTGCCACCACCATCTGGACAGTAACCAACCATCCCATTCAAGAGATTTGATGCCCCTTGTGAGTGTTACCTGTGACATGCCAATAGAGGGGCGCCTGTGATTCTTTCAGATTCGGGTTTATTTGCACTGAACTCCGAAAGATCATGATTTGTCAAGTATGAGAATTTATTAGAGATAAGAGGTTATAACAAAAAAAGCTAGAAATAGAACAGAACTGAAAAAATATATACACATATTAGAACTCTACAGTTAAATCATAGATGCACGGTACAGTGACCACACTCGCCCTTTATTGGCCACCCTTCCGGCACGGTTTTGCCTGGATTCTCCTCACCACGCCATTGACATCCACTGGCCAGCTGATGGTCGGTCAGAGTCCACACCAACTTCTGTGGCTTACTCTTTTCTATAGCGAGTCAAAACAACGCCAGCCCACAGTTACACAAAGGCTGTATGGCCTCAGTCAATAAGAGCATGCACATCAACAGGTAACCTAGTGCTCAGCCCACAGCACTGCTCAGTTGGCAACAGCAGCCATGAACAGGTCGTTCTGTGGGGAATGGTTCCACAGCACCTAGATGTTTATGGGGTGAGTCTGTGGTGTCGCTTCTCCTCTGTCTGGAATTGTCAGTCGTGGGGTCGTTAGACGGTTGCCCCCAGGCTGCAGCAACCCCACAGTGTGGTGGCTCCAGCCGTGATGCACCCGGGGTTCCTTAACTCCTGGGATCACCCCAGAGCAAACCCCTCTTCTGTGGGCTGCACCATCCAGAGTCCCACGCTTGCCTGTGTGGCGCCTGTCACTCCACCCCTTGACACTGTCAGACACACACATTTATTTCAGAAGTCAGCTAATTCCCCTTGGTGTGCAGTGGGCGGCTTTTGGGTAAGCACAGTATACTGGGGAAATGCGCACTGCTATTAATAGACGCCAAAAGCAAAGCATGCCCATTTGCAGTAACACGTAAACAACTGTTAAAAATAACAGTCTTAATCCTAATAGCAACATGATTGGTCTGGCCTATTGACCCAAATTCGGTGAATCCGAGTGTTGTTCCAGCTCCATATCTTAACACAGAAATCTTATTTCCTTTAATTGCAGGCATTTCTTTCCTGCACCGAAAGATCAGTTTGTTCCCCAAGCTGGAATAGTTCCCTTTAGAGGAGCTTCAAATAGAGTTGGTCACCTTTTTTTTATTATTCTTTTTCCGTATTTCCCTGTCTTCTCTATAGGAAACAGACAACTTTAACTTCAGATCAACAGCTGTTACATTTATGCTTAATTTTACCATCTTTTTCTCTTTCTTTCCTTTCCTTTCATCAAGGGAAGGTGTTAGCCCCTTCCTTAGGATCATCAATTTTTACAAACACTAGAATACAGCTGTTGAGTTTCGTTATCAGCCTGGTATGTGTATCCCCTCATTCTTAGGTCTGCCATCTTCCTTTGATGTTACTTCTCTCCTGGCTCCTAGATTCATTCTATTATTTAGATACTTTTAAAAAACACATTACTTAGCCTAACAATTCTACCACTCTTTCTGGCTGCTTCTTTTCAAGTTGTTGCTCTTCAGAGGGTCATTCTGTAAAACCCAAACAAAAAGTAAACCCTACCAAGGCAATTAGGTTGTTATAGTTTGGTTTTAACTGTAACTGCTGAAGCTATTTCTTTTAAGGTTACTCGGTTACATCCATCTATTATTCACATTTGAACAGGGTTTTTTTTTTTTTCATTGATTTTTCTTTATGCTCAGAAACTTTTACTACAGCTTGGGGCATTTTCCAGCCCCTGCTGGTTTCTGGTGTACTTAAAGATGCTGTTTTTTCGCATTCGAGGTCTTTTCTTGTTTCCTAACTCTGCCCCTGGGGCTCTTAACTGCAGAGCCCGATCTCCACCCTGAGTCCTCCTGTGCCTCAGTGCCAGGCAGAGCAGTTATACTGGCCAGGGGGGGCAGAGCGTTTCTCACGGTCTTGTGAGAAACAAGCTGCCCAAGCCCGGTCCTGCTTTCCACCCAAAGCCTCCCCTGCTTCGCTCCCTCTCCTCTTCCACCTCTCTCTTTCACGTCTGTTTTTCTTCCACATGGTGGACTCCAATTGGCTGACAGAGCCGTCAGTGAAATCCAGACCCGCCCCCCTCCTCCTGCCAGCCAATAGGCAGGTCACAATCAGCAGCTGCCTATGGGAATGAGCTAGGGGAGGAGTCACAGTGTTGCAGTGTCCAGGTGGTGTGTTGTAAAGGTGAGGCTACAAACTGTCAATTTAATCGGGGAATGTGGGAACAGAAGAGAGAGCCAGACAGCTCCTGGGGGTCCCGGGTGATGCTGGGGGCCGTGCTGCTCTTGGGGATCTTGGACCAGGCTGGGTTTCCGACAAAAGTCTGGAAAAGCCTTGATGCAAGCCCCTAGAGAAGAGGGATTTTCCTGAGCACTCAGAGAAACCCATGCAGGACCCAGGGATGTTGAGGGAAACCCATCCCACCCACCCCCAAGCCCACTGCTCTCCCTGGAGACCTTCCTGGATCCTCAGGCTGGGAACAGGAGGGGGTGTGGGGGCACAGCCATGTCCCAGACTAGCCTCCTTCAGGCCTTCAGATTCACAATGTGTCACAGCTTCAAATGAGCTCTCTAAAGCAGCACTTCCCATGCCCCTGGTGTGGAGAGAAGACTTTGGGTAGACAAACAGGAGACAAGGGAGAGAAAGGGCAAAGACAGCAGGCTGCAGAGCTGGGGCTCCCAGCATCACAGAGCGGGTGCCACAGGCTCAAGAAGCAACCCAAAGAAGTAAAGGAGTCCTTCCTTTTGCAGTGACTTGGAAAGCCACATCTCTCACAGTATTCAAGGGGGATGGAGTCTCCCTTCTGCAAGATTTGCCCCAAAACTGTGCAGAGATTAGGAAGAGCAGGAAGGCTGGTTGTAGGGATGCTCTCAAACTTCAGCAGCTGCAGAGCTGGGAGCTGGTCATCTCACAAATTTCGGAGTGAGTCAAAATGCACGTCCTGAGGCATTTCACTGCCTCATAGACTCTGCACTGGAGCCTGGACAGCAGCACTGCAGTGTGTGGGCATGTCCTCAGAAGCCCAGAGTCATAAAATGTGGGAGATCCAGGATGTCGGGGC